>NC_056752.1:47979836-48301836 GCF_018687715.1 Carya illinoinensis
ACAAATGTCAAATAAATATATTTCAATTTGTCATTAAGACTGGTAGCGTACTGGAAGGAACATCTCATAAAACTGGATGATAGAATCATCAAAGTGGTCTCCAGTATCATCAATAACGCATTAAAGGGGAAGCATTTAATTGTAGGTAAGGCCGTCCTTGGTGACCTCAAATGCGTTCATTTAATTTGCTATTAGTTAGAATTTATTTAAGACTTTAGAGGGTCGAGAAAAAAAAAACATGCCATTGCATATTATGGACTCTGCACAAAAACAGATTGACTAACTTGTAAAAGTCCTGAGTTTGGACAATTATGAATGTATGACATTGCTAAAGTACATTTTGCAGGATGTTATGAGTGATCCACTCCTTGTGGACTCAGGAATCTCAAAGAGCAAATCAAGCACATCTTCCTTGAAGTAAGATAGTCAGGTATAGATCGGTAGACATTTTCAGAAAAAAGCATGAAGATCAAAGTATGAAATTTGCTTTATTTACGTTGATTCACAGGATATTGCTAGCAGGTCAATGTGAGTACCTTGAGGCAGCATTGTGACTGAAATTTGTTCAATAAATCAAAATTTGGTCCATATCAGTATATGAATTTGTTCAACTTACTACATAGACCAGGCGCTTGTTCTTTCTTCGACAATATATTCACATACTGAGAAGATTCAGAAGGCTTCCTCTAAGCATGGTACATGAGGTTTCTATTTTGGAAATTGAGTTTAGAAAGTGAAATTTTTTTTTGTATATATAATGATGGATAATGAAGTGCAATAAACTATGAGGGTTGATGTTAATTCACTCAAAGAAGATTTCACGCAAGAAGAACACACAAATATGGGTGCAACTACAGAGGAAGGAACATCAATGCTGTGAATGTTGAAATCAAACCTCGTACTTGCCAAGTCGCCACCTTCCTCTTGACCCAAAACAACCACCCTCCGCACCTCCTCCAACCCTGGCTTCTCTGTTGCAAGTCAAACCCACAGTTATATTCACTCCGATTCTCGAGTTTCACAGACAAACCATGTTCCCCTTCTAAACGAAGGTGGCGACATCAACTGGCCCAAAAATACCCAAAATTTCGCCGAATCCTGAAACTTGTAGACCGAACATGGTAGTTAATACAACTAATTTTTCCGATGGCAATGCGTTTGGGACAGTGCAAATTGAGCAACTCAGGATTGTCTATATTAGATTTCGAGGTTCTGGACAATCCAATTCGATGTTATAAGTTCGTAGACATCAACGAAAAAGATTTAGAGGAAAAAAAAAAAAAAAAAAACCATTTTATTACGCATAATCTTATTTATAGAATTTATAGAATAACATAAAATGTATAAACACGTACAGTCACTTTTAAAAAAAAATAACGTTCATTATTAAAAATTAATTTTTTTTTATATAAATCTCATATTTATTTATTTTAAAATAATTACGTAACGCTTTCACCCCCTTCACTACAAATATCTTTCTTCATATCTATATATTTTACCCCTATTCTTGCCCCTTCAAATATAGAATGAAAAGATGGCTTTTTTCCGCATGATAATCAAAGTATTTTGTCCAGACAACTCTTTAAGTCCATTTTCTCCTGCCAAAACAAAGAAAACTGTAACCAGATGGCTTTCAGATTGAATAATTGATCCGTACACAGGTAATACATACAAAAATTACTTTGCAGCATCTACTATAGAGCAAAGTACATGGCATGCTAGCTTCTTTACAATTTTCTTCAAATCCGTTCCATACTAGTATTACTGGCAATCGCTGTGATTGCGTACTTTACATTCAAAGCTCCCAGGCCTCAAGCATCAGAGACTTTGCTAATAATGACAGAAGCATACTGGGCAATTGTTGATTCTGGGGATTGTCGAAGTTTTCCAATCACTGGAAACAACTCAGATGAACAGAGGAACTGCCTGCATGGATGGTGTGAACACATCTTGGCCAATGAAAAAAGAGCTATTTTTAATGGTGACTCGTTAACGGCATCTTTTCTACTTGGGTTCAGAGCTACTACAGAACAGTCGGCTACTAACTTTAATAAGGCCTGTAAAAGAAAACCAACTCACATTACAATCCATATTTTCGAAGTACGGCAAAATTGCAGTGTCTTTACAATAGTAATAAATAGGAAAAAATGCTTTGGTGTGTCATATGACCCATTCATGTCATGATGCAAGCAGTAAAAATTGATAACCAAAAAGAGACATAAATCAAGGTCTGCGGATCAATTAATTATTCAGACCATGTAAGAAAGTAGAAAGTCAGCATAGGGATTAGAAATAATTTATGAAGACCATTTGATGATCCTCACACTTGAAAATTTTAATGGGACACAACTGCTTCAAATTCCAACTATAGCTGGAAACTTGCACGCATAAGGTAACATTTAGGAGGGAATGCAGCATGTCCACAAACCTGCATGGCTCCTTTAGAGATAATATCCTCACAAAGCCTGTTGGAGTTGCGAACAAGATTGCTTAGTGCACCTGCAGCATTTGCTTTAGTCTTGTCTTCCTCTGCCACAAGCAGCAAGTTTGCCAGCTGAGGAATGGATCTCTTAAGTTCTTCATAAAGTGTATCATTATGGTAGGCAGCATTTCCGATCTGCAAGAGAGGCATGAGATCAAGAGCTATATATCTATACGGGCTTACCTTCGTGCTTTCTTTCATAGAAATCAAATGAATGGATTATGCCAGAAGCATCTTCATAAGATAATGATGAAGATATGGTTACCTTCAACTGCAACAATTTTTCAAGTAAAGAAATGTCAGTGATTTGGATCAGAACTTACAGCAAAGCATGCAAATTTTCGAGTCCGCTTGTCTGGATCATCACACCGATCAATGAGGAGACGAATAATTTGGTGCCTTGCCTGTATAATAACTTAAGCTGGTAAGAAAACACAAATTAATATAACCTCGTTTGATACTTCCTAGTGTATATGTGGAAATGAACGATCCAATAAAAAAATTAAAAACTGTTATGTAGCTTCAGCAATCCAGAACAGGAATTAATTTTGCATTCAAGGTTTTCAAAATTTAAGAACACATATTTCACAATGTTTAGCATATTCAGAAGCAATATATCATTCACCACTCACTAGTGAATTATAGAAGTAGGAACTATGCCGACACATGTTGCCTAGAGCACTGCACGCCTTTGCACGTACATTGGGATCTTCATGTGTAAGAAAATCCTTCAATGACTCCAACACAGAAGCCCGGTTGATGAATTCATAGAATCCCTAGACATCACAAAATATAAACCAGAGGCAAGAAGGTTAGTTAATCATTTTGGATTGTTTTATTGAATATGTATTAAATTTTGTATTCAAATGCATGAATACAGACACTAATCCTTCTTAAAAATAATATAAAGACACAACAAGAGAGGGGGGGGGGAGTCATAACAGTTCAACTGAGAAATTTCCAGGGTCAATCTTCTCCACTAATTTTCAAGAGAATTTGGATCCATATTCCTAGTATACAAAAAGCAAAAGCTTAGTTTGGCGTTCCCCTCCACTTTTATCCCAACTTCGTCCGAGCAAGTATTAATTTAAGATGCTAATGATAACAAGGTAGCTTCATATGTTGTAAGACTTCCCAACTCATGGCCACCTTTTCTCTGCATACAAATATCCATCAGACTGTCTACAACTTGCATTTATGGAGAAACTATGAGTGGGAGGATGTTAATATGTGGAAAGGAGCAAGCACATAGTGCATGCCAAACTAGTAAATAACAAAGAGGAAATAATTTGGGTGGTGAAAAATAAAGGATAATGTGATAAAAATAATATGATGCAAAGAATGCTTATATGTAACCCTAGGGGTTGGCTCAAGTGGTAAAGGCCTTGAGTTTGGGAGTATGCTCCCCCCAAGTCTAAGGTTCAAATTCCCTTGGGTGCAAACAATTTCTAGGAGCCATCGAACTGGGGGATATTCTCCTTAAATTATCCAACATGCACTTGTGGAAAACATCTTGCCGAAAGCTTGTGCACCCCCGAGATTAGTCGGGATGTTGATCTTGGACACCCAATGCCAATAAAAAAAAAAAAATGCTGATATGCCAAGGATGCGAAAAGGATACATTAATATATCATTATATAAAATAACTTTCCAATTATACTTTCACTTTTTAATTATATCATTATAAGTTCCATAGTTAAAGAGAGAATTAGTTTTCTAATCAAAACATCAGTCACGATCGTTCCCTATATTTCATTTTACTTTAGTTAAAAAAAAGTTGGGACTATTATCAGATTTTTTACAATTACATATCAGATTTAGATACAGCTCTCTTCTAGAAGTATTCGCGCCTCATAAGACAACTTAAATTTCCCTCTATGGCACATCATTGTGGCATCCACCAATCAGGAACAAAATTAAGATGCAAATTAGAAAAGATAAGTCAATCCTTGATATTTGCATATGCAACAAGGACCGTTTAAAAGAAACAAAACCAACCTTATCCATGCGAGCTAGATCAGAAATTATCATCAAAACATCAAGTGTTACTTCTCTCGGGCATGACCTATCAAGCAGCATTCTCATCCTATTTGGATCCAACAAGCCGTTACCCACAAGTTGAACTGCTAGAGGTCGATGGCCGATCATTTTTGCGAGAAAGGCAACAGGCTTTCCCAAATCTTTAAACTCCACGTGTTCCAAGCATCGAAGGATAAGAATAGGTACTCCAACCTGAAAATGTCAGAAGCAATTGAATGAGAGACATATCTGAAACACAAATTACATAATTAGAACCTACATCAGACATATTTCCTCCTAAAACGAGATACAGGTGTTAGATAATCATTTGAAAAGTTATACATTTGTTGTAAACATGACGTAAATGTATCTTATCCAATGCTGGAACATAGTTTTAGCTTACCCCACAAGATAATTTAAACCGCATGTTCCGAAATTTATCTCAATGACAAAAATATAAAACAAGTGAAAAATGTATCGAACCTCCAGAAGGATCTTAATGTACTTTGCTAAGTCTTCCTCGATTGCTTTCACCATGTCCTTGTCTTCCATGCATATTTTCCCTCCTGGTGAACCCATGTTGAGAAGGAACCCACTGTTTACAGAAGCAGTGGCAGATGGCAAGCCAGGACCATTCTGTACAGCAACAAAAGGAAATGCCAAAAGATCTACTACTGCATTTATAATATCTCTGAGTCCATCCTTCCCTCCGCCAGGCCCGCCCCAGCACTTTACAAGCTTGAGATGCACATCAGATATTAAGTCAGAGATAAGCTTGATGTGTTCACTCCTAACCAAGATCTGACGAAAAGTTAAAGCTCCGCCTGAAATGCAGTGACATATTGATGAAACTGTCCATACAACCCCAATAGGGGATAACCCAACTCGATCTTTTATGTTGCCAATTCCTTGAGTAGCATTGGAAGGGTTGTTGGCTAACAAATCAACAAGAAGCAAAGGGATACCACTTGCACACAACTGCTGGACGGCTAACGGTCCACCCCACTTGAGTCGAGACTCCAACAAGCCAACACACCCATCTCTAAGGCCATGCCAATAAGAGAGAGCACCATTTGGGTGACTGAAATTGACTTCAGTTTCATTAGCAGATGAAATCTTGAGATGATCACAAAGTGTGGTAGTTCGAGGAATCAAAGGCACAGCTATTTCAGAGACTGAAGATTCAACAGATGCTCCGGCTTCAAGGGATAGAATGGATGCAAGAGCAAGCATAGCTGATGCACTATGAGGTTTAAAGGAAGTGTTCACTCTATCCTCAGAAGAAAAATGATGTGCAAGCACTGAAAGTCGAGAAAGCTGCTTCTTTGGAGCGGTTGTAAGCATAAATAGTGCAGAATTCCTTCCGGTTGACTTCAAACATTGCGCAACAGTTGCCAGGATGAGGCATGAATGAAGAACCAGGGCAGTAGGATTGGTTAATTTACATTTCAAGTTGATTGTTTCACCCGTTTGCAGATCTTTATTTAAAGATGAAATGCAGAAAGACAATATAGAGAATATCTCCGAGACAATAGTGCCATCCCCTCCACCACTTACAACACTAGTTGCAGGTAGGGAAGCGGGAAGTCCACATAGAACACCTGGAACAAGTCCACTATACAGGCAGCACCTTGCCAAGAGCTGAAACAGCAAAAGGTATTACATTATTTTATACAAAATGTGATCTACGATTATACAAGCACGATGCATATGAAAATAATTAGGCATTGGTAGGGAAACTCTTAATTAATTGTTGTCTTCGGTTATTTGAAATAATTAAAGGCCACATAACTGGCTGTTTTTCATGTGAATATAATGCATGCAGAAGAAATAGAAAACATTGAGGACAATAAATAAACACCTGAATGCCAGCAGACAATGAAGCCTCGAGACGTTGATGAAGGCAATAGTAAATAGCAACCTGAACTGCTTTTGACGTAACAAATGCGCTTGTCACTACATCAACAATTTTTGCAGATTCTGTGCCAAGCAAAGGGCTTCGATCATGCTCCCTAGTGTCAAGTCGAACTAAAGAATGACACCGCAAAGCATGCAGTGGAAATAAAAGGGGTTTCTCTTTCGTTGCAAGGGTTTCCAATGCATCTATAAGTGACCAAATAGCCCTACATGCTTCGCAAGCAGCACGCAACATATTTGAAGAACCCGAAATGAGACTTGAGCCTGAATTCACTAAGCAGAGACACAAATGATCCACCAAGCCAGATGTTTTAGCATGATCCAATATTCTTGTCAGTGTTTCGTCAAGAGCAGAAACCACCTCAGGAGCTGAAGTTGAATGAGATGCCTTGAGACCCTGAGCAACTCTTAATAACATGACAGTAATGCAAGCAATAGATTCATAGAGAACTCTTCCACATGAATCTTCACTGCAGCCAGCAACCTACATAGCTAACAAGATGAGAAATCATGAAGCAAGTGCATAACAGTTGGAAGAGAACATCACGATAGAAAGAATTAGACCTGTGAAAAAATTTCAGATAATGCAACCCAGTGCCTGAAATATGAACTTGCGATGCCAGTCCCGGAATTATCTTGTAGCATTTTGATGATCGAGAAACTCTACAGAAGTAAGAAATTGCATCAGCCGGTAATAATTACAGAAGCAAGTATCCTCCCTGGATTTTTCAGAAAGTTTGGCTTTAAACAAACAACTGTTATTTTTTATGAACATATGATTATAGGTGAAACGACCAGGAAAGATAAGCCTATATATTTGGGGTATAATTCTAGCCTATAGGGATGCTTGGGGAATGAGATGAGGTGAGAAATCTATGAATAGTAGTAAAATGGTTTGAGTTATGATGTTTTATGGGATTTTGGAAAATGAGAGAGGAAATGTTGAATAAAAATATTATAAAGTTAAAAGATTATTAGAATATTATTTTTGTTTAGAGATTTGAAAAAGTTGAATTATTTTTTGTGTTTGGAAGTTTGGAAAAGTTGTAATGATTAGGTAAAGATTAAATGGAAAAGTTGAATATTTGGAAT
This sequence comes from Carya illinoinensis, assembly GCF_018687715.1. Taxonomy (NCBI): domain Eukaryota; kingdom Viridiplantae; phylum Streptophyta; class Magnoliopsida; order Fagales; family Juglandaceae; genus Carya; species Carya illinoinensis. Next base: position 47,987,347 of record NC_056752.1, read on the forward strand.
TGAAAGTGTGTGTGTTTGAATGATGTTTGGAAAGGAAATGAGATGAGATGAAACTATCATCTTCCAAACAACCCCTATACCAAGATCCAACTAACAGCAGCAAATTCTCTTCATAGAAAGCATGACTCTAAACATCATGGCCATATGAGGTATGAAATATCATGATATTAGATATCAAAAGCCAGAAGTTTCTAAATGAACCTACTAGAGACATACCTTTGCCATTAAGTCATTATATTCAGAGGATTTCAAGCTAACAGTAATGCCAGTGAAAACAAGAAGTTCACGTATTATATCATCAGATAGCCCATTAGAATGGATGGCACCAGCTGCAACTAGGTTTGAAAGAACTCTGAGCGACTGATTGGAACTAGCTGCATCTTGATCTCTGCATGTGTTTGACAAGCTATCAATACTCACAGGCATCTAGTACAGGAATACAAAAGACTATATAACCAACTAAACTTAAAAATCTCGATGGTTATCTGATAGAGCAGCATCATAGCAAAGAGATAAATCCCAACATACGCAGAGTTTTCAGTCTTTGGTAGATGTAGGAACATAATGACATTGCATCTTGAAAGAGGCCGAAAACCCAGTCGGGTCCAGATACTAGTTTCATTTTTTTTTGATAGGTAATAGAGAGCTTTATTAAGAGTCCAGATACTAGTTTCATACTCCCAGGTTATCATGCTCCTTCCTTTTAAGGTCACCAAAACATCTTTTTCAAAACAACTAAGCAGACCACTTTTTGCGTCTATGTTATGGCAATACCTGATCCAAATGCCAGCAAGTAGCTTTAAGTCAATTTTAAATTGTACATGAGGTTATACCACTCTTTTACACTATAGCATTAAATGCACAAATCCTCCTATGTGCTGTCTTTTATTAAGTTATTTAATGCTCACTAGTGTTGGACTATTCAGATCAAATGCTCCAGTCTTGTTGTTACCCATCTCTCTGTTATTACTGACAATGAAAGGGCACTTCAATACCTCGTAGCTTTTTTTAATAAGTAATTCAATCTTGTACAGAGTTATTTAAAATATTCAAAATGATACAAGGATGTGAGGAAGTGAGAAATCAGTCATAGAGGTAGTTGAACATTTCATAGCATCCATGAATATGGGGATATTCTTCCATCTCATCAATCACCATAACCATACTCCTCCATTTGGTACTTCTTTTTTTCGTTATTCTGGCTAGTTCTTTACTATTTGCAAATATACAGGCTCATATCAAATTATATGCCAGAACAAAATGCAGTCCCTTAGAGAGTAATGCAGAAGAGGTAAGGATAACATATGTGATGTCTAAGGATGCTCCTCTGATCACTTATGTCTATATTTTCACAAAGGAAAGCGTCTCGCATTGAAGTTCAGCATGGAGATTGAACAGCACTCGACTATGGACTTTGTAATCTCAATATTTGGTACCAACAAATCAGGGTTAGATATTCAGAACTAAACAAATGCCATGGGTGCAAGTAATCCAGTTTTACCTGCAAGAATTTTTAGATCCTCCAGACCATCTTTTAAGAGGTAGCAAAACATGTGCTAATGCTTCATTATCTTGACCAATTATCTGTGCACCCTTGACCGTGCGGGAGTTGTTTTCCAATCTGTCCAATGTCTGGCAGCCTAAAGAAGGTTGATAATAAACACGTTGACCATATTATAGAACTTTTACAAGGTAAGAAAGAATTATTGGGAATACTCTTATAATGAACATATCAAAATAGAACCAAAGCTAGATGGAAAAGTGGGCTTCAATCGACATCCTTTATTTTCAATTGTCAAACACATGCATAAACACGAATATATGTGTATTTCAGTTTCACAAAACAAAGGAAAGTGACTGTGGGGATGTTTTAGTAAGTTTCTTAAATCACAGGGCAAAATGGAAGTCTTGTCAAATATAAAAATAAGTTTATTTGGATAACTTCAATTTCAAGCACTAAACTTCTAATGCATGTATATCATGTAAATGCGAGCCTACAAGGGAGTGCAAGAAAGCCAACCTACAGAGCTGACCAAGTGATAACAACCAATTGTGTTGCTCAAATTAAAAGGTACCAAGCCCTTTTAAGGAACCCTTCTCTTCCTAGAAGTACACAACTCAATATGACTCAAAAGATAACAAAAACAGCAAAAGATGAGAAAACACAATATCAACGGTACCTAGAAAACCATTACACCATATATGAAGGGAACTTCTCTGTTTACAATGTTATGGTGAATTTCTAAAAAATCCCTCAATACTCATTGGTAAAATAACGTATTGCCAATTAATTTACCTAAAGCAAGTTGTAAAGTAAAAGAAGACACATATATTGTACTGATAAAAAAAATGAAGACATATATTGTGTGGTAAGAAGAAAAGCATAGTCCTGTAGTATTTACATATGCAGCCTAGATTGGAAAACAATAAGAAACCTATGAGCAAGAAAAGTACAGAAGGGTACAGATATCAATCATATCTTCGGTACTTTCAATAATTAACTGTTAAAAAATCCAACCCTAAATAAATTACCACTTAGCATGTAATAGTTGGCTGCTAAAGAAATTATGAGCATATGAAAGTGTTGACTACAATATAAGAAGTTAAATAAATTAACAACGAAGCTAATTTTCAACTTTCTTATTAAAGTTTCGTAATAAGACCATATTTACCAAAAGGGCCTCATATCAAAGAATTTGAAATTTTCCATCAGCTAGCAAATTTAAAACACATGTTACGGAGCAAATTGGAAGGACAAATATTGCAGAGAATCATGTACTGATCCTTCAAGTATCATACTGAATTTCTGTCCTAGAATCATTCATAAAACAATTGAATGCATAGTTTTGTTTACCTGACTGTTTAACATCATTAGGACTTGGAAACCCTGAGAACTCCTCATGCGGTGAAGGATTGCATGTTACCGAGTTTGGACTGCTTAATTGAACATCACTGTCAAGATTTGGCCCATTATCGCTCTCAAAAGCAGCAGCAGAGTTGTTTTTACCTATGATGTTGTAATAATCAATGCTAAGGTTTACAAAAAACAAAATATTTAAGAATCATAAATAAAGTGGAGGCCTTACTCCCTGGAGTGGAAACATTTAAACTCGGTGATGTTTGAACATTGTTAGCTTCACCCCTCCATGCTGCATCACATCCCCTTGCTGCAGCAGTTGCAGCACGCATTTCCTGGGAAAAGAATACTAGATAATAAAAGATTCTAGAAATGAATAACCAAGAACTTGAGAGAAAATTATAAAAATGCTGCAATGTACCAAATAAAAGGAACCAAAATTGTATTTTCCAAATTAAGGAAATGTAATTTAATGCATAATTACCCTAGCATCCACTTCATCTGAAGTTTCTTTAACAAATGGATGTTCGAGGAGAGAAGGCCAAGTTAGTCGATTTTGTGGTACCTGTTTTTCATAATTTGGAAAGCCATCTTAGATGCCATGTAAATTAAAGTTAAAATTAGTCATGAAAAGGATGCCTTGACTTCAACCATAAACCATAAACCAACCTTATTAAGCAAACCCTTCAAAAAGCTTTTGAAATTTAGGCTCATGTTGTCAGGATATTTAACCGGATCCTGGAATGTAGCATTTAACATTAGTGTATACCTTGTATAACAAGTTTAAACTAACAAAGCTCGTATGATGATTGAGCAAATGTACCTTAACAATGTGCCGGATAAGTGCATATACAGAATTTGTGTAAAATGGAGGTTGGCCAACAAATAACTCATACCTGTTGTGCGCATGACAAAGAGCATTCAATTCAAGGTGAATATCAACAAAAAAGAAAGGCAGAGAAAGTATGGATACACATTCAAATTTCAAAATAACCGCACGAGTCAAAAGTAAACAATTAAAAAGAGAGAGAGAGAATAAAATGCAAAGCAAAAAATCTCCTTTTTTTTTATAAGTTGAAGTTAAAAAACCTCTTCAACTAAGTTACCGTTTGAATGAAAAAGAATTCAAGGAACTTGCAGTTGCTGTCAAATCTAACTAGTACAACAAAAAAACATGAAATATAGTCAGGGAAATTTTACATACAATATAACTCCAAGTGACCATAAATCAGCCGAGTGGTTGTATGGTTGTTCCCGTACCAATTCTGGAGCCATGTACAGTGGAGTGCCTGAAAAATATAGATAAAAGTTGCACTGACTTAGAAGAGAGTAGCCTAATTCTTCAAGGGCATCCCAAGGAAGTTCAGGAACAGTTAAAAAAATAAAAAAAGGCGATCAGCAGGTAAAAATATTGGACAAACCTTTTATGGATCGTAAAACAACAGTATTTGTGGACATTGCACGTGCAAAACCAAAATCACAAAGCTGAGATAAATAACAGGATATTATCAGTTATGAACAATTACAAGGGATATAAGAAATGTCTAGTTTATATAGAGTAGGACACCATCTGAAATATAAACTAGTGACTATTAGAGTAGGAGAATACTGCATACCACACTTTCATCCTACTTCCATCCTACCATATTAATGTGGCATAGCCCATCAACCCTTTGGTAAATGGGCAGTGCCACATTAGCACAATGGATACTGGTAACATGAGTGTATTATATAGCATAACTCAATTATAGTATGGTAAGAAATGGTGTGAGCGCTTAAAATCCAGAGATCAAACCATCAGAACTATCCAAGTGAAATAGACTTTTAAGAGATAAAACCAATGAAATAATAATCTATAAAATAGATATAGAAATATCCCACCCGATGCATGGACAACAAAAAAGGAAAGATTGTTCAGCTAATCAGTCCATTTTTTTGTTGTATGTTATACACAAACCATGTGGGTTTTGAATACACTAAGATATTACAAGAAATACAGTTCAGATAACAATAATGATGTATCATGCAAAAGCCAAAGAAAACCAATGTAATGGGATTGGGGAAAAAAAGAACAGTGTCCACAACTGATTTGTTAATGGAGAGCCCAAAACTAATTACATGCAGGCCGAATGGTAACATATTCCTTCTAAACTGGTAATGTCCTGTAGATTCAGAATATTGACCGTATGAGAACATTTCAAACAGATTCTAAACCTTCTAAGCATTCAGTTAATAAGTTTAATGAATACGTGAATTTAAGCGTGCACTGATATCACTCCACCTTAACCACGGACCCAGCACCAATGAGAATATTTTGTGGCTTCATGTCCCGATGGATAATACGGTTTGAATGTAAGTAGTGAAGTGCCCTCACCTGTAAGTTCAGCAGGAGAAAGTTCTAAAAGAATGGAGAGATACTCATATTGAACATAATAGTAAATTATAATACTGGAAAAGAAAACTATCAATTATGTCAGATGCAATAAAAAAGGGGGTTACTTCTTGTCTTCTTGGTTTATCAACTACTTTTTCTCTTTTTCTTATTAGGTGATATCCTGTATAATCCTGTGTACTTTGATAAAATCCTTTGTGCTTGTCAATAAAGCTTAACTTATCAAAAAATAATAATGGGGGTCAATCTGTACCAATTGCTTTGCAATTGCTTGAACCTGTTCTTCTGGAAGGCACTTATCATCCTCCAGAATCTCAAACAGTTCACCCTGCAAGAAAAGTCATCAACAATTCATGAAACTGAACGACTTCCATGACAAGTGTGTGCTACATAACAGTTGCATTAACATACAGAATAAATTTACGTGCTTTTAGAGATTAATAAGGATATAATTACTTGAGCAAACTCAGTGACAACACAAAACTCTTGTGCGCTTTCAAATGAGTCGAGCATTTCAATGATATTTTCATGCTTCAACTTTCTTAAAATCTGTCCAAGGCAATGAGAGAAACATTTAATCAGTTGAAAAACAGTTAAAAAAAACCAAGTAAAATGAAGGGATATGAAATTAAACTACTATATGGCTAATTGAGATGTGGCAATTGATTCTAGGAATAACAGGATTGGTGTGGGTGTTATTGTACGTGACTTTAAGGGGAATGTTCAAGCAACCTTGGAAAAACCATTACCATTTTGCTTAGAACCAGTGGCAGCAGAGGCGCTAGGTTCAGTGGAAGCTATGCGTTTCTGCCATGTTCTAGGATGGGATAAACTGCTATTTGAAGGTGAGTCATTACAAGTAGTTAATGGTTTAAATGATCCAAATATTAATCTCAGTAGGTATGAGCAGTTGATTGAGGATGCAAAAAAGACTTAAGACAGAAGTTTTCTGATTCCAAAGTTGCTTACACGAGAAGGGAGGCCAGCAAAATTTGCTCTTAATCTATCTTGTCTAAGTGTGGACATGGAACGATCTTCAGTATGTATTCGATCTATTGTTCAGGCAGAGATGCACTCATTGTTAAGTGAATGAATGTAGTGTCTTTTTTAAAAAAAAAATGAAAAGTATAAACAATCCTAAATTCGAATTTGTTTTTTTTAAATAATGCTAGACTATCACGTCGTTAATTGCGGGGAAGCTAGACCACCAAATTCCGCACTTTAACGAAGAAGTGTACAAAGAGATAACAAAAAAGTTCTGAATAAACGACTCCATTACCTCAATTTCCTGTCTTAAATTGTGAATATCCTTGTCACTTTTCCCATGCTTCATAATGAACTTCATCGCGACGGTCTGATACCAGTAGCAATAATCAGTAAGAAGATTTATGCGATAGTAATGAACATGGTATTGACATGAAGGAAATACCTGTCCCGTGTACTTGCGCCTCCCCTTGTAGACCTTCCCAAACGAACCTTCCCCAACAAGCTCGATTACATGGTAGTTCTCGATGCCCATATTCCAAATCTAGCAATTGCTTAGCAGTATCAGATATGATCGACAACCATTTAACCAGATTTAAATGCAAGAAACTAGTTTTCTTCAGATATTTCTTTTTAAGCAAAATAAAAATAAAAAAAGGAAAAAATATAGTCCAATAATATTCAGAGAGAATTCGAACAAAATAACTGGGTAACCATCTTGCTGTAAATATATAAATGGCATCGAATAAAACATTGATGATAAACATGGATTCTAAAAAGGGATAGAATACTTGTTCCGAGGCCGCTTAGGTTTTCGAAACTGGAAGCCGTTGATAGGGGAGAGGGAAAAAGGATGGGTGGACTATTGGATCTTAGAAAATATGCACACAGAGAGAGAGAGAGAGAGAGATTTGAAAAGTGAAGGTCCCGCCCGCCCACTTTTATTTCAAGCTGCAAGCCAGCAAAACGGTGGAATTTTAGCCTGCGTTTAGTGCACAGACTGGCAACGATCTTTGGCCGTTTGCTTGTTCGCTAAAGTAATGATCTGACGTTAAAAGCAGAGGTTGATTCAACACAAAATATCTATTTTTTTAATTTAATTATATGTATTTGAAATAAATAAAATAAATTCTACTTGGTATCATGTTCACATTAGTTGGCATTTGTATCATGCACAACGTTTGGACAGTGATGAGTTGAACATAATATTATTAAAATATTATTTTTTTAATATTATTATTATTTTATAATTTAAAATTTTTGAATTATTTATTATATTTTATATGAAAATTCTAAAAAATTATAATTATGAAATAAAATAAAATACTTTAATTAGTACCACTGTCATATGAAGAAGTGTACCAAATGTTTGTCACAAGCATGCATTTAGTCTGCATTTAGATGTTAAGTTAAGTTGAAATAAAAGTTGAAAGTTAAATAAAATATTATTTTTTAATATTATTATTATTTTAAAATTTAAAAAAATTAAATTATTTATTATATTTTATATTGAGATTTAATAAAATTATAATGAATTGTTAAGATGAGTTTAGGATCCAGACTATAGTAAATTATTCAATGTTAGTAACAAAATTATAAAAATAATGAATAGAATAGAGAAAATTTTAATACGTAAATCATTTACCAAGGCTGTATTTAGATTATGTGGATGGTAAGATTTTGTAAATCATATTAAGATATATTTAAATTTAAATAAATTAATATATGTATTTAAATATATAAAATAAATTAAAATAAATTTAACTTTTAATTAAATTGAGATAAATTTGAGAAATTAAAAAATAATTAATTTGAGATAGATTAAGCTAATTTCAATAACGTAACACACCTTGTCTGCGTTTGAATTTAAATGTTAAATTGAGCTAAGTTATTTTTAAATAGTAGTTAATTGAGTTAATATAGTAAGTTATGTGATATTTATCTAACATAAATTTAGATGTATTTAAATATTAAAATATATTTAAAAATATTTATGAAAGAGTTAAAAAAAATATAAATCTCACATATAAAAAAAGTAGTAAGTTAAAAAAATTATAGATCATACGTATAAGAAAGTTTTAAGATTTTGAATTGAAATGAATTTAATAATTTAAAAAATTAGTATTTAAATATTAAACTTAGTTTAAAATTAGCAAATTGTAACACTGCCTAAGAATAAACAAAACACATGTTGTTTTACATTGTATTTCCACAGGAACTCACACATACATGATCATTACACATACAAACCCACATCACACACAAATATATACAAACTGTCCATGTAGCACGAGCAAGTTTAGACAACCCAACTATTCCTAGCATGCACAACAGCAAAAACAGCACATAAGGGAGAGAATTCGATTCAATCCCAGATGCCTTTCAGAAGGGGACGAATGGAAGCAGCGTCTCCAAAAGTATTGACCAAATCAGAACAAGATGCATCACAACATTCCCCTTCTGTCTTCAGCTCCAAACCCAACTCCTTTTCTACGTCATCCGAAGCCGATATGAGCAAGAACTCACATCCTTCGTAGTTCAAGAAGTCGGGCGGATCAGCAAGGCAGTACCGAAGTTGGCCAAACCGCGCTTGCAAGTGAGCGGGAAACACGGCCTTGCGTTTGTTCTGTAGCCCTCTGAATTGGGAAGCGCCGTGCTGATCTGGGTTCTTTATCTGTATCAGAAATGAGCCTTCACGTTCGATGTTAAGGGACTCCTGGGGCTCATTCTTCTCGTCATGGGGTGGGAGTTCAAGCTTGTAGACTAAATGGGTGTGGGTTTTCTTGCCCGAATTGTGCCTCAAAATGCGATAGATTCCTTCCCCGGCTGCTCTTGCAGGAGGTTTTCGGCGGTGTCCTCTGGTCGAAGTATCATATTCCTCTGCAATGCAAAATTGGTGATGTAAATATAAAAATCGCAACGAATGAAAGTCATGCCAATAAGGCTATGGCCTATATTACCTTCTTTAAGAGCATTCTTCACGTCATCTACGTTTGTACTAACCATCTCCACAAAACCCCAGTAAGGTCGGCTTTTTTGGCCCAGATTCTGAAGGCTTTTCTTGCCCATGACGATGAATCGAAACAAAGGTTGCTTCTCAATGTTCACTTCCTATATATAATTGTTGAGATATGTACATATGAGTTAGTTAGAGTTAGTTAGCAAGTTTTCATTTTAATTATAACACGTGCTGTAATTAGTTTTCTAGATAAATAGGACATAGGTCAGCTTTGTAATACACGGAATTCTTTTAATCAAAAGCAGAGGAAACTTTCCTTTTTTGCCTTTTAGGTTTTATGTGCGTAGTGTGAAACCATCTTTTCTACATGGTATCAGTGAAAGAGAAAATTACAATTCTGCATTAAATGGAGTCTTCTTCCTCTGAATCTCCTATCAATCTTACGGATAATTCATCCAGTCCTTATCATCTCAACAATGCCGATAATCCTGGCATTGTGCTGGTTACGCAGCCATTAACTGGAGATAATTACCATGCTTGGTCTCGATCCATGCCAAGTTGACTAAATCCTTGTATGGACTCAAACAGGCTTCTCGCCAATGGTTTCACAAGTTATCAAACTGTCTTTTAAACCATGGTTTTTCACAATCTAAGTGTGACTATTCTCTGTTTACTAAAGTCACTACAAGTTCATTCATTACCTTGCTTGTCTATGTGGATGATGTCATAGTAGCAAGCAATGATATTCAAGCTGTGCAAGACATCAAAAATATTCTTCATGCTGAGTTCAAGATTAAAGATCTTGGAGAATTAAAATACTTCCTAGGATTGGAAGTAGCTCGAACATCTAAAGGCATTTCTGTTTGCCAAAGACACTATGCTCTTGAAGTGTTAACAGATTCAGGTTTTATTGGCTGCAAACCAGCCAAAATACCTATGGATCCTAACCTGCGCCTCATCAATACAGATAGTGGTTCATTAGAAGATCCCACTGTCTATCGAAGGTTAATAGGAAGGTTACTCTACTTGACTATTACAAGACCAGACTTGGTATTCTCTGTTCACATTTTGGCTCAGTTTATGAATAAACCAGCACAAGTTCATCTTGATGCTGCATATCAGGTTTTGAGATATATAAAAGGAACTCCAGGGCAGGGTATATTTTTGCATGCATCTTCATCTTTACAATTGAAGGCATTCACGGATTCAGACTGGGCAACATGTCCTGAAACAAGAAAGTCAATTACAGGCTTTTGTGTTTTCTTGGGTGAATCTCTTATTTCTTGGAAATCCAAGAAACAAAACACTGTGTCAAGATCATCAGCAGAGGCTGAATACAGGGCTCTCGGTTCCACAACATGTGAATTAATTTGGTTAATTGCATTGCTTAAAGACTTTGGGATTAATCACAACTCACCAGCATTACTTTACTGTGACAGCAAAGCTGCTCTACATATAGCAGCCAACCCAGTGTTTCATGAGAGAACGAAACACATTGAAATTGATTGCCATTTGGTTAGAGAAAAAATTCAAGCTGGAATACTGCATACTCTTCATGTGAATTCAAAGCATCAGCTGGCAGATTTTTTTACAAAGGCTTTGGCCTTCCCTCAGTTTACATTTTTCCTTTCCAAGATGGGAGTAATAAATATACATACTCCATCTTGAGGGGGAGTGTTGAGATATGTACATATGAGTTAGTTAGAGTTAGTTAGCAAGTTTTCATTTTAATTATAACACGTGCTGTAATTAGTTTTCTGGATAAATAGGACATAGGTCAGCTTTGTAATACACGGAATTCTTTTAATCAAAAGCAGATGAAACTTTCCTTTTTTACCTTTTAGGTTTTATGTGCGTAGTGTGAAACCATCTTTTCTACAATAATCGACAAAATAAATTAACCAGTGAATCACCCTGGCTAAGATATCTAACAGAAATAAACACATACAATGGAGTAGTGAAAATAAGAACCAGCTCGTTCACCTGACTACCATGTCCACCTTCACCTTCACTCGTGCCAGGGCCACTGCCGCCGGATTTGGATCCCTTCTTGGCACCTTCCTTGCCTGAATCTTCGTCTTGCTTATCTTCCACAGGCCTCTCGCCGGACTCAGGCCGCAACACTATGTACAAACGTTGCACGTCGTCTACGCTGTGAGCTTCTTCCTTGTCAACTTTTGGCCTGTAGAAGAAAAATATCTCCCCCCTTTCCTACAATTTCCCAAAAGCCAAAAATTTGCTAGTGCAATTAATTCGCCATTAGCCAGAAGTAAATGCTACGCTGACTTCGTACTTGATTATTCTTATCATATACCGTATAAAACAGAAAAGGAAATAATCACGTTGATGAAGATCACCTGAATTTCAACTTGGGGTTCACTCCTGGTCTTGACCTCTTGACCTTGTCCCATTGTTTGTCTGCCAATCTTTGATGATCAGAATGTGGATGGGTGTTTGGTTTGCCGGGAAGACGAACGGTGACCTTGATCCGTATCAACTTTTGCGATTGTTTCAGCTTGGTTTTCACTGCAAAAGTAAAAACAATAAGGCATATACAGGACCAGTAACTTCCCCACCGGACACGTTTTTAATGCAGTTGCCACGTCTTGCCGGGATGCAGATGCCACGTGGTGACACGTACACGTAGAAATCACGATACGTGGGTTTCTGGAAGGTCTACGTACAAGCAATTGAGCCATGTCGGTTGATTAAGGTTTTATTTTTTAATAATACTGTATGATTTTTTTATTTAAGATAATAAAAATATAGTTACAAAAATAATTATGTATTAATCTGTATATTAATGTAATGTAATTTATTAAAAAATATTAATTTAAATTTTAAATATGAATAAATTAGTATTGATATACATATTAATACGTGACTGTGTTTATATATAACAAAATTTTTTAAAATAATATTAATAATATAATAATAAATTTTAAATAATTATATGAAAAGAAATATGAAAATAGGCTAACAAGGCCCGTAAAAGTGATCTCAAGGCCCAATGCTTACAAGAAGAGCCGACATAAACGGAGGTTAGAGACCAGAGTTGTCCCAAAAATGAATTGTTTTGGGATGAAGAAATAATCGGTAGAACCAACGGTCCCTATTTGGGGATTATAATAAATTATAAAAATATTTATTTTAAAATAATATTTTTTTTATTTAATAAAAAATTTGTACATGCAATCTCAAAGTAGAGGCAGCAATTAAATTTCTCTAATCGGTATAGGATTGGATACTGTATGCTAGGACGTGGCGGCATCGACTGTAATGTTGAGTTTGTGTTTGTTGTGGTTGTGTGATTTTAGTAGAAAATGAATAATTTTATTTGAGAATTTTTACACCATATATATGTGATATTTTTTTATTTTTGATAGGTTATATGTGATATAATATGATTTATAATATAAATTTTAAAATTTAAATATTACAAATCAAATTATATCAAATAGATAATATGTAATATACAAACTTTTAAATAATAACTCTATACTCGAGATAAAAAACAAAAAGTAATAAATGTTCTTTGTATTTGTAATTGAGTAATATTATTTATTATTTATTTTTTCATCATCTTATAATGTTGCATTAAATGATATGTTTATAAGTGAAATATAATAATTAATCAATAATCATTTAATGTTACATTATAAAATAATAAGAGAATGATGAAAACTAAGATAATAATTATCATTAATCAATTATAAATACATAGGATGCTCATTACTTTTTTTTCTTTTTTTTTTTGAATTGGGGGACTGCACATTTCACACACATTACAACAGTCTAATATTTTTCTCGCGAATAATGATAAGTTTATTAACCTCTTATAATTCTTTTACTACTTTGTTTTATTTACTTAATGGTTAAGAATATAAATATTAATAAAATTGTATATTTTTTAATTTTTTTCAATAATTAAGAATGTTAAAAGAATACTTAGAATACCCGATTGGTCAACTAAACTAAATAATTTTATTTAATATAATCATTATAATTTTTTATATTCTAATATAAAATATAATAAATAATTTAATTTTTTTAAATTTTAATATAAAATTAATATTAAAAATTATATTATAATAATATTTTATTTATTATTATTTAAAATATCTGATCTTATTTTATCCATAACCAAACGAACCTAAAATAATAGAAAGGTGAGAATGAAGATAGTCCACGATCATCCTCTCTCTCGCAGGGTTTATATTCGAGACTTTCGAGTGAGTCCCACACTAGGCTGGGAGTGAGAGCCGACTCTTCCACCGAGGGTTTTAGGAATTAGGGTTTTAGTTTTTACTGTTGAACTGGACTGAAGAACTGCTTTGTCTGACTGACTATCTACCATGTTCTCCTCCAAATTCCTTCCCTTTCCCTCAAATCCCACTCTCCCATTCTCTCTATCCCCACATACCCATCTCTTCAACCCATCTCTCCTCCCCCAAAACCCTCTTCCTTCCCCCAATATCCCATTCAAGTCCCTACGTCTTCTTCCCCCCAAACCCCTTCTCTCATCGCCATCAGGCGACCAATCTAACACGGCGTCCGCGCCTGCGTCTCTGCCCAAAAACCAATCATCAGAAACCCAAGAGACCCAAGAGGCCCAAGAGGCCATCTCTGAGTTTCTTCAACAGTCCGGGTTATCCGCTGCGGATTCGGATTTAATTTCTTCGAACTCGCCGCGGTATTTGGCGATGTTGGTCGATGGGGTTAAGGAATTGGACGAGCTCTCTCTGTGGGATTCGTGGAAAAGTGAGGGTAAAGAGTCTGTTGCTGGAGATGTCGGGTTCAAGAAGAAGGTTTTTTATATGGCCAAGGAGAAAGGTGATAATGGCAAGGTTGCCTTCTTGGAGAGCGTGGGGTTGAGTCTTTCTTCGGCCATGAATGTTGCACGGTATCTGTCGGCGGAGACGCTTCATTGTCTCATTCATAGGGTGAGACTCGAGAGAAGTAACATGAGAGCAATGGCCTTTTTGGTATATCGCGTTATAATAGCCTTGGGATTCTTTTGATTTTCTTAGATACTGGATGTGAGCCTCCGTTTGGTTCTGAGACAGGACAGTGTGTAAAAGGAAAGGGATTGTGGTACCATGAGAGCGATCGCCTGGCGAGTAAAAAAGTTCAAGTTAAAAATGGAAGCCCGAACAACTTTTATTGAAAAACTTGGAATAGGAAGCCACGGAGAGCGATAACGACAATGTTGTGTCGTGGGCACTTGGATAGAACTCAAACAGCGAGCTAACTTCTTCGATATAGCTAAGACTGCTCTAATACACACCTGAAATTAGCCCGAGAAACAATCTAGAGAGTTAGCCGAATTTTTGCGGCCTGATACTTTGTTTCCAGGCTTAAACTTGAAGGGCCTTGAACCAATTTTAGAATTTAGTCTGTTGCTCAATGGGATTTGATGCGGAACCTGTTTAGACTTAGGTAGCTGATATCCAATGGTGTCGATAAGTATTCTATGGTCACCTACAAAGCAGTTGCAAATCTCTATAGCGTTATTCTCTATTTTTATTCCCAAATTGTTACTATCCCTCTTTAGCCTAGCTTAAATTTTCTTAAAAGAAATTATCTTTAGCCTAGCTTAAATTTTCTTAAAAGAAATTATTGGTTTAGTCTGCTCGCTACAATGTTGCTTATTTTACATTTCCCTTATAGGTTAAGTGTATGAAGGAAATGTTATTCTGTGGCAGTAACGATGGGGGGCTCATTGGAAAAAATGCTCGTCGTATGATGATGTTCTTATCAATTACTATTGATGAAGAAGTGCAACAAACCTTGTCCTTTTTTGAGAAGGTTCAGTATGTCTCCTGCATTTTTAGCAATCGTAGCATGCCGATCCCTTCATGTGTATATGTGACTTTTTAGGTAATTTTATAGTATTATGAGAGAAATTTTCCATTGATGCTGTAGATTGAAGCAAGGCGTGGAGGTTTAGAGACGCTGGGTTCCAACAATGCCTCTTTTCGATATCTAATCGAATCATTTCCTCGGCTTCTTCTGTTATCGGTTGAATCACGAATGAAACCCATGGTGGAATTTCTTAAGAATATTGGAGTACCCAGAGAGCGCATGATAAATGTTATTCTATTATTCCCACCAATTATTTTCTACAACATTGAAGTTATTAAACGAAGAGTCCTGGCTTTCAAGGAGGTACTGTGAATTTCACTTATGTTTTAATTTAATTTAGTAGGTGCAAAATAAACAAAACGAGAGATGATAAAAAAGGATAGAACCAAACTAACATACGTGAAATATAAAATTCTTTGTGAGTTCTAGGTCTCTTCTCCCTTGTTTGGAGATTTACTCTCTCTCTTTAAATCTAACTCATTTAAAAATCATTTATCCTTTGTGCATTGTTGATATAGCTTCAACTATTTTCTAAGTTTTTATATGTTCTTCTAGTCAGAATGAATTTATAAGTTTTTGTTTGCTTGGTATTTTTTCCTGTTATGCTATTACCATGTCTTCCTATGTTCATGAATTATCTCGTAGGTGGCTGCAATGGATAAAGATGTTGGCAAAGTGTTAGTAAAATATCCATGGATTCTGTCCACTAGCATTCAGGATAACTACAAAGAGGTTCTTTCGTTCTTTAATTTGGAGAAGGTACAATGTTCTATCAAATTATGTTTGTTGCCCGGCCCAGTTTTGCTTACGCTATGTCATTCTTTCTGTTTTTCCCTCATTTTCTTTTCCTAGGCAAACAATAGAAATTATATTTATTAGCATGGGAACCATTGCTTGTATATCTACTATAAAGAGGGATGCAATGTAGGAGGGCGACTTGCATTGCTAGACTCAACTTATGTTTGTTGCCCAGTGCAGTTTTGCTTATATTATGTCGTTCTTTTTGTTTTTCCCTCATCTTATTTTTCTGAGAAAATAGTATACATTATATTTATTAGCATGGGGAGCATTGCCTGTATATCTATTGTAAAGAGGGATGTAATATGGGGCGACTTGCATTGGTAGGTTACCCTTTTTGTTGCTTATGGTGTCAACGTATGAGGGTCTTGGTCTTATTCCACAAAAGAATATATATATATTTTTCTTCTTCTTTCTCTCTCACAACACCCCCTCAATTAACTCCAGAACGATAGTTTACTTATTAAAAAAAAAAAAAAAAAGGATATCTTTCTTTCTTCCCCCCCCCCCCCCCCCCCTCTCTCCTTTTCTCCTTTTGAGCAACACAAGGATATCATTGTAATGTAGAGCTGATGTTTGCAATTATTGGTGAATCACCCTTTCCAAATCGGACAAGAATAAGACAGAGGCACAGAATAAGATAACAACATAAACTATCATAACCCCTAGGGGACAGGGGTTGGTTCAAGTGGTAAAGGTCTTGGATTTGGGGATATGCTCCCCCTTAGGTGTAAGGTTCAAATCCTGTTGGGTGCAAACAATCTTGAAGGGCCAATGGACTTGGAGATTTTCCCCTTAAATTACCTAAGGTGCACTCAGGGGTGAAAACCAACGTTGTTGGTGCAGTTTTGGTTTAAAACCGACCCCACACCAACATCTTTTTTAGGATGTTTAGAACCAGCCGTGTAGGGGGGAAGCAAATCGGCAGCCTCGGTGTTGGCGTGATTCTGTTCAGTTCTTCAGTTTCCCATTGGTGGCGCTGTGAAGGAGGAGGGGAGTGGAGGGCTCTGGTGCTGCGGGGCTGCATGTGAGAGAGGAGAGAGATTCTGAAGAACAGGGAAGAAGAAGAAGATAGAAGAAGAGGAAGAGAGAGGGGAGGTTTCGTATATATATATATATATATATTATAAACGTCATAACTAAAACAACAAAATATATATATATATATATATATAATTTTTTAGCGGTTTGAACCAGGTTCAAATAGGGACTAAACTGGCTGACGTCGGTTTTCATATTTTTCTCCGGCCGGCCGACCGGTTCTCTCCTGGTTTCGGCCTATTCCGGACTCTGGTCGCTGGTTTGTGTCAGTGACGGGCCGGTGTGGTACCTTCCAATCGCTTACCTCACCACAATGCTGCTAGTTGTTTCCACCACATCCCTTCTTCATTGAGATTTAGGCTTGGGTCTTAGATTACCTACATTGGTACCTTGCTGACAGCTTATTTCTTGTCTGTATTTGTTTTCCTCCTTTGTGTGGGTGGGAAGGGGGAGGCAGGGATACGTTATTCATTTGACTGAAATACTGACTTTTATTGGAAATATTGATGAGTTATTATGCTTTGTGACAGGTTCCAACAGTGAGTGTTCACCGTGCAATCAAAAGCTGGCCTCATCTACTGGGTTGTTCAACTAACAAGCTAAAGTTGATGGTAGAACAGTTTGATGAATTAGGTGTTCGAAACAAAAAGCTGGGTCTGGTTATTGCTAAAAGTCCCCAGCTACTGCTACGGAAACCAAGAGAATTTCTCCAGGTGGGTATTACGATTTATGGCATATCTATGTATTTATATTATTCATTTAACTGACTGATTGGTGGTACATCATAATTTTCCATTTTATATGCTATGTTATTTATCAAGAAAGCTGTTCTTAGTTTCTGTTTCTTCGTTAGATATTTTATATCAATGTGCTTTTTACTTCCATGCTCTGCTTCACAAGTCATTAGGTTTTTTCCTGAGTTCATCTTTTGTGAAAAATGTGTTTTGATTGTAAAAGAGAGGAACAAAATTTCACTGAAGAAGAAGTATATCAGAATAGAACCTACACATGGGAAATGAAGCTTGTAGTTAGGTGTAATCTCTTGTATACATTCTGTGTACTTGGGTTATGCCTATTTACGTGGAATAAAATCCTCTTATTAACTATCAAAAAAAAAAAAAGCACATGGGAAATGAAGCAGAACAAAGGATAACGTAATTTTTGTATGAGGATAAAACAGTCTCTGGAGACCCTCATAGATGTTGCCTTTTTGTTGTTGGCTATTTAGTCTCTGTCTGAGATAGTTGACTTTGGTGCTGCACTGCCACTGATATGTAATGTCTACAGAAGTAGAATACTTAGGACTATGATAGTCTAAGCAATGATAATTCTTTATATTTAGTAAGCACCAGAACAAGAATGAAATTTTATCTAAATACAATTGATCCACTTAAAAGTGCATTTTTATCAATAAGAGTTTTATTTTTCGAAATTGTTATGTACAGGTCATTTCATATCTGGAACATCTTGGACTTGACAAAGAAACCATTGGAAGGATAATTGGTCGCTGTCCCGAAATTTTTGCCACCAGCATCGAGAAAACTCTCAAGAGGAAAATTGAATTCCTTACTGGCATTGGTGTCCTTAGAGCTCATCTACCCCGTGTTATAAAAAAATATCCAGAGCTTCTTGTATCTGATGTTGACAGAACTTTACTTCCTAGGTAATGCTTTTATACTTGAATACAGTAGCCATGGTTCCATTAAGTCACACTTCTCTATATATCTGACGAGTTGCTTCAACAGCCTCTAGGCCATATTTTATTGATTACAATGTATTAATCTGGGATTTGAAGCACATTAGGTGACTTCACTTTTTGATGCAAGAGTTTCCCAGATCACAGCATAATTCTTGTCAGTGTGGTTGGGGCAATGTGCAGGGTGACGTACTTGATGACATTGGGGCTGACAGGAAAAGATATTGCATTTATGGTACGTAGATTCTCTCCTCTACTTGGATACAGCATTGAGGAGGTTTTGAGACCAAAGGTGGAATTCCTTGTGAATACAATGGAGAGGCCGATAACCGATGTGGTGGACTATCCAAGGTATTTTAGCTACTCGTTGGAGAAGAAGATAAAACCTAGATTCTGGGTGCTAAGAGGAAGGAATGTCGAGTGTAGCTTGAAGGATATGCTGGGAAAAAATGACGAAGAATTTGCAGCCGAGTATTTGGGGGCCGGTAGCATGCCTGTCCCCTCTTCCCCTGGTCATCAATAAAAAGTAAGGTGCTTGTAGCATATTGTTTCTTCTGTAAATAGAATACTCCATCAGTGGGAAGTGATGAAGTGCTTGCATCATATTGGTGATTTTGTAAAGTGAGGCGATTCAAAGAGAGTTTTGGGGTCATATTTTGTAAAGTGAGGCGATTCAAAGGGGGGAGTTTTAGGGTCATTTATGCTTTAGAATATAGGATGGTTGAACTCTTCTTTGAGATAATATTAATGCTAAACAAAGGTATGTTGGGCCGATCATGCGTCATTTTATTATTGTTTTCACCAATGGCATCCTTGACCAACACATTATTACCATCTTCACCCAAGGCCTTGAGTTAAGCTTATAATGGCAGATAATATATCATATTATCTTTTAGCTGAAGTTGCAAATCCTAGATCAATATATCTAAAAACTAATATGAACTAAATTCACTCATCTGTTTGCATTCTACATTTTACTTATATTTTGCCCCCATCACATCTCTCCAAGGAACCCATGGCGTTACAAGTCAAGCTTGTGCAACATCCTTCTCAAGCTTTGTTTTGATCCTTTTGAGTGCAGGTAGCACATCATTCATTTTTATCCTTTCTTCCGGACTCTCCACGGTACAATCAAGAGCCAATCCTATAATTGATGTCAGGCACTCCTTGGTAATGGAAAATTGCTCATTCTCTGCGCTCAGCAAATTGGGATCAATAACTTCTAGCAGTGCATGTGGAAACGAACCTTTCACCCAATTCCTGAGGTTCATTTCTTCTGCAAAAATTTCGTCCGTTGGCTTCTTTCTTGTGAAAATCTCCAAAAGCAAGATACCGTAACTATACACATCACCTCTTTTAGAAACTATTCCTTCTAATCCATACTCTGCATGTGAGATTGATTTGATCCAATAACACATTGATATCGTTTAAAAACATGGAAAGGTAAATCTGAAAGGAAAATAAAAAACCATGGAAATACAAAAATTTGCACGAGAAACTCAGAAAAATTACCTGGAGCCATATACCCAATAGTTGCTAGGGTCATGGTTTGTGTTATAGAATCCCCTCCGTTTAAGAGCTTAGCAATACCAAAATCAGCCACACGGGCAACCATATCTTCATCCAGCAATATGTTGTTGGGCTTTAGATCACAATGGACAATAGGTGTTGAAAGACTATGATGGAGATATTCCAGTGCTGATGCAACGTCTGTCATTATATTCAATCTCTGTGGGATATTCAACCCACAATTGTGAGAATACAAGCACTTCTCTAGGCTCCCATGAGGCATGTACTCTAGTAACAAAGCTCCAAAGTCTAAGCCATTGCTGCAACTGCTGATGACTTTTATCAGATTTCGATGGCGAATTTCGCATAGCACTTCGCATTCAGCATCGAAACTCTTGAATGCTCCTTCCAGTTGCGTGTTGAAAACCTTTACAGCAACAATTGTCCCATCTGAGAGAGTTCCTTTGTATACTGAGCCAAAACTTCCTGTACCAAGCAAGTTGCTTTCACTGAACCCTTGAGTTGCTTTTGCAAGTTCATGGTACGAAAATCTTCTCCATGTTGCTAGAGGTAGTGAATCTGTCTCAGTTGTGGGTTTCTTTTTACCTTTTCTACATCGTATCAACAAAAGCAGGAGCGCCAATATGAGTAATATCGAGGCGATTGCTGGTAGAACATATTTCAATACAATCCTGCCAGCTCTATTCCTTGAGTGTGGAAGGGTAGAATTCTTGCATGGTGGGACTTGCAGCCGAGGTGCACCGCAAAGCGCTTCATTCCCTGTGAATGATTGAGCGGAGAATTTGGCAAAAGGTCCGTTATTAGGAATTTCTCCATGCAGTCTATTGAAGGATACATTTAAGTATTTGAGGTATGAGGCTGCTTCCAAGGATTTAGGAATTGTTCCCGAAAGATTATTTTCTGACAGATCCAAGAACTCCAAGCTTATTAACTTGCCAAATGATTCGGAAATAGGGCCTTCTAGCTCATTATGTGCGAACGAGAGGTTCACTAAATCTTGAAGGCTCCCGATGCTGCTTGGGACATTTCCAGAAAACTGATTGTTTGAAAAATCCACCGCAGTTACGACCTTCAGATTGCTAACATCTGATGAGATAGAGCCGCTCAAAGAATTTGAGGACATGTTTACATGCAACATATAGGATAGGCTCCACAATGTGGTGGGTATTGTGGAAGTCAGATTGTTGGAGCCTAATGACAGTTTTCTTAAAGATGTAAGGTTACCCAAGCATGAAGGTATAGGTCCAGAGAGATTATTATCGTCTAAATAAAAGTCAGCCATGCTCTCAAGTTGGCATAGGCCGTACGGGATGGTTCCTTGCAAATTGTTGTTACGAAGGTACAAACCTTGAAGCAGTCGTAATTTGCCTATTGTAGTTGGAATAGATCCGGTCAATCCATTGAATCCTAAGTCCAAGACTGTCAAACTACTTAAGTTGCCAATATCCTGAGGTATGTTGCCCCCAACTTTACCATTCCTTAGTATAAAACTTTGAAGAGATGCAGAGATATTCCCGATCGAATTTGGAAAGATGACATCCAATGGATTATCTGAGAAATCTAACAGTCTCAAACTTTTCCAATTTTTCAAAGAACTGAGAAAATTCGTTTCTGGAGTGGGAGACTTGGCTGATAGTTGATTGTGGGCAAAGTTTAGCAACTTGAGTCCTCTTAAAGTTCCAAGGGTGTAGGGGATAGGGCCAGAGAATGAATTATATGCTACCTCGAGGTCAGTGAGCTTGGAAGCATTGGAGATTGAGTTGGGTATTCCTCCAGTGAGTTGATTCCCCCCTATAGCTAGAATCTCAAGATTTGGAACCCAAAGACCTGTGCTTGATGGGAGACTGCCTTGAAGTTCATTATTAGTTATTGCTATGAGTCTGACCGTAGAGATGTTAAAGAGTGTAGATGGGAGGAGTCCATTGCAGTTGTTACCATCGAGTGCCAAAACCTCTAGATTCTGAAGATCACCTATCTCATTCGGTATTGGTCCTGCCATATCATAACACAATATTTAACTTTACTGTCCAACATGATCTCTATTGTCTTTAATATGCTTAATCAGTTTATTTGATGTCAGTTTCTCTTTATATAGTAAAGTTGCACAACTACAATCTGAAGCTAATTAAATCAAGCTCACTATCAAAAGATCAAATGGCATGTTGTTTATCCTAGACATATATATCTGCATGTAGAGTTAAAATTTCATAGGTATCAGCACCTTTGGTTTCTTTTTCTCCTCAATAGATAAATAAGTTATTTACATAATGTCAGTGAAAGATACATGAATCCTATTTTACAAGCTTCTAACTAGAGACTTGGGATGAGTTTTAGGATAGATGTGAGTGTTATTTAATGGTCAACGTTTTTGGTTTTCTAAGATCAGCTATAGTTGAGAATATCATATAGATCAGCAAAAGCTTTTCTAAAGACTAAAGTTGATACTTTACCTGACAAGTTGTTGTATTGAAGATAAAGCTCCGTCACCTGGGTCAAGTTCCCAATTGTTCTCGGTATGTTTCCACTGAAGTTATTAGATGACAGTGATAGCATATGAAGATCTCCACATTGCGACAATATGGATGGGAGTGGGCCAGCAATCTGGTTGTCAGTTAAATACAATCCTTCAAGTATAAAATTTTGACATATATTATCTGGCAGGTTGCCGGACAGCTTGTTTCCTGTAAAACCTATATTTTTTAAGGAAGACATGTTGAATATAGCCCCACGTATCGACCCTGTTAGAGCATTGTATTGCAGATTCAAGAGCTCCAATCCGACAAGGTTACTAATCTCCTCTGGAATTTCTCCTGCAAATCAATATGCAGACAAAGCTCCTCAGAATTATTATGTTAAATGATTCTCAAGGTATTCGAACTAAATGCACCTTTTAGGTCGTTCTGCTCAAGATATAGTTCTTTGAGCATTGTTAAGTTTCCAATTTCTCTTGGAATACTTCCTGCACACCACAGATATACAGCAAAGAGTAAATCAAGCCCTTTTAGTGTACCAAGCTAATCGACAACTCTACATGCTAACAAAGATTTGTAGGGAAGACAGAATTGAAGATAATGGTGGGCATGGAACTATACCAGACAATGGGTTATCACTGAGATGAAGTACTTGCAGTGAAGATGAGTTAAAAATGGAGGAAGGTATGGGACCTTTAAACTGATTATTATACAGATACAAGCTTTCAAGATATGGTAAAGACCCTAAAGATGAAGGGATCTCTCCCTCCAAGTTGTTGTACCCAAAGCTGATTAACTTCAAGCGACGCAAACGAGCCAACTCATGGGGCAGGGAGCCATGAAAGCCGTTGTTATGGAAGCGGAGCTCGACAAGGAATGAGAGATTACCCAGATGAGGAGGGATGGTGCCGGTAAGATTCATGAAAGATAGGTCCAAAACTGTGACTCTAAGGTGGCGAGAGCCGCAAGTGACACCAACCCAGTTGCAAACTGGGGTAGTACTGCTGCTGGACCAGTTTTTTGCCAAGACATTGTTGGGGTCACGAGTGATATGAGCTTTGAGAGCCAGAAGAGCAGATTGGTCTGTGCTGATGTTTGTGATTGTGGCTGCCATAACTGAGCTTCCCATTAATAAACAACAGTATTGCACCAGCATCATGATCACCACGATAAGGGAAAGGAGATGAGTTCTCTCCATAGGTGTTAATGAAGAGAGCTTGTTTGTGAACTAGTAAGAAAAGCTAGCATCTGGGATCCAGCAGAGTTGCATATATATATGGCTTGGCTTTAATTTTTAAATTTTACAAAGTCCAAACAAACAGATAGGTTGGCCGAATGGAAAATCAAATTATAATAATCCAAGCGGTGAAGATGATGTGCAAGTGCCAAAAGAAGCTTGAATCCGGTGCCCTGACTCACAGTTTCGGCCCTGCAGTATTCTCAAAGAGTAGAACATACGGTACTCTCCCTCTCTCTCTCTCTCTCTCAATTACTTTCAAACTCTCTCGTATATAATATAGATCAAGGAAGCTACTCTCATTTTCAATGACTTCAAAATGATAAATTTTCTCACCAAACGTACGTTTTTACAAATTAAAATCCTTCATTATTTCTTTCAGTATAACTTAATTCAACTTCATGATATAGTTTCTAACAGCAATCGATCTCGATCTCCGCTTGTTTTTTTATTAATTATTCCCACTTCTTAAGATGTTTGTTCATCATATTTCATATGACTATTAAGCTACCAGATATTGCAAATCAGAGTAGAGATCACATGACCTATATTATATTAATTTTTGCAGATGCATGCGTTACAGGTGAACACCAAGGTCTTAAAGAAGTTTACAAAATATATTGAAGAATAATAAATATCACAAAATACACACAATTAATGTTAAATTTTCTCATATTAATTGAGTTAATGTTTGAAGGTTATAATCTCACATATAGAAAGCAAATTGATACGTCAGATCACAAAAATATTTTTATCGTAAAATAAATCTAACGTATCATATAGA
This sequence comes from Carya illinoinensis, assembly GCF_018687715.1. Lineage (NCBI taxonomy): Eukaryota > Viridiplantae > Streptophyta > Magnoliopsida > Fagales > Juglandaceae > Carya > Carya illinoinensis. The sequence goes on from NC_056752.1 coordinate 48,011,961, forward strand.
TTAATGCGGTACATCAAATTGTAAAATTATTTTTATTATAAAGTAGATCAAAAATATCATATGAATTATGAAATTATATCAGTTTATAAGTTTATTTTTACGATGTCTCTGTGTTGATGTAGCACTTTTTATATATAAACAGATCATAAAATTGATATTAGCATATATATTATATTGTGAGAATGATAAGATCACAAAAAAGTAGTATGAAAAGTTGAAAGTTAGATGGAATGAAAGAAAGAGGCTTACACTTTACATGAAGAGGCTTAATCCCGACGTTTCTTGATGTTTGTCAACATATTCTGCTCGGATAATATTTTATGTGATCTGTTTGTGTCTTTTTTACGAAGACTATATATATAAATATATATATATATCCATGCAACCTGCCCATGTATTTATGTATGTACAAGCTGCCAAAAGTGGACCATTAATTATTATTTTTATCCTTTTATTTATTTATTTATTTATTATTTCCTCCTGATCTCTCTGCAGATTTCTCTCCTACTCTTCTTGTCCTTTGGAGCAAAGTTGTACGAAACTAGTGAAATGTTCCCATTATCATACACGGTGTGTATGAAAAACTTGAGCTTATTAAGTAAAATTATAGGATATGTTATGAGGTGTAAGCATGCATTTAATTAAACCATTTTCTAATAAACAGCACCTTTGATCAATACCATCAAGAGCCAATATTCCTACATAATGGATAACTGACGTCGTGAGATCAAGCTGCATGCACGTTTTGTAGACCGTGGGATATTATATATGCATCCCATGTGCATGTCGTAATCAAATTTAGAAAAATTCTATGGATCACCACCAGACGGCACACACCCATATATATAACTAGTGGAGAGGCAACGTGCGAACTTAGAATGGAAGATGACTTTATCATCTCATAATAACATGCACTAAAACTTGGAATGGATTCATGAAATTAAGTTTAGTTGAAAATGTTGAATTGATGATAAAAACCAAGACAAAAGCTCTTTAAAGATACATTCTAAACAAGACAAAATAAAATACATTCTTTACATAAATTGAACATACAAAATCACTATTCAATTTGCAAGCTCTTATCGTGAGAATTGTACATTCAAAATGATAATTTATAAACACCATTCTTTACATAAATATTATAAGGTTTGACATCTAGGTGAGAAATTTCTCTTTCATATATAAACTGCAACGATTTTTTAATGCAATCCTGTGCCATCTTCGTGACCTATATATATAAAGAGAATAATAAAAGACTTGTATAGAGTAGAAAAAATCTATCCTAATATGAAAATGAAAAATTGTCGTGAAAATAAAAAACTTACCAAAAATAACAAATTGGCTAAATAACAAAAATTTCACTATCTCATTTATTTATTTATTTCTATAAGCACTTATATATCATTTATTATTGATAAAGACAAAAAATCATATCTTTTCTGAATAAAAAAAAAAATCATCCACACAAAATCATATCTAATCATGAAAAATATTAGCATATTACTTACTTCCACCTCTCTTCCATCATAATTCTTGACCTTCTCAATGGTTGGCAATGACCTCTTATCAACAAATTATTACGCAAAAGAACTTTTTGAACACTGTGTCTGGTATCAATAGTGTCTGTTAGCTTTCCACTTGATAGGTTTTTAGCCCAACCTTTGAGCTTTCATAATCCCACTTTTTCCCAAGAGATTTCCATCTTGCAAAAACATTGTTTAATTCCTGTGCCATTTTCTTTTTCAATTAAATAATAATTAGAGTGGAGATTTGAAGAAAAATAACGTTATGATGATTAAATCACACAAACAGGGATAATAATACAAAATTTTCTCTTGGAGGAGTAGGGGAGCAACAGTATATGCAAGACCTACCTTTGTGATAGCAATCACGAGGCTCAATGTGCAAATCATATTTGCCCAGTTTAAATAAAAGATAAACATAATTTTTCTGTAAAATCAAAATATAACAAAAAATATATTGGGACTCCACCATGAATAATAGATAGAAAGATGAAAAATTGATTGATAGACTGTGTAATGCATATAAACAGAAATCTTGATGCCGATAGGCATTAATTCAAATTCAATAAGATGCCTAGAAATATATGTGGATGTAGAAACTGGATAAATTAGATAGGATAGCAACGTAAAGACTCAAAAGTAATTAGAATTTATTGCTAAACTACCAATTGAAACAGCACAATGTTAAGACATATAATGAATTCATACAAGTAAGCTTTTACCCTTTAAGTAGTTAATAGCATCCCCAAGAATAGAAGCTCTATCCATCTGAGAACAAATAAAACATAATCATCATATACAATGGCTCACACATCAAGAGTAATGAATTAATGAATCCCAAAGCAACCACATAATAACTGCCAAAGAACCTTCACACAAACAGCAATCCTAGATATTTAGATATCAGTAAGTATTGGAATTTGACACACAAACTTCTCACCTCCTATTAAAACATACAATAGATAATTATTTAACTCAAAAGCTTAAATGATTTGACTTTAACACTTTCGAGATTTCTCAAAGTTCTTTGGGAGAGGGTAATAAGGGCACTCACTCAAGACTATTCAATTGTCGACTGGTCCATAAAGTTCGTGCGAAAGAATTACACAGTCACACACACTCGTTATACATAAAACACACGTAGAGGACATCCAAACTTGAGATTATTACTTTTAGCCATTTAGAGAAAGCCATATTCATTTAATTAGAGAGAGAGAGAGAGAGAGAGAGAGAGAGAGAGAGAGAGGCATGCAAAAAAAATTAGCTTGCGGATAGAAAATTGGAGAATATATATTCATTGAATCTATATGTGCAATACAACTTCATTAGAACTCATTAGCCATTACATATGATACGTCCTAAGAAAATATATGCAGTATATTGCAATTCTGAATATATTGATATAGTAGCTCAAGGTTACATAAAGTTATAGCTTTAACTTCTATCAAAAATTAGTGAAGGAAAAATAGAGGAAAAACAAATACAGAACAAGGTCACGCACCTTCCTCGTTGAATAATAATGTCAAGATAGCAAGACAAACACACACTGATATCTTCCCCTGGAAATAGAAGATGCACAAATACATTAGCAAAAACCTTTAGCAAAACTTTGACAAGCTTATGTAAAGAAAATGGCTCCTTTCCATTTTCTTAGAGTTTGACCATGGAAATGGCCACTGAGTTCAGGAAAAACAGAGTTAAAACAAGAAGGTCATCAGAAAATCAGTTCTGGACCAAATAGTAACAATTTAAATTTAATACAATAATACTCATAATTCAAGAAACAAGAGAAAAATATTCTTTAATTCGAGGATGAATCCTGTACGAAACATGAATACAAAGGCCAACTGAAATGATATGATAAAAACACATTTGAGCTAATTCAAATGATTTCATGTCCGTGAATATCAATCCATAACTTGGCACATCTAATCCCATCAAGTTAATAAATATGTATTACCACTGATGAAAGAGAAGTTAGAATCTTTACCACTATGGGAATAAATGAGAAGTGTTTTCCCTTTACAAAGTTTCAACTTTGCAAAGTTTAACACAAAAGGAAGATTGCTTAGTAAGGAAAATAAGTCCAATTTTGACATCTGGCCAATAAAAGCCAAAGTAAGAAGAATAATTTCCAAAAATGAAAACAAAATACTTATAAAAAAATGAAAACAAAATAATAATAAAAAGTGTCATCTTTTAATTTCTATTGTACTCACGACTATACGAAGATGCAAATGTGCTCCAGAATTAGAAAGACAGAAAAAAGATATCCTTGGTCACAATTCAATATGCAATCAACATTAGAGCTCTTTCTTGGTCCTAAAAACCTAAGGAAGAAAAAAATGTTTGCAGATGTAACTAAGGAAGAAGGAAGCTGAGAAATGCAACAAGCAATTTCATTCTTGTTGCATTAAGAACAGAATTCATAAAGTACAAAATATTTACTTACCCAAGCAAATAAAAGCTTGCTTTTCAACCCTTTCATTATACGTCGCTTTCCAAATAAAAGCTTGCTTTTCAACTCTTGCTTGGAGAGAAACACAATGAATGAGTTGGTGGGGCTTGTGTATAGTCACTCCCTTGCAGAAGACCATATCCCAACTTCAAAAATTCAGTAGTCACTCCAAAAATTCAGACGCCGCTTTCCAAATGATGTTTGATGGATGAGCTAAAACCTTCGTAGATTTACATGATGAACTGTGAGTTAATCCCAATGCTTGATAAATGCAACAACTACGAAAAAAAAATCCAATCGAATCCCATACAAAGAGAGTGACGGTGGCTGAGCTAAGCTTCTTTAGCCATGGATGGTGGAGAGAGAGAGAGAGAGAGAGAGAGAGAGAGAGAGAGAGGGAACTATCGGAAAACGACAGATCTGGGTCGAGACGATGGAAACAGAGGGAGAAAGAGGCGTTGGGTCTGGGTCTTACAGCTTCGGTGCTTTGGGTTTTAGCAACACAGAGAAATCGAGGGTTACGAGGTATAGAGAGAAAAGAGAGGGTTTGAGTTTAGAGAGAAAACTCAAGAGGTAGACGAATGAAGCTTGAGAAAGGGATTTGTGCGGTCTAAAATTATTCTGGAAAAATATCACTGACATAACGTCACACCACATGATAGTAAAACATCTCACCCACCCGAAAAGACAAATAAAACCCAACTGCACGGAAACAAATCGATATAAATCAAAGGGCAAAAAAGTCAGAGACAAAATACACAAAAAAAAAAATGAAAAATGGGAAAATCACTGTTGTTAGACTTTAGCTCAACGATTGCCGCTTATATAATTACTATAGATATATATATTCATCTTACGAAGTGTATGATATAAATGATGAGTAGAAAAATTTAATTAATTTAAGAAAAATAAAACAAAAAAATTAAAAAAATGTGATGTGTAGTGTATAAAGATGATGGATAGCAAAACTCTTAAATTTATTGATCGGAAAAATCTAGTTACAAGCACAATTGTACACTAAAATGTACATCAATCTAGTATGATTAGTCAAAAAGTAGATTTTATTGAAAATAATGCTAATTTAAATTTTGAATATGAAGGAATCAGTATTGATACGTAGATTAATATGTAAATTTGCTTGTACATAGTAAAATTCAAACTCATAAATTAGGGTCTGCCATTAAAAAATAGTATTTTTTATGAGTTTTGGTACGTACAAGCGAATTCGTATACCAATCTACGTACCAAAGCTGTTGCTTTCATATTCAAAATTTAAATTGACATCATTTTTTTAAGGAAAAATCTAGTTGTAAGCACAATTGCGTACTAATATGTGCACCAATTTAATGTGATTGGTCAAAAAATAGACTATATTAAAAACATAACTAATTTAAATTTTGAATATGAAGAAATCAGTATTGGTACGCAAATTAGTACGTGACTTTATTTGTACATAGCAAAACTCTTTTTTTAAAATCTAATTTTCTAACAAGTCAAGTTGGATGGTATGCATATTGGTACGCAGAATCACTTACAATCAAATTTTTTCATTTTTTATATGAGTTCCAAATTTGTAGTTTTTTTAAATATTTATTATATTCTTAAGCCGATATGTAGAGTATTTAGTAAATTATTTACATAACATAATTTGATTTGAAAGATAAATTATAAATTATAAATTTTAAAAATTAAATCTTATCATTTAAATTATGTAGTTGGTATCCTCACTGCTCAAATTGTAAAATAGAATAATTATTTTTACAGTTCCGCTGCTAAGCAGTTGAACCGATTTTTAAAGAATAACAGACCTCCACTCAGCAGCTGCCACCTCAGCTAGCACACTAAACTCACGCTACACTCATGCACACGGGATAATAACTAACGGCAAATTGAACTCCTCTATTCGAACCCGTGCTTCTCCATACGACTTCGACCCTCAGCCAATCCCGAACAATCTCCACCACCAGTTCACCACCACACATCCGTCGAGAATCCGTTCGTCGTCCTCCCATCGTCCGCCTTGGCTGATTTGGTCCAGGCCGAATTCTGGCCAAAGGATTTTACCCGACGTGTGAGTCGCCCACGCAAGCGCCGTTCTCATCTTCGACTGGTTTGTTGCCCACCACAAATCCGGACCAATCCGTTCATGGCTGACTCTAGCGCACTTGGTGTTTCTGAGGTGTTTCTCCATCCCAATCCACAGTTGTTGTTCACTGCAATTTTTTTTTTTGGGCAAAGTTTAGTACCGGTAGCAGTTTAAACAATAAAATATGTATTGCTTTCAACTTTATTTTTATGAAATGTAATTTTATGTGATGTATTAAATTTCTGGTTTGCGCTTGGAAGAAACAAAGCATTTGTGGGCTACTGATTTGTTGTTGAGGGTGATTTGTTGTTGAGGGTTTGCAGTGGCCAAAGGTGTTTGACAAAATGACTGAAAGAGATGGCCAAAGGGTTTTTGTTTTACGTAGGACTTTTGTAAAATATATTATGATTGTAAACATCATTTTTCATCAAACATGTTTACTTTCTGGTTTGCTTATAGGGAAGGCTCAAGAATTAGCCAACAAGAGAGTATTCATCTCAATTTATTTTACAAAATGACTAGTAATTCAAAGTTAACCGATATAAATTATGACCAATAATTAGAAATATTCATTTTGAAAACCCTAACTACTGCCAAGAAATGATTTCCAAAAAAAGAAAAGGAAGAAGAGATGTTTTTGTGTTTTAATATCAAGGGTATTTTATGGTTGATATGGATTGAGTTTTTTAAAGAATTTTATTGGAATTTTACAATTTAAAATGAAAAAGACAGATATGTAAATTATATTATATATATAACATTATTTATTGCTAATACAAAATCTTCAAGAAAAAATTAAATACAAAATAAATATTTTAAGATCCAGCGATTTTATATATTTATGTGTCTTTCTCTAAGGTCTAAAATTTGAACAACAACTAAAGAAACCTGATTTTTAAAATACATGATATTTTGGGCAAAGTCGATGATTATTTTTTTATGGAAGTGGAAATCAATACAAAAACTCATATCATTAAAAATTATTGTGATATATATTATTTAAGCTAATGTTTTTTTTATACTTAGGTGTATAAACGATTTCAATCTAATTGATTGTGTGGTTTTGTATTGAAGGAACCACTTTATAATCTTGATAGTGATGAACTTGAGGTTGAAAGTGTAGACATTCAATGTGATGTGAATGTTGAAGATGGGGTCAATGTCGAAGATGGGGTCAATGTGATGCCCTCTTCGAGTAGTTGTCATTTGGAGCCATATGTCGGTATGTTATTTGACGATGTGGAAGACGCCCAAGCATATTATAAAGCATATGCAAGGCGTAAAGGATTTGCTATTCGGACGAATCATACTCGATTGTCTAAAGATGATAAAAAACTACTTGCAGTAGACTATGTATGCACAAGGGAAGGATTTCGGCGGATAAATCGGAAAGAAAAAGAACGAATAATGCCTGAACCTGACGAGACAAAGATTGGATGTAAAGCTTTGATGGGTATAAAAAAAGATGGTGAACACTTGATAGTCAACAAGTTTGTGGTTGGACATAATCATATTTTACTCACACCAAGAAGTACTAGTTTCCTACGTGGACATAGGGGAGTTACTAAAGTCCAAAAAAAACTTATAATGACTTTGAATGAGTCCGGGGTACCGACAAGGAAGATTATGTCGATGTTGAGTAAAGAATCAGGTGGTGACTTCAATGTTGGCTGTATTGGCAAGGATGTAGAAAATTTCTTGGGCACCAAAAGGAGAAAAGTTTTTGAAGAGGGTGATGCACAACGACTATATTCCTACTTTCGTGATCGCCAATTTAAAGAACCTGGATTTGTGTATTCCATGCAAGTTGATAAAGATGGGTGTATGGGAAGTTGCTTTTGGGCTGATGCTAGATCAAGATCGGCATACCAGTATTTTGGAGACATTGTCACATTTGATGCCACATACCTGACCAACATTTATAAAATGCCATTTGTGCCGTTTTCAGGAGTCAACCATCATCATCAGACAATCATGTTTGGTTGTGCTTTGTTAGTTAATGAGATAGCGGAGTCATATACATGGTTATTGAGAACCTGGCAAGAGGCAATGCTTGGGCGTGCCCCTTCAACAATAATTACCGATGATGATAAGGCGATGGCGAAAGCTATTGCAGAGGTACTACCGAATACAACTCATAGGTTGTGCTTGTGGCACATTCTTCAAAAGTTTCCTGAACACTTGGCCCATGTATATAATAAGTTTCCTGACTTTCAATCCCGATTTCGTCATTGCATCCATGAGACTATTACAATTGCTGAGTTCGAAGAGGAATGGGCATCGATATTGATGAAGTATGATTTAGGAGAAAATACTTGGCTGCAAAATCTTTACATTCGACGAGAAAAGTGGGTTCCGGCTTACTTGCGTTCAACATTCTGTGCCGGGATGTCAACAACTCAACAGAGTGAAAGTATGAACAAATTTTTCAAAGACTATGTTCGATCCAGTACTATGGTCAGTGACTTTGTTCATCAGTATGAGGCGGCTATAGATGCACGTTATTTTAAAGAGAAAGAGAAAGATGTGCGGACGAAGTCTACTCGTGCGATATTGAAGACACCTCTTAAAATTGAAGAGGAGGCAGCACTGATTTATACAAGAAAGTCTTTTATGATCTTCCAGGATGAGTTGTTTGATAGTCTACGGTACATATCAAGAAAATTGTCCACAGAGAGTGAAAGCAAGACTTATGGGGTGACACCCTATGGTAAAGAAACACCTGTTTACCATGTCACGTTGGAGAGTGGTGAAGGTGTTGCCACATGTACGTGCCATAAGTGGGAGTTTATGGGGATTCTTTGCAAGCATATCTTGTGTGTTTTTGGCAAGAAAGGTAAGTTAGATAGATTGCCACAGCATTATGTATTGGAAAGATGGACTACTAATGCTAAGAGTCGGCCAATCCCTTACATACCAAGTCCTACAGGGCTCCTTCAGCTAGGATTAGATGATCCTACGATGAGAAAAAGCAAGTCCATGATACAACTTTATGACATTGTTGAACTTGGGTCGCAATCAGAAGAAAAACACAGTTTCCTCACCCGTGCATTAGAGAAGATTCATAAAGAATTACTTGCAATGGAAGATCACGTAGATACTGAGGGAACACATTATTCAAATAGAGGAGTATTTTGCAGTATTGATCAAGTATTAACAAGTCAAGTTGTATCAAACTTTTCACAAACGGTTCAGGACCCTCCACGAGTGCCAACAAAAGGTCGACCAAAGTCTTTGAGATCCAAGAATCCAAAAGAAACGCAAACAACAAAGAAAAGACGTTGTAGCATTTGCAAGACTGAAGGACATGCTAAGAACAATTGCCCTTCAGTAAGGTATGTAGATTTTGAATTATTTGTGGCTTCGGTTCATTGGTATTTAATTGAAGAAGCTAGACAAATTTGTGTTTTGTTGTGTTTTATGTAGGGATGTTCGGCCAACATCTGTCAACCTGTCACAACCAATGTAATTGCAAGTTTTTATATGGAAGTCTGCGAGTAGAACTACCAAAGTCTTGAGTTTGTGGAGAATTTCTTTATTGCTGAGTTCTAATGTGTACTGCCAATGGTTTTATTGTTAAATTTTGGAGACTTTCGGACTTGGTTGCAATGTTAAGGATTTTGTGACTTTAGCTTTATAAAGTATTTGATCGTTATTAGTTCATGTAACCTTGTTAATGGGACGAGTCAAATATCTACTTGTTTTTGTTTATGTGCAAGCTTTCGAGTAGTTGTGTTTTTTACGTGTTGGATTGGGTTTTTAAAGCCATCTCAAGCCGATTTTATTCTTCAAGTATTATGCTAACATTTTGAATCTGGGATCTAGCAAAGAGGGAACATGTGTGTGCTTTATAGCCGATTTTATTATTCAAGTATTATGCTAGGTGTTTTGCACAGGTTCAACTAATTGTCACGGCTAAAAAAAATTTCTGGTTGTAGCATTTGTTTCTATGACAAGCAAATTGCAAGATTTGAGGATACAAAATCATTACATAAATTAAGCATCATAGCAAAGCAGTACAGGTTTCTTCTCCATAGATTCACAAAAAATACACTAAGTCTTGATACCAATCTGGTCAAACAGGGCTGTATAAGCCTTTACATTCAAAATAAATCCAAGCATTACATCCAAAATAAATCCAAGCATTACATCCAAAATCATAGTTCTGGTAGCATTGGCAGATACATATTGTAGTTTTTTGGAGACATCAAAATTACAACACAAAATAAGATAAAAAATGACCATGATAAGATAAACGCTTTCAATATTCTTTTGTACTTCTTCTCCATTACTTGGAATTTAGATTGTTCGACGCCGAGACGTTGATGAAGTACCATCTCATTCCTTTGCTCAGCTAACTCCAATGTTATCTTACAGCAGTTGTTCTGATCACTTTGAAGATCAATCCATTCAAAAAACGAACATTGTGCATTATTTTTATAATTTGAACAGTTGTAAAATCTTCTACCAAAACTGTTTGACTTCCCAGAAATCCGTAATTTTGCTTGAATGCCACAATAGCAAAATGGTCTCTCTAGTGGAACTTCTTCTCTTCTTGCAGTCCATGAAGATGAACCAGAAGAAGCCGAACTTCTCATTTTTTGTCATAATATAAAAGCAGGGCATCAACTAATTTGAAAAACATAATCTGTCAAACTTAGAAGGGCATCAACTACTTTGAAAACATAATCTGTCAAACTTGCAATCCAAAACCATGAGAAATAGCATATTGAGACTTTGATATAAAAGAAGCCATGTTCATGGCTTGCAGTTCCCATTAAACAGTCACAAAATATCTGTCCTAACCCATAAAGTTCAACAAACTTACATATAAGAACCATGAGAAATAGCAAAGCAACTATACCACTTAAAGCATATTGACCTTTTTAAACTTGGAACTCATGTTCATGGTTCAGAGTTCGGTTCAAAGTTCCCATTAAACAGTCACAAAATAACTGAACTATTTATAAGCAATTGTTAACAACTCTGTCATATTATATAAGAAGGCATGACTACTTTGGAAACCCAATCTGTCATAACCCATAAAGTTAAAAAAACTGACATATAAGAAACATGAAATATAGCAAAGTTCAGTTCACATTAAACAGTCACAAATTTGATGTACAATTTAGAAGCAGTTCATAACAAGTCAAGTGGTAGCATTCTGAATCCACAATATAGGACATAACAATATTTTGAAGACAAACTGCAAAATCTAAGGTTATGAATCCACAAATCTAACAGAAAATAAATAACCCACGAAGTGAATCTGTCTATTAATACACAAAGTAGTATCACAAACTTCTGGATTTTGAAGATAACCGAATGAACTTTTCGAATCTACAAAGCAGAATTCAAAAACCTAACAGAAAACAAACAACCATCAATTAAAATACGAGTTTGAATCTGCGAAGAGATATGAACGAGAAAAAAAATTAATCTGTGAAAAGAAAGAACCCAAGTTGTCGCTAGGGTTTCTAAATTCGTCCCAAGGTTGAATCTGCCCGTCTCCTTGCCACGTTCGCGAGATGGGCTGTCGTCACTATTCGAACCAACGGCAGGGAGAAAACCACCGGCAGGGAGAAAACCACCGGCAGGGAGAAGGGAATCGAAGCCCTCTGTCTCGATTCGAAGGTCTCGCAGCGAGAAAGGTTTCTCGTCTGAAGCCGTCTCGAAAGGAACCTCCCGTAGCAACAATAAACTATACTTGGTCTCGGGATGGGGCTGCCGGTGCGATTCGAACCACCGAAGCGATTTGGGGATGAAGCCGTCTCGAGATGGGGGGACCTGGATGGTGTACGAGCAGTCTCTGACTTCGAACCAGAAGGGGAAATGAATGGGGACCTGAATGGGTTTGAGAGATTAAATGGGCAAAGATTGGGTGAATCACGGTTTAGACATAAAGTTAGTGAAACGCATACGTAGCAGCTAATAACTGGAGGGCTGTTATTTAAGGGTTAACAACCCAACCGGTCCCAGGTATTCTATTATTTTTAAAAAGAGTTAGCAGAATTTAAATATATTTTTTTAAAAAAGTCTACAGGCCCAAAGTGGATCAAAAGGCCCATTCCCTCTCTCCCGATATCTTCACTAAAATACTCGACCGTTTAAAAAACCGTTTCCTCTCCCACTGGTCGCTCTGATACGGTCGGATTGCACAAACACTGGGTGCTTGGTGGCTTCTATGATTAGAATCCAGGTTAGTACAAAGTTTTCTGGGAAACCTCTGCTTTTTTACGCTGTTCATTCCCTACTTTTGGTTCTTGGGTTTCTTCTCTATAAATAGTTTCTTCTTCTTAAAATTGATGTTTTCGTTTCACGGGGAAAAATCGTATATATTTGCCTGTGAAAAATGGGGTATAGTTAAAATTCTTTGGTTGCATTGCTTTGATATGAAAAGAAAATATAGTTCCTGTATATCTAGGATTATGCCTTTTGTTCCTTTCATGCCTATTGTATTTACAACAGGTTTGAACTTTGAAACATTGGGCATAGGGGTACCGACAACTTTTCCCCATTTATCTTGTCACTGCAACTGTTACGAGACATGACCGTGGAGATCTTTCACAATGGGGGGTGTCATCAGTAAAGCTGCAAACGACATTGGAGGTGTTCTTGGAAATGCTTTCGTAGCTCCTGTCAAGACTATTTTTGGTGCATCATGCGGGTAAGAATCCTTCCATGCTCATTATGTTTCATCTTGTACGTCTGTCCTGTCCCGCTACTTGTGTTGGGCTCTGCCACACTCAATGAACTAAGTTGTAAAGTTGAAAGAAGTTTAAAAGATGGCTTGTTTTCAGATCCATTATATTTGCATTTGCTTCTTTCGTTCATTCTCCTGGTTTATACTAGCAGTTGAAAGATACAGAGAACATCTGGTTTATGCCTGACTTCAAGTACAGGGATAACATTATGTCTTTTTCTCTTAATTCTCTATGTTTTATGGATTATTCATAGTTTCATTCTCCCCAAGCAGCAAAAGAAAAAGAAAAAAGAAAAAAGAAAAAAAAAAAAAAAAACTGACCTCTGGTCAATTTTGCCATGCCACTGAACTTGAAAGTTTACAAACTCTCCCATTTTTCAGACTGACACTAGTCACTGCGCAGATTTTATTGGGAATTTCGGACCTTGTTATCCTAACCATTTGAAGGTTTGCAAGCTCTCTGATCTTTTAGATTAATGATAGCCACCGCACAGATTTTTTGGAAATTGTGAACCTCATTATGGTGACCTACCCGATTCCAGGTGTGATAGCCACCCTGTGCTCTATAACTTAGTTATATATCATCCTGTGGTCAAGTGAGTTTCATGCTGTGCTCGAATCTAAAAAGAACATGGTGCCATGCCGCATATCTGTGAGACAGTGTATTAGCCAAATAAATAATCTAGGCTTATTGTTTGGAATCACATCAAGTATACCAACGAGACTGCTTAATGTCAAAACGTAGTTTTTGTTTGGTCATGTCTCTTCAAAGCAGGGTTAAATGAATATTGAACTTGGAGGCATGTAATTCCACAACCAACTAGTTGACTAATGACAGGCAACATGCCAACAATGCCCGTCCTTTTTAAGGAAACCATCATGAGTTGCTCTAAATGCAGTTGAGATGCATTTACATAAGCTTTCGTCACCTCATATATGCGTTGGCATTTCATGTTCTACTGATGCAAATTTGCAGTGTGTTATTTTATCATGACTGCTTATTCATAGCTATGGATTTTATTACAGATCGTTCCTGTTTGACTTTGATTGCTTGATCTGCAGGGGTGTTTGTTTAGGACCATGGGATGTGGTATGTTTCATTGAGCATTTATGTGTTTCCAGTCTGGTGAAGCTGTTAATGATCTTGGTCCTTTGCTACATAAGTAAATATTCTTTCCTTTCTTTTCTTGATGGCTATTTCATTTTTTTTTTTTCTCCATTAGCTTCAAATGATTAGGTTTAGAAACATATATAAACTAACCACAACTCATTGGACCATGTTATGGATTTTTAAGAAATATTAATTCTAGTTCCTTTCTAGGGTTTTCATCAGGCTCTTGACATAAACACGTTAAATGATAAGATTTACTGCTTAGCCGCTAAGTTGGTACAGTCTTGTTTATTACTCGAAGATAAGGAAATGAGTGGTTTCATATGAATTCTTCTCCTCTGCTTTCAGTGTTATTGTTCTTCTACTTATTGTTCAAGGTGGGCATCTGTCAATGCATTGGAAGAAGCCTTTGTAAGATGTGTTGGGCAGCTTGTGAGACATATTGGTTTGCTTTAGAAGACATTACCTGTTTCCTGTGGCACAGATTAAAGAACACCAAGAGGATAAACCATCGGCACAGGCACCGTTTTCAAGATATTGAACTAGGGTACAGTTCAAGTGATGAAAGTGATTTGTCAGATAATTATCTTCATTTAGATGTCAGTAGAAAGCGAAGGTCAGTTAGAGAGAGAAGAAAGGATCGGCTTCTGAGCTCAGTTTACCCTTCAAGAAGGCACAGTAGCCACAGTCACCATATCCATCATGTACAATTAAAGAGTAGGGAACCGTCCATTCATGTTAAGGGTGGCTCTCAAGGATTAATGCGCTTGAGACAGCTCCAATTGAGTGAGGTAAGAAATGCTCAAACAGAGGCTGGGAGTTTTAAGAGGCGGCGGCTTAGATGATCATAATAATTTTGGTGTTATCACTAGCTAGAAAATAGAAGTATCTTTATCCAAATTTGTGGGAGTGTCAAAACCGTTGTGATTGATAAGAAGTTCTTCATTCTTTCTTTCCAAATTGATCTGGCATAAGTTGTTGATGTATCATATAACAATCTCATGCACACATGCGCCCGCACACACACACATGTATGTATGTATGTATACTACTCAAAAAGACTCCATAAACATAATTGTCATTTGGTTCATGTGGAATGCAATATTGTTGTACACGAAGTCTCGATATTTTCATCACCTAGTCCACCTTTCTTCAGTACTTGACATATATCAGCCTGCACAGCAAAATTACCTAGCAGTAATGAGTTTTTTTTTGTTCTAACGATGGACAATTTTTGAGGTAATTACTGTGATTGTGATAGTAGATCGGTACTCATGCATTCATGGGATAAATTACATAGAAAGATGGAACAAAAAAGATATATTAGGCTTGTAATGAGCCGATACAGTGAAAAAGACTCATGATATTACTAAGATCTTGAAGATACAAATAAATGTTCTATGCAGACAAAATAAATGGTACTCCCCATTTTCACATAACAATAAATAGGATCCGTTTCCCTCTCTGACATGACACCAACCCTTCTTCTTACGATACCTTTCTATTAATTTAGTGACCTTTTAACTCTCTACCCTACTCCTCAACACACAACATTCTTCTCTCACGCCAAATTTCCAAGCCTAAAAACTGCTTGCTCCTCTTTAGGACACATGCTTTCTACCCTCTTTAAGAGACTTTTTTAGCAATCTAAGGCCTTGACTGTTGGACATAATAAAGCACTAACATGCACGCCTCCTTTCCCTAGCATTCTTCGTAGCTTTCTATCTTGCTCACGGTTTCTCAGCCATCTATCAGAACCCAGATTTCACTCGGAAAAAAGTTATTTGAACCGAGAATGCTAACTGACAAGAGTGACCGATTGTGTTTGCTTCTTTTTTTTTTTTTTTTACTTAATGATTAAAAAAGTGGTTCTTAGTAAATTGGTATTTTTTTAAACATATTTAAAGATATATAAAAAATGATTTAAATAAAAAAAAGCATTTGCATCTGTCCAAACTATTTCTTTCGCTCAAGTTGCAATTTGGAAAGAGAGACAGACACCTCTTAGGTTTTTGAAGCTCAAGAGTTCCTATTTTTGGGCTCCTTTGCCTGTTATTGTTTTCCATATATATACCCTTTTTGTGACGAAATTTCACCAACCAGCATCAAAATCTCCACATACATGCTTGCTTCATCCTCCAGTTCTTTCAAGGCTTCTTCTTAGCCATCTATTTTCTCCAGCTCCATTTGACACAAACACACTAATCTAACACCAACTTTGAGCTGTTGCCTCCATAGCCTTTGATTCTTTAATAGCTTCTTAGCCATATAGTTCTTACAACCTCAGTTAACATATAACATGCCATTAGTCCACAGATCTGCTTATTTAATTTAAAGAAGAGTTTTACTACATGTAAGTCGGTACGTTAACAGACTACTTACAATGAGATTTAAACTTAAAAAGAGAAAAAAAATTCTATTTGTAATTTTCACTTAAAGACTGCATGTGTATACCCTTTATTAAATGAGAAAAATCATTATTTTAAGATTAATATTTTTATAATTTTAAAAAATTTTAAAAATAAAATTATCTAAATCTATATTGTAATATTTATTTAAAAATGATCTAAATCTAAATCTATATTGCTCGTTCATGAATAATATGCCGAGTTAAAAAAAAGTTAAAAATCCCCTGTTGGAATGGAAGTACAGACAATCTCTTAGATCATCTGTCTGGAAAGTGTAACCAATTGAAATTGTCTGCAATCCAAGCTGGAAATTATAAGATAAATGATCCCAGAAAATTAGTAGAAAAATACGTGATAATTGGACAGCCCAAGTCACGCGAGAGGACAGTTCATCGTGCACAACAGAGAGTAGCAGCGAATAATGGAAAGACGCGTTGTAATTTAATGTAATGACATCCTTAAAATACATTACATACGGTTTCCAAAACGAAGATTCTTCATTCGTCATTGACTCACTGTGGGCTACTTTGTTTTAGTCGCTCTTGATACCATTGCTAATACTACTACGTAGGCACCTACACTTCTCTTTCAGATCTAACGGGCGAATTTCTTCCTTCTCTTTCTCCTAAACTACCTGATTTCCGTCTCTGCATTATCACTCTCAAGGAAACAGAGAGAGAGAGAGAGAGAGAGAGAGAGAGAAGTCGGAGAAGAAAGAGGGAGATTGCTTTAGTAGCGGTTTACAAGAAACATTGCTCTCGGCGTTTATTGACTGTTAAGGTCGTCTCACGGTCACGTTTTTCTTCTCACATCTCTCTCTCTCTCTCTCTCTTCTCGAGCTAGAATTCATATATTAGCAGATCTCGAAATTTGGTTCTAGTTGAGATTCTGACCCATTGGCCGTCTTCAGTTCATGCTGCCTAATCTGTAAGCTAGGATTTTTTTTTTCTTTAAAAAAACCGGATCTTAGGGCTTCGGTGCCTTTTAGTTTGTGAAATGGTACGGTCCATTTGGTTGCTGAGAAAATTGAAGTTTTAGGTAATGATCCTTTTAATGTAAATAGAATGTCTGGTATTGGTTGTGGATCAGTTCCTCTGGGCTTTTCATTTCCCATTTTCCGTTCGGTTGCCGAGATGGAAGAAGAAAAAATTGAATTTTATTTGTGTTTTCCCCTCTTTTCTGTTGTCTGCGTTTTCTAGAAACTAAAGGGAGCATTCAAATTCTCTTACCGTTGCTGATTTTATTGTTACTATGATAGTTATATATGCGCACACTCAGACTTTACTCATTCCATTATTATAGCTTTGAATTTGGAACTTGCTTTTGCCCCTGCAGAACATTCAAAATTCAGCGACCAAGTTCAGGGGGCGAGTTGCCCCAGGTTCGGAGGGTGAATTCAAGCACCTTTCCTTTGGGCATGGATGACGAATTGGAGAACGGTAATCTTGGGCCTTATGCTGACAGGCCAAGGACTTTCCCTAACATGCGCAGTAAAGCTTACAACCCATTGGTGAGGACCTTAAATGTGTAAACTCGTCTCATTCTGAATTAGTAGATGCTCAGTTCTGCTAAGGAATGTACTTCTAGATTTTTATCTGTGAATATGAATCCAACTCATGTAGCTGTATGAGATCGAACCCATTCCCATACATTTCTTGTGGTGAATTGAAGTTGTTGTTGCTTTAGGGGAGGTTTCGAGAGTGGGATGAGATAAGAATTTTGTGAAAAGTAGTAAGACAGTTTGTGAATAGTAGTGAGATAGTTTGAGTTGAGTATTTTTTTGGTTTTGGGAAAGGAGAGAGAAAAAATTGAATAAAAAATATTATAAAGTTAAAATATTGTAAAAATATAGTTTTATAATATTATTTTTATTTGGGGATTTGAAAAAGTTGAAATTGTTTTTTATTTTTTATTTGAAAGTTTGAAAAAGTTGTAATGATTAGTTTGAAAATTTTGTATTTGAATTATATTTGGGAATAAGATGAGATGAGATAAAATGAGATCATATGAGAATTTTGTGTCTCATTTGGGGCCCCAAACCTGCCCTTAATAGCTGCTCAGTCATAGCATGGGTACGAATTTTCCCCTTTCTCCATGTAAGGTTCATGCATGCCTTTGCTTCTTCAAGGGGTAGGTCTAGGATTTTGTATCCTCTGTGTTGTTGCAGCAAGTGAGTTACTTACTGTGCTATTGATACGTGACTGGTATGATAGGAATCTATTGTGTTATCTGACTTTGAATATCATCCCGGTAAGTGTAATTATTGTAACTTCAATAATTACCATATTGCATTGCCAATGACCAGTGTTAAATGGAACTTGCACCTTCCATAGGAGTGTAGTGCTGGGTAAGATCATGTGTTCAAGTTCTGTGGAGTCTATGAGTCATATATAAACAAAAACAAAACCAACTTATCAAATAAAATAAAATAAAATAAACGAAAATAAAACCATATTGTGTTACTTGGGCTAATAGGAAGCTAGTAGAATGTTGAAAGAGAAGTAGCACTGATCACCTCAAATGAGAAACGAAGTGAAACATGATTAGGATTCGAACTAGAGGAAACATATGAATATGAAATTGACAATATGCAATAATGCATATGTATACTGACACACCCACTTTTATAAACGAGAATTTATAAGAAAGAAAGGGTAAGACATCCTTGAAGAGTAGTCGAGTAGAGAGATAACAAGGGATAATTCAATTGATTGTTCTGAGCACTTCACCCCCTGTGTTGGAAATTGGCAGGTACTTGCAGCAAACATAAATGAGGATAGGGCTGGCAGCTGCTGAGCTTATATCATGGAGACATGATAGAAGTCACTTAAAAGCATGGTTTGTAAGCTAGGTTTTGAGAGGTGTATTGAGAGAATATACACAGAAGATATGCTAGCTAATTGAAGTTTCCATTCACTTGTAAATTAGGAATAATTTTTCACCTTCTATAATGCAACGCCTAAACAAATTTCTTTGAAGGTTGAGAGCAATCAATGAATGAGCTTGGCATTTCTTTTTCAACACTTCACTCCATTGGTTGATTGTAATTGATTTTCAAGGCAGAACTTTTCATGAATTCCTTGTATCACCAAACTAGCATGCTTAGGCATTGCTCTTATACATGTCCCGTATACTTGGGCTCTTGCCTATTCTTATGATCATTAAAATTTTGTTTGCTGATAAAAAAAAAAAAAAAAAATAAATAAATAAATTGCAATGCCTAAACAAATTTAGAGTGGTGGAACATTTTAGACCAGCCGTCAGAGCCGCCGCGAGCTTGGGCTGAAGCTTCTCCTTCCTCGGGCTTATTTTGCTCTGTAGCCTGCCACTGTTGGGGACTTTATGAAAAACTGGCCTCTGACCGGCCCATTAAAAACTTCTCATCAAACTTATATTCTTTAAGCTTTCTTGGACAGAAGAACAACCTTGTGTGAAATGTAATGGCAATAGTGACAGGTGAAAATGCAAGTTGCTTTCTTTTGATGACAATGATTGACCCATGTCAACTTAGTTATCTCTATTTACCTCTGGATGCAGGATTTATTAGATTCTTGTTCATTTAATGTCATTTTATGGAGTTTTTATTGTTATCTTGCTCCATCACATAATGTTTTTTTGTTTGGTTTTTTCATGCTGATCTTCTTTTTGCAGATTTTTCGAATTCTGATGGGAATAAATTTCCGTGTTCTGTTAATACTTCTCTTCTTGGGATTGGGAGTGGTCTTTTACATTGGAGCAAGAACTTCTCCGATCATTGTGTTTGTCTTCTCAGTTTGTATTATGAGCTTTCTTTTGTCAATATATCTCACTAAGTGGGTACTCTCCAAGGATGAGGGTCCTCCTGAGATGGTTCAGGTACATCTATTTTCAATCTCTTTTGCTCATATTGTTATTTGCCTTTTCTCGTTTTTTTTTTTTATTTATTATTTTTTATTTACAGAAATTATTTTTATGGTAGATATTTCTTTTTCTTTGTGGTTGGATGTATCCTTTGTATACTTCCTGTGTACTAGAGCAGCACTCTGCAATTATAATAAAATTGCATCGCTTATAAAAAAAAAAAATGGTATATCATCCGTTGTTTGCTCAATTTTACACTAGTAATAGGTCACCTAGTTTAAGCATTTGTATACACAAGCTTGGGGGAAAACTTAGTAGAATTTTCTAGGATCATGATGTTTATATAGCTTCTATTTGCTGTCTATGTGCATGATGCTACCATTTATCATGTGGGGTTGTGATTTCTTTCTATTTTTCAGCTTAGAAAAAGATACAATTGACATGTTCGTACAACAAATTTACCTATAAAAAAAAAAAAAAGTTCGTACAACAATTATTATTATTTTTTATGAGTAATCAAAGTGTATTAATAAAAGAATAGGCAAAGCCATGTGTTACAAAGAAAGCCCTAAACTACGTAGGGACAATAGATACAAGGAAGTCATGAAAGGCTTGACCATTAAAATTAATGGCAATGGCCCAAGTACAAAGAGTTCTAAAAAAGAAAGCTTTTAGTTCCTCCATCGATCTCTCTGTCCTCAAAAGTCTGTTCATTATGCTCCTGCCATACGTACAACAAATTTAAAGGATCCCTTTCTGTATTCTTTGTTGTTAGAAAGGGATATTAAGAATAGGGCAAAAATAAAGTGACAGAAAGGAAGTGGGAGATATCAATTTGTTTTGTGGCCTGATAGTGATTGGTCTCGAGGACTTGCATTTTGAATAAGCAATGCACAAAACTGGTTGTGTGATATGGTGGATAAGATCAAGACTATAGATTTGATAAGTTTGGGAGTTGTGTTTTCTGGAAGACAATTGCAGACTTCACACTTTATGAACTTGTGACTTATGAGTGGTGATGATAGATGTGTTGAATAGTTGAAAACTGATCTACTTTCATGGGAGCTCTCTATGAGACTAAATTAAGAAAAATCTTCAATCCAAGTCAAACTGGGTTAAGCATATATCAATGGCAGATGACCTCTTTGTAAAAGTTGAGTTATCCCCACCGTTTTGTTTTGTCAGAATCACTCGATTAACTGGACCATTCATTTAATTCACTACCAATTCTCATATCACATCCAATCCTATTTGGTGGTGCTTCAGTACGGTTTTGCAGACACCATTGTCTATTCACAAGCTTGTGGATCTAGACTTTGGGACTTTCCTATTTATGGACCTCTCTGAATTTGTATTAGCCATATTTATTTTGTTTGTTCGGTGTTCCTTTGCATCTCGAGGAATCGTAGATAGGGAAGAAAATTATGTACTAGGTTCCCTCCCAAGACATTTAAAACCTTTTGGTCTTCAACACTTGCAAGCAAGGTCTTAAATTTTAATAAAAATGGTAGTGTCAGAGTACCATTGGGAATTGATGAGCACATGTGGCATCCTTAGAGTTTCACTTGCTATGTTTTAGCAGAATTCCTACAAATCTTTTTCCTTTTTTTTTTTTTTAGTAAAGATACCACATTTGATTAAAAGATCTAGGGGCGCAACCCAAGTACATTGAGGGTATACAAAGGGGGATGCCTAGTTTAAGGAAGGAAGGGTAGATGAATTAGTAAAATCCACAGAAGATTCAAAGGAAAAAATTGCTTTTTGCTGTGGAAAGGGTGCAATGAGGAGGTGGTAGTCAGTATTTTGGAGTGTTGAACGACCATGGTAGGTTCTTTTCTACATTTCAAAATCTCTAAATCCAATATGCAGAAAATAGGAAATCAATTTGAATTTAAATTTCATAGTTGGCATTTTTTTTTTCAAAAAAAGGACATGTTCTTACTGTTTATTTCATTTTTTTTTTAGGAAAATGGTTGTGACATTCCCCTCTTAGTCAAAAAATAAAAAGTTTTGTCTCGTTAGTCATAGGTTATGTGAACTGGGGTTTCTGTAGTTTTTGATAGATGGTCAACCTGATGTTTTGTGGCCTAATTCTGAAGGCAAGATCGTTAGCTTGGGTAATGGTCGAGGATCAGCATTAATGTTACTGAATAAATGGTTGTACTGAAATTAGTTGGGTCAGCAACCTGATGTTTTGTGTACTGAAATTACCAACTTTGATGCAGGTGGTAATAGGTGGGTTCAGTACCAAGCAAGAGAAAATTACAGAATCTAATACATAATTTTACTTCTATAGTTACTTATAAAAAAAGAGAAAAATTTACTTCTATAGGCTGATAGCTTGGGCTAGGTGGTTTTCTAGGTCTTTTTCATAGATATTTAAAAGAGATTGTGCTTTATGTGGAGTGAGTTACATTTGGATCCTTTGTAAGTAGTAATTCTTTACTGTACCATAGATGAGAAAATAAGACAACAAAATATGCCATGATTGCCTCTGCATGAAGAATTTGAATGTTTTTGCAAGAAACAAATTTGTGTTCTTTCTGAACTCATCATTTTGTTCTTTTGATTGGTACAATATGCACACACCCGAACTCACTACCCCAGCTTCTACCTTGTTCTTATGGGTGGGTAACTGACTTGTGGCTCTGAATTTGAAATTTATCAAGTACTTGCCCTGAGCTTATCATTTCACTTTCTAGATATCAGATGCAATACGAGATGGGGCTGAAGGTTTCTTCCGAACCCAGTATGGGACTATCTCCAAGATGGCATTGTTGCTAGCACTGGTTATCCTGTTCATCTATTTGTTTCGCAACTTAACTCCTCAACAAGAATCTTCTGGGCTACGAAGGTGATAACATAATTTAATATTTGCTATAGAGCATCTTTGTGGTACTAATATTTTTTTTTTTTTAAATTTCTCCATAATGACACAATTCACAATATGAATCTGCTGATGCAGGTCAACTTCTGCATTTATCACTGTTGCTGCATTTCTTTTGGGGGCTCTTTGTTCAGGTATTGCAGGGTATGTTGGGATGTGGGTGTCAGTTCGTGCTAATGTTCGAGTCTCTAGTGCTGCTAGACGGTCTGCAAGGGAAGCATTGCAGGTTGCCTCCTTTTTCTAGTTCTTTATCTTAAAAACAGTTTTAGATTGATATCATAAATGGAGGTATCATGTGCAGATAGCTGTTCGTGCTGGTGGTTTCTCTGCCTTGGTTGTTGTTGGGATGGCTGTAATTGGCATTGCCATCCTTTATGCCACATTTTATGTTTGGTTGGGGGTGGATTCACAAGGATCAATGAAGGTTACTGATTGTACGTGTTGGGTTCCTTTGTTCCTTCACTTATTATTATAAAGCCTAGTGCATCAAATTCATCTCTTTTTGTATGTTTCATAGTATATCAGGATTGTGGACTTGAACTTCGTTATGTTATCTTTTAAGATTGTGGTTTTTCTGCAGTATCACCACACTGGCTGCAGTAAAGCCTAGGAGCAACTCCTTGTCAATTTTTCATTTTGACTGTCTTTGTGTCGGATTAGCAGCATGTAGTTTTATCTGCAGATGCAAGGTATCAGGTACCCCACTTTAGCGGAACCAAAGCTGGGCAATGGGCTTTTAACTTGGGAAATGGTTTCAAAAGGGGAGGGTGGTCATTCATGTTTTCACAGTTATTGAGGGAACTTATGGATTAAAATTCACTTGATGCAGTGTTATCACTTATGTGGCAGCTTAAAATTTAATTTTTTCCAAATTTAAATTCGATATACTTATGGCCTCTAAGAAATGCTGCATCGATATATATATGTATGTATCTATACATATATATATATTCATATGATTGTATTGTATGTCTTGGTAACATGTGGTATGTATTATACTATTATGCATCTAACACTTTATCTTGAGATAATAAGAACGCTATCTCTCAAGGTTTGTGGTGACATTATTTCTTATGTTTGCTGCATGGATACTTTTATTTTATTAGCTCATGCAATGACGAGTTCCAGAAATCGATTGCTCTTTTTTATTAAAAAAAAAAACCAAAGCTTTATGCTGAACTTTTGTCTATACTAAACCATAATTTGACTAAAAGCATGCATGTGATTATATTTGTTGGCTGTTGTGGCTGTAACCTTAGATTTCACAGTTCCTCTAGCCATGTATTTTAGTCTTATATAACTTGTTAGCTGTTGTTTCCATTGTTTTCCGTGATCCAGTGCTTGATATTAATGTTCTTGTCTTTCAGTGCCTCTTCTCCTTGTGGGATATGGTTTTGGAGCTTCTTTTGTTGCCCTGTTTGCTCAGTTGGGAGGTGGAATTTACACAAAAGCTGCTGATGTTGGGGCAGACCTTGTTGGTAAAGTAGAGCAAGGAATACCTGAAGATGATCCTAGGAATCCTGCTGTCATTGCAGATCTGGTAGTTATCTTTTCTCATTTATTGATTTTTCCTGTTATTTTCCTGTATATTTACTTCTGGAACTTTTTGTTCTGGGTTCCAATAAAATTTTACTGCCTTTATTTACCTTGATGATGACCATTATTGGTGAAAGTTGGGATGGAATTAAATTATTAGGTGTATATTATATTAAAATGTGTATGTCAAAAACTGAAGGTTGAGGTTTGATTTTCTTATTGCATTATAATTATGTGAAATTGTTCTATGCCTAAATGATTGTTTCATTTTCATGCCACAATGAATTGCATGATTAATTTGCTACTTGAAGTATTTGTTGAGAAGGTTAGACAATGGTAGTCTTCTTACAATTTTCCAAGGCACTCTCCAAACTTAAGGTATCGGAAAGGGATTTAAAGGTTTGGAGTGAATAGACTTTAGGCAATGTAGTTCAGCAGGTAAAGTCCCTTATGGAAGAACTGCAAGTTGTGGGAGGTGAGGCAACCTGGAGCAGGTTACACTATCAGAGGAGATATACTGAAGGCAGAAGTCAAGGTCTCTTTGGTTATAAGAGGGCGGCGAATGCACATAGTTTTTCCATAGAGTGGCCAAGTCTAATAAGATAAACAATATTATTGAGATGCTCTTGCCTAATGGCTCCATCTCTATTGAACAAGAAGGGATTGAGAGTCATATTGTGCAGTTATATGATAGTTTGTTTAAGTCAAGTTCTAAGCTTGATGACCAAACTTTTGAAATTATTGGGGAGCCTCGGGCCTGAGTGGCCTTTCAAGGAGATGGAGGTTCTTAAAGTTGTGAACGGTGAAAAAGATCCGAGTGCGGATGGCTTTTCATGGCTTTCTTTGAATTCTATTAGGATGTGAACAAAAAGGATATTCTTCAAGTTTTTCACGTTATTCATGCCAATTGTAAGTTTGAAAAAGTCATATGCCCCTTTGATTGCTCTCATACCAAAGAAACTGGTGTCTGTGGATGTCAAAAATTACAGATCTATTAGTGAGCGGGGTTTTCAAGACATATATCTAAAGTTATTGTTCATAGATTGCATATAAATGAAAGAGAATTCCAATTATAGTTGCATATTTATAAACATTGATAAGATTGCATAGGGATTATAAGTTGGCATACCCCAAAAACGAGGGGATGTGGTTTAATCCTTTCTCTCTTTGGTTGAGAACTTTGAAATTGAAGAAATTTGCAGATTATAACTTTCTAGCTTCTACTCTCTTTCTTTGGGTTATTGACATCCTCGTTGGTTGTTTAGACATGTTAATTTTTGCAATCTACTTATAAAAAATTTTGCAATCTAGGTTGGAGATAATGTGGGTGATTGTGCAGCTCGAGGTGCTGATCTTTTTGAAAGTATTGCAGCCGAAATAATTAGTGCTATGATACTCGGGGGAACAATGGCTCGGCATTGTAAAATTGAAGGCAAGTAGAGTGTCTGAGATTATGTTATATTGTGTACGCACACATACACAGTTGTGAGTGTGTGCATTTGTGTGTATGTGTTAAATTGGCTCATGCATGGCCCATTTTTTTGTGCAGATCCATCGGGTTTCATCTTGTTTCCTCTTGTTATTCACTCTTTTGACCTTGTGATTTCATCTGTCGGAATATTTTCAATCAGGGGTAAACCGGACTCTAGCTTGAAGTCTCCTATTGAAGATCCAATGGCAATTCTTCAAAAAGGATATTCTCTCACAATAGTGTTATCTGTTCTGACATTTGGTTTGGTAATATTTTATCTACAGTTAGAAGTTTATTTTTAAAACTTTTAACTTCACCATAATTGGTTAGGATTCTAATTAACATTTTTCTTTTTCACTATTCTTATCATTTGTAAACATTCTCGCATTAAATCTAAAATTTTAGTAGCGTTGGAGACAACATTATTTTTGCTTTTGATTTGTTTCCATTCTGATTCATGATTCTATTGGTGGTTTTAAATACTCTACAGTCCACACGTTGGTTGCTTTATACTGAACGAGCTCCTTCTGCATGGTTCAACTTTGCCCTGTGTGGGTTGGTTGGTATCATTACTGCGTATGCTTTTGTCTGGATCACCAAGTACTATACTGACTACAAGCATGAGCCTGTACGTACCTTAGCTCTTGCAAGCACCACTGGTCATGGGACTAATATAATTGCTGGAGTCAGTTTGGGCCTGGAATCAACAGCTCTTCCTGTTCTTGTCATCAGTTTATCTATTGTTTCAGCTTTCTGGCTGGGTCATACATCCGGACTAGTGGACAAAGATGGAAATCCAACTGGTGGGCTGTTTGGCACAGCTGTAGCAACAATGGGAATGCTTAGCACTGCTGCCTACATTCTAACCATGGATATGTTTGGTCCAATAGCGGATAATGCTGGCGGCATTGTAGAGATGAGTCAGCAGGTAACCCTTGAGTTATGAATTATTTAATAATTAGACTTGATTGATGAAGAAAATTGTTGTGTTTTCCCCTCGATATCATCTAAGCATATATCATTTTTCTTGCAGCCAGAAAGTGTTCGAGAGATCACTGATGTTCTTGATGCAGTAGGGAACACTACAAAAGCTACCACCAAGGGATTTGCCATTGGTTCTGCGGCACTTGCATCTTTCCTTCTGTTCAGTGCTTATATGGATGAGGTAGCTGCATTTGCTCAGGAACCTTTCAAACAGGTATAGCAAAACATATTTCTGCTATTAGTTAATTGCTTCTGTTCCAAGTGCTGTTGCATACTGTCTTAAATTCTGCTATTTGAAATTGGCTTTTAGGTTGATATTGCCATTCCAGAAGTTTTTGTCGGTGGATTGTTGGGCTCGATGCTTATTTTTCTATTCAGCGCATGGGCCTGTTCTGCAGTTGGCCGAACTGCTCAGGAGGTTGTTAATGAAGTTAGGAGACAGTTTATTGAGAGGCCTGGTATAATGGTGAGCATAAGTTTGCTTAGTATACTTTGGCCTTTGTCTATTTTATGCTCAATAAAATTTTGTTTATTGATCAAAAAGTTTGTTTAGTAATGCGTGCCTTGGTCTTTAGTTATTTGTTTTAAGTGATGCATTGTTTTTACTTGCTGCAGGACTACAAGGAGAAACCAGATTATGGTCGTTGTGTTGCTATTGTAGCATCTGCTTCTCTGAGGGAGATGATAAAACCTGGTGCTTTGGCTATTGTTTCTCCTATTGCTGTTGGTGGGTTGACTGCTCTTGTTCTCATTGTTGCCTTTGTCCAGTGTTTCCATGCACATCAATATTTTTTCATTGCTGTCACAAAATGTTTTAGAAAGGGAAATAATGAATGTTTAGGTTGTGTTCACGGTATTGTGGAAGTAATGTATTGCACTGTTCTGATAAGACAAATGCAAAAAGATCAAATTTCACGATTCGTGTAATTGGTGCTTTTAGATGCGTTGGGCAACATACTTTTGCAATATTTATTGAAGATTACCGTTGGCTTTACTTGGTGTCACGTTTGTGGATGCATTATGAGCTAGTAGTGTAAGAGCTTCTGCAATGCGATTCCTATATGGCTGACAAGATGTTTTAGTTGGTATTAATTCTTTTTATTTTTAGGCCTTTGTCAGCAGATGCGCATAGCAACCCATCCATATCTGTGTCTCGTTACACAGTTCAAACTGAATGCCGTGGGATTTAATGACATATCTACACATTCATTGATGTGAGAATGTTCTAATCTGCTATTTATAACCATTTGTTGTCGTTGTCGTTTCTATAATTGATATTGTTACTATTACTACCACTTTAATTGTTATTATATCTACTCCCTCTTTTTTAAAATGGATGGGGGCTTTTCTTTTTGCATTGTCCTATGTGGATGTTTCTAAACATCAAAGTATTTATCAATTCCTTTTCTCCTATTACCCTTAAATTTAAACTCATCTCTTTTCAATTTGAACTCTCTTTTTCACTTTTCCCCAAAATAGTAATAGTACCATGTGATTGAATTAGCAGGAGCAGTAGTGGTCGTGGTGACTCTGGTGTTATTTTAAAATAAAAGTGTTTTATGACCACTCAAGTGGTCCATATGTTAAAAAGCATATTTTTAATATTTTTTATGGTGTACTACCTATTTGGTGACTTGTCTTTTGCATGATCTATTGTATCTGTTTATGTTTATATCTTATATCGTGAAGGACTCATTGAAGTTTGTTCTTATCACCTGCAGGTTTCCTGTTCCGGATTTTGGGTTACTATACTGGGCATCCTCTACTTGGGGCTAAAGTTGTGGCTGCTATGCTGATGTTTGCCACAGTTTCTGGAATTCTTATGGCCCTTTTCCTGAACACAGCAGGTGGTGCCTGGGATAATGCAAAGAAGTACATTGAGACAGGGGCTCTCGGAGGCAAAGGGAGTGAGTGTCATAAAGCGGCAGTTACAGGAGATACGTAAGTCTTGTTGATGTTCTCTTTTTTGTTGCTGTTCTTGCCACTGCTTTGGTTGCCTTACGAAGTATTAGTACCACTGGTAGTTACAGAAATAGGATATTCTGTGTCTCCTTCTGCATGAATTGGTGCCTCATTTCCTTGTTTCTGACTGTTGGAGTCTGGTATAGTGCGGCCCTTTTGTGTCCATATTCTGCCCTTTGAGCTTTTTATTGTTCATTAGAAAATTCAAGTAAACACCTAAAATTAGGTAGCTATAAAAAGACATCTAAAGTTATGTAATAGTTTCCGTATTTGGTCAACTGGCAAAACATGAATCAAAACAAAAAGTTTTTTATTTTATTTTACTATGGTTAATAATTAAGAGGAAAGAAATACCGGTAGCATGAGACCTATAAAACTCAATTAGGAATGTTCTGGTGATGTGGAAGTTAATTACCTAAAAAATGTGTTGCTATCACATGGAGTTGAAAAGGTTCGTGATATTTTAATAGCAGCGTGCACTGCACTTTTTTTTTTCCCCCCCAATGTTCTTGTAATCTGCACCCTTGAATCAGGCTTTGCAAAATACTATAAGAAAAAGGAAATTGAAGTTTATTGCTTATTTGATCAAGAAATCAGGTTCCTTGAGTTGCATACTGGATATCAAGTCTCTACAATTTGGAGGCCTAGTCTGACCAGATTTTTTTGCAGGCTTTTGTTCTTTCCATGTAATGCGGATTACTTAATGATGTTCTTTCCATTGTAATCTTATTACTTATTAGCTACGCTTTACCTGTCCTGCAGCGTGGGAGACCCGTTCAAAGACACAGCTGGACCTTCCCTTCATGTCCTCATAAAGATGCTTGCAACCATTACGCTTGTCATGGCTCCAATCTTTCTGTGAGATTTGTTTCTAACTATATCCTGTTGCAATCTCACACCCCCTGTGGTCTCACCAAAGTATGGCACCCATTTCCCTTGAATACATAGATACTTTGCAAATATAATGGGTAGGTATTTTCATGGATATCAAGGGTGCCTGATTTGTGGTCATACAAATTTTCTCTCTTGCTTAATACAAATAAGACCTGTTAATTTGCCGCTTCTGTTAGTCTCAAATTGTTACTACAAAAAATACATATTGGTGTATGTGTGATGAGTTATCGGCATTCGTGGGATCAGTTTGAGCATAATTTCCCATGTTTAATCTTTTCTTTATTGGTTGCTTGCCCAAAATGGAAATGATGTATCTAAAGCCTTGTAACAGGCGGACACTCCTCTGGGGAGGTGGACTTGAAACTTTTGTTTAGGGACTTTAACTTTCCCCCCTTTTTTCTTCTCAAATTACTCCCCCTAAAAGTGTGAATCCTTATTTCGTGAGATTGTAAGATCTTCAACATATCTTGAATTGGAGATAGAAAAGAAAACCGTTAGGACAATGTGACCTTTTCCTTTGCCTCTTTTATTTGTTCATAATCCTCCAATTTATCTAGCTGCTGTCTCTGTTGTAAAGATTTACTAGGATTTAATGCGGTAGTTTAGGCTGTTAAACTTGTAGCAGACAAGAAGAACCAAATCTATTGCATTTTGCACGTAGCGGATGTGGTTTTTTAATGAATAATTCAGAAGACAAACTAGACAGAAAAAGTTATTGTTTCCTAATACAGTCATGAGTTGTTCTAAAGCTGGCTGATGTCTGTGTCTTTGTATTATCAAATCTGAAATGACCTTTTCCTCTTGGTGCCTACTTCAAACTTTTGTCTCTGCAGGCAAACGAAGAGAATCTTTTCCTTTCTTTTGTTCATTTACTTTGGGACCATTTTTTCTTTTGGTATTATGATGATTATAGATGGTATGGCACATTCCCTTTTGCGCAAATACTTTTCGTGCCACTTTATCCCCTTGAAGCCGTCTAGCATTATCATTGAATTGGCCAAATACAAATTCAAATTTTATCTAATACCACATGAGTTTTTATTTTTCTATTCCATTCAAATCTAATCCCCACATTAGATTATCCATTTACTCTGTATAATAATAAAATATTATTAATTTAATAATTTTTTTTATTGAATTTATTTTTTATCACATTTTGTAGTTTTAACAATTAAATGTTAATAATAATTATATTCTAATTAATATTAACTGATTAATATATTTTTATCAGATTTTATATTTAATAATAATAAATCGAACCAAATTTTTTAATTACAAAATACACCCACATGTTTGGTGAGAGGAGTAAGGAATGAATGTTATAGTATTTGGCTAATTTATTGTATACCCATATATTTGATGAGTTACCGTAAATGTCTAAATTTATATAGACAATGAGACATGTCTAATTTAATGTGGGTTATTTTAGATGTCTTGTTAGCTAAATTTAGTTAAAATTGAACTTTAGCTAAGCCAATAAAAATGCGGCAATAGCCATAGGCAATAGGAAATCAACTAAGAGTACTCTCATCCAGTTCCCTAAACTTTTAAAGTCTAGAAATTTTAGAAAATCAATTTAAATTTTTGACAAAACAAGCATTCCATCCGGATTCCAATTTCCTATTCTAAGATAAAGATTTAGGATGTGAACAATAACCCTTTATATTTGGAGAGTTACTGTTTATCCCCTAAATCATTTTTTGTATATATTTTATAGGGAGAAATTAAATATGTAGAAATAAAGTTGTAGAAATAATAATAAAAAAATAATAGAAAAAGATTATTTTAATATAATAGAGAAATTATAAAAAATAAGATGCAGGAAGTTTTTTTTTAAATAATAAAAATTTAGGAAAAAATTATAGAAAATATAATTTCTAATTAAAATTTAAGGAAAGTTATAAGAAACTGGATGAAAATATTCTAAAAAGTTGACTCTTTTGTCAGAAGGGTAAGTCGCCACAAGTTTCCTACTTTTCAAGTCATTGGGATTCGAATAGGGCCTATTCAAGACTTTTTAAAGCACTGCAAGGTCCAAAAACAGGTCCAGGTATGGCCATTTTACCAGGTGGACCGTGGAATCCATGTTGAAAAAACACAAACCCAATTACAGTATGTTCACTTACTGCCCAGTCCAGTATTTTGCGAAGTTCAACCCATTAATCCCCTGTCCGCTGCTACCATTACGGTACTCGGCGTATCATCTTGATGCTTATCTGCAAAAACCCCCCAATCCTAGGGTTTTGCCTATACCCAACCCCTCTCTCCTTCAATTGTTTTTCCTTGCCTTCATCTTTATCACAAAATGGAACAACCATCGACCCCGATGGCCTTCTCTCAAAGCTCCTCCTCGTCCTCACCCCTACAGGGCAAAGACGCAGCCAGCCAGAAGAGAAAGCTGCCTACCCCACAAGAACTCATATCCCACTATGAGTCCCAAGGGCTTGACCCCCAAGAAGCCTCTACCAAGGTCATAGAGGACCTCCAGAACGCTCTCTATAGGGTCATCTCCTCTGGGAGAGGCAGAAAGGACAAGTTAATGGCCGATACCTTGAGAAAAGTTGATGCCGCAAACAGCAGGCTTGCGATTCTTGACATGAAGGTAGATTCAAAGCCTGGGTATGGGGAGGCTTTCGCCATTGGGGTTGCTTCTGGTGTGACTTTGCAGGGAATTGGGAGTGTCATGCCTCATATTCTTGGGGGGCTTGGCCAGATTTGGGGTTCTGTTAGGAGTGTTACCAAGTCTTCTCCCTGAACGAGCGAATATTTTTGTTACTGTGCTTTTCTTCAGTCTGTTTATTGGGCTTTCATTCTTCCCTGAATATCTTGATGATATGTTTGGACTTCTGTTGAATACTGGAGTTTGTATGGGGGTGAACTTCTTTTGCGGATTTCTTGTCTCTTTGATTTCCCTCTCTGAATTTTTTTTTTTCAAGTTTTTGATTTTACAGAATTTAGAAAATAATCTTATGGCGGAAAAATAGACATACGAACATACGCTAGAATTGTCTCAATATTCTGTAGAATCAGTGTTGGCAATGAAACAATCATCATAAACCCCTGAGAATACACGTTTGTATAAAGAAAGAGTGATTGGAACTTAACAAATATTGACTCACTGTAAAGCACAATGCATCATTCAGATTGCACAACATGATGGGTTATCTGCTGAATGCTAGCTCTTGACTGTTCTCAGTGGCTGTGAAGTGGGAGTTTACTTCTCCCTAACCCAAGATGATGAGAAATAGGAGCTAGGAGTTTCCTTTATCCAAACTGGATCAAAAGTGCTACACAAAACAATCTACTGCAACTTTTGGTCATAATATCGGACTGCAACAAAATCGCTTCAGGCGGCTTTTCCTCCTGAAAAATGGGTGGGAGCTAGTTCTAGATCTATATATATCTATATCTATATCTATCTATAGTAATTATATAAGCGGCGATCGACGAGCTACAGTGTTAAAGAACAGTAGTTTTACCACTCCGTGCATTTATTCCGTGTTGATTGTTAATTGTCTTTTTTATCCTTTTGGTTTCATCTTTTGTATCCGTTTAAATAAGAATATTTTGGTCTTTAATGTTAAGTTGTGTCAGTGATATTTTCTCCCCAGAAAAATTTTAGGCCGCAAGTCCATCTCTCATTCTCGCCTTCGTCTTCCTCCCACATTTTTTCTCTCAACTCAGACCCTCTACCATCCATTTCTCGCGGCCCTCCATTTCTCTTCATGTAGCTAAAACCCAAATCGCCAAAGCTGTGAAACCCAGCCCCAACACTTGTCTGTCCCTCTGTTTCCATCATCTCCACCACATCATCTCCCCAACGCCTGTCTCTCCCTCTGTGAAACCCAAATCACCAAAGCTGTGAAACCCACCACCGTACGAAGTCTGGTCGAGGACGACCTGGTTCAAGGTCCTGATTCCCAACAGTTATTAGAGCCAGCAAGTAACTGCAAACAAAAGTAACCGACACTTTCCAGACACTCAGATTTAACTTCTACAGCGATCGAGCAAGCAAGTCATGCAGTGGGGGTGTCACTCCCAATTATTCAGGTCTTCCCATTTCTCTCTCTCTCTCTCTCTCTCTCTCTCTCTTCCGGATCCACTTGCTGTCTTTCCTTCGTTACTCTGTAAGTCTCGCTCTGTATTTTTTTTTTGGGAAAATTCGGTTTGTGATTTAATTGCTTCTTGGGGAATTGTTCATTTGCAACCTGGATCAAAGGAAAATGGGGTTAATTTCAGGGGTTTTCATGGGGATGGTATTCGGGATTGCATTGATGGCGGGATGGAAACAAATGATGCGGTACCGGAGCACCAAGCGAATTGCTAAGGTATTACCCAAATTTGGATGCATCCAAAGTTTATTTCTGTTTATATTTATTCTCGAATCGTCTCAAGTTGTTGTTTTCTTGTTTTCTTTTTTCATGTTTAAATTGGAGATTTGCGTTGAATGATTGGTTCGGTGGGTTAGGGATTTTAAGTTTACATGAAAACCGGTGGAGAAAAGTTGCAAATATATCTTTCGATTATTTTTTTGTGATGCTTAAACTAGAACAAACTATGGGGCGATCCTTGCTACTTCTGGTTGAGATGCAATTTTTTGTCTATGTATCTTATTTCTCATTTTCATACTCACTTGGACAATCTCCCTTTTGAGCGCCTTCATAAAAGAATCAAAACTGAAGTGGGTTGCAGGAGATACTGGATGCGATTTCGGAAGCGAAGGTGCTGGGCGATGATCACTATTATCATGCGTGGGGTACACCTTGGGGTTATGGATACGATGGCTCGACGAGGGATTGGGACGACGTCGTGGCGGAGATGTAGGAGGAGGTTTGCAGGGAAAGAGGTGGTGACGAGATGCAGAGGTTTTGTGCGTAGAGGTTTCTGAATGAGCCCTGATCCTTTTATTCAGTTTCCGTTGAGTACAGCTTTTACCATATGTAACATTCTCATTTATATATATAGTAGATATATAAGTTTGTGTTGTGGAGGTGAATTGTTATTGTGGTGGATGGTATATATATGGGTTCTAAAGTGGTAGGAAATTTCTATATATCTCTCTCCCTCTCTCTTACTCTCTCCCTCTCTCTTACTCAGTTACTCGCCGAAGGAAGAAAATGCTAATGCCAAAAAGAAACTAATTAAAAACGAGAAGGATATGTTATGTTTTCAGTCACATTCTATTATCTATATCTAATTGATTTCATTTTTTATTATTTTTTCCGGCTACCATATATGCAGCTTTACTAGGGAACAAGTTGAACAACTTGACAAGAACAAGCAATGGTCCAGGGCACTTGATGGTTCTAATTACCTCCCAGGAATGGTACCTATCTTTGGGTAAGATAATTATACTTCTCCTGATCAAAGTTTTGTGGCCATGGATCTGTAAATGCTTGATTATTTGCGCGGGCTTGTTTAATCGAAATGAGTGATCATTTGATTTTTAGTTTCCTTTTGCAGGTTTTGTATACAATCTTGTTGCTTTATTTTGCAATAATTAAATTCTTATGACTTTTGGCGTGGTTTCGCCGATTGAAGATATTTTTTGAACTTCTAATTGTAAATAATTTGTAGCTAGCTATTTCACGGAGTTCAATTAAATGGTAACATTGTATGTGTGTGGATTATAAACTCTCTACTATCTAAAGCGAAAGTAGCTTTGATTTTTGCTATGATAAAAGATGATTTTTTTTTTTTTTGGTGGCAAACTACAACTCTTCTGTGCGTTTTTAGCTAATAATCTGGAATGAGATGCTCTAAAATGTAAAATGGTCATGAGGGAGCAGCCAAGTTCCAAAACAGCTTCGGTAATAATGGTTATACTGTCTTTCATTATTGCTGCTATAGAGAGCGTTGTTTTTTTTTCTTTTTTCTTTTTATCATTTCTTGCTATTGAAGAACTTAAAGAAAAGCTTGCTGTGGAGAGCATTGTTTTTTAATTGGAAGAATGGTCTTTGAGGCTGTGGGTGTGTGTGTCTTGCCACACTACCTATTCAGTTTGGCAACCAATTATTACTATTTTGGCGTAGAAGGTTGGAAGTTTTCTGGTCATCTCAAAAGTAACAATTTGAGGTCGTATTCTTGTCTTTGGTCTACCTACCAAGGCAGTGATAATATTTTTGGGTTGATTCTGGTGAATATTGCTACCTTGGTAACTTGTGGCCTGCAGTTGCTGACGAGGAACTACTTGTCAAAAAAAGAAAAAAAACTATGGTTCGATCCTTGCTACTTCTGGTTTGAGATGCAATTTTTTGTGAAAGTATCTTATTTCTCATTTTCATACTCACTTGGACAATCTCTCTTTTGAGCACCTTCATAAAAGAATCAAAACTGAAGTCAGTGTTCTTAATTATAAATAGTCACACGAAGCAAACTTTTTGTTGATTTTCTTTTGAGTCTAGCCTCGGGCCCATTTCAGAGAACCAGTTAGATAAGCAGCTTTAGCTGAGCTAACATTCTTCATAGATGTGATATCAGATATAGGTTTTATCGTTTTACTTGGTTAATAATATTAGGAATGATTCTATTCTTTTGTAGGCTGTCGATATAAAACTCCTTGGATCCCTTAATCGGGATGATTTGAAGAAAATTTGCGGTGATAATTTTCCTGAATGGATATCTTTCCCCGCCTTTGAACAGGTTGATTATTTTTTGTTTATTTATTTTTTATTATCATTATGCTTATTCGTTTACATACTGAGTGGAATATTTCCCCTCAGCTTTTCTAACATTTGATATAATGAACAGAGAGGACTCAAAAGATCATATGGTTTGCTTTGTTTCGGCACATATCTTAGTCGAATTAAATGATGTTTTTACAAGATGGAAATCTCTTGGGAAAAAGTGGGATTATGAAAGCTCTAAGGTTGGGCTAAAAACCTATCAAGTGGAAAGCTGACAGACTATTGATACCAGATACGGTGTTCAAAAAGTTCCTTTGCATAATAATTTGTTGATAAGAGGTCATTGCCAACCATTGACAAGGTCAAGGGATATGGTGGAAGAGATGTGGAAGTAAGTAATATGCTAATATTTTTCATGATTAGATATGATTTTGTGTGGATGATTTTTTTTTATTCAAAAAAGATATGATTTTCTATCTTTATAAATAATAAATGATATATAAGTGCTTATAGAAATAAATAAATAAATGAGATAGTGAAATTTTTGTTATTTAGCCAATTTGTTATTTTTGGTAAGTTTTTTATTTTCACAACAATTTTTCATTTTCATATTAGGATAGATTTTTTCTGCTCTTTATGAGTGTTTTATTATTCTCTTTATATGTATAGGTCATGAAGATTGCACATGATTGCATTCAGAAATCATTGCAGTTTATACATGAAAGAGAAATTTCTCACCTAGATGTCAAACCTTATAATATTTATGTAAAGAATGGTGTTTATAAGTTGTCATTTTGGATGTGCAATTCTCACGGTAAGAGCTTGCAAATTGAATAATGATTTTGTATGTTCAATTTATGTAAAGAATGTGTTTTATTTTCTGTTGTTCAACTTAAATTAGTTTTAGTGCATGTTGTTATGAGATGATAATGTCATCTTCCATTTCAAAGATGTTACTGTTATCTGTTTTTGCAAAAATAATTTCTATAGAATTATTTTATTCCTCCAACCGGGTGCTATGTATATTACTAGATTATATGGATATAATAATATAATATGATTGACGGTCAAGCTTTTGGTATCTGTGATCAAGAAGTTTGGTTTTCTAAAATTTTTAGTATGTTTGGCTTGTTGTATTGTCTGGATAGAGTAAATTTACAGGGTGGTTTTGAAAGGAGCCGCACTTTGGTTCTTAGTGCAGTGGCTGTTGGTGTGGGGTTGTTTTGCACTCTGTTTATTTCGTTTTATGTGATGCAATGTCTAATTTTTTTTATTCAACTTCAACTAAGCTTGCTCTGAACAAATTTGGCAAATCTACAAATAGAATCAACTTCCATCCCTTTATGTTGTATTGGAAACTAATCTTTTACTTTTTCTTATTTGTGCTATCATCTAATTAATATCCTCCAATTCACTATACTTATTCTAAAAAAGTTCATAAAATTTATTATTCCTTCCATCCACAGCAAATATTTTATTAACATCAATTTTTTATAAAAAATATTATTTTTGTCTAAAATAATAACAAACCCAACTAAGCAAATGTGCATCGCACGTTGCCTCTCCACTAGTATATATATATATTTTTTTTTCTCATGTGCTGTAATAACTAGTTTGAGATGATTGTTGGGGCTTCTCATCTTTTTTTTATTGTAACTGTTTAATATATATATTATGCTTGTTTAGAAAAAAGCAAAAAAATAAAAAAAAAAATAAAAAAAAAAAAAATGCCTAAAGTGGTACTTGGGATCATTGATCAGCCGGTCAGTCGCATGTAAGAAAAGTGAGCATTGAGAGGACATTCGATTCAAACTCATTAACTATATATGTGGTCTCTTTTCAAAGCTAGCTCCTCAAGTCTTGGATTGAACATAAATGTTGTCTTTTCTTGGCCTTGGCCTAGATAATGAAATTTCTCGGTAACGAAGAACATGTAAAAGCGAAGCCAAATACTTAAAGACGTGAAGTCCAGTCAACCAAGTCCACAAAAGGGAGGAAATGACAATAATCTCCACCTTATCCCACTATCGCCAACATTTTCCACGAAATTATTCTTTCAAAACTTCAGCCTTAAGTTATGAAATTACAAAGAGGTTTCTATAAAACCCGAGCTTTACTCCCAGATTGAGAAAGAGCAGAACGGCATCAAATTCACTCTCTTTTGCTCTTGTAAGTAACTTTTCCTTTTTCTGCATTTCTTTGTGTTATAAGCTGATGTGATACTCCCTCCACTCGATTAGAAGACGTACGTCTTCTTCTAGTCCTGTTTTATATGGTCGGTTAGACTCTCTGTTTCAATTTTACTCGTTTTTCCATTTGATTCCTTTGCTAATATGTTGATTAGATGTGAATTTGTCCCCTTCCAGAAGAATCAAGCTCAAGTCCTGGAAGGAAACAAGCAAGGATGAATATTGAGTACATCGATGTAATGATTGAAATATTCAGCCGGCTGCCCTTGAAGTCTCTGCTGAGAGTCAGGTGTGTCTGTAAATGGTGGAACCAGATCATCTCCGACCCAGTCTTCATCTCTAATTACTCAAGTTGTAATCCGCAGTACAAAGTCTCAGGATTCTACTTGGAGAAGTATTTATTTCTTAAAATGTATTCAGGGTTAAGGTTCATTACATGTGCCGGCCAAGTGGATGCTGCTCCCAAGCCATCTCTTTCTTTCATTGATGGTGAGAATGGTGTTTGTATAAAGCACTCCTGCAATGGCCTCCTACTTTGCAGTAGCTTCCGTTGCCACGAAGAAGACCGCAAATACTACATCTGTAAACCCACCACAAAGCAGTATATGCCATTGCCCGGACCTCAGTGCAAAACTGTCTTTGGTATTAGCATTGCATTTAACCCTCAAAACTCACCCCATTACCAAGTTATATGCATTTGTGACTCCAAATTGTCAGCAAAGCATCGCCAAATAATGATATACAGTTCGAATACTGGCTGCTGGAGATTGTCAGGAAATCCCTTTGAAGTTTTGGTTGATTTTCTGTTCAACCGAGGGGTCTTTTGGAAGGGTGCTTTACATTGGGTTGGCAGGGGAGTGTCATCACTTCGGTTTGATGTTGAAAGAGAGCTTCTTCATACAATGCTGATACCTCCCATTCCAGAGGGCTGGGGCTGGGCAGAAAGAAGATTTGAATATTTCGGTGAATCGGGAGGCCATCTATATCTCATCGAGAACTATGGCCCTCAAAAAGCTGTGTTTGATGTGATGGAGATGAATGGCGATTATTCTGGGTGGTTTGTGAAGTACCATGTCAATCTCGATGGACCACTGCCTGCCCCGTTTCCGTTTAACCCAAGGCACCATCAGGAATTTCATCGTCGTGTTTTCTCCGTCTTGCACATTTTTCATCGAAGAGTTGGAGAAAGGGAAGAGTCAATCTTGGTACTCCATATTCCTGGAGACTTGACCCTTTACAACCTTGGAGACAACCCATTGGGGAGCCTTTCTGACCTGTATCCGATGAGAATGGTAGAGAATCCGATACTGCCATATGCGTGGAAATCCAGGAATCTGGGATTGTGCTATACATGGGAATCTATTCATCCATTTAGCAACACTCAATGTTATCTTTGATGATTGCTTTAGTAGTGATTATTTGTGGATGACAGACATGCTTGAAGTGGTTTTATGTCTCGACGATTTGAAAATGATGCGATTAAAGTGACAAGAGTTAGTTCGTTTGCTTACGCAGTTTATATGGGATAAGATATTTTGAATACTAAAATTTTTAAGTTAAGATAAGATAAAATAATTTGTAAAAAATATATATTTGAATAGTGAAATGAGATAGATAGTTTTTACTTTTTGGAATTTAATAAAGTATAGATCCCACGGTTTGAGGAGGATTCATTCACTTGATATTTTGTACTGTTTATTTATTGTGTTTTTATCACTTTTGCATTATTTATTTATTGTTTTATACTGTTCACTTATTTTTTTTGTCTGTTTTGTATTGTTTACTGTCAATTTTATACTGTTTAATTATGTAGATATTTTCAAATTTTAGAGATAAAATACGGATGTTGAAATGCCTTTTAGTTAGCCAGATGATCTCATATGTACAGCTTCAAAATATCTCATCTGGCTAACCAAATCGGATCTTAATTTTTCTTGACATATTATGACGGATTCAATCACCATTCATCTCCATCTTTTAGGTCCCGAGGGAAGCTAGTGCTGAATTTCTAACAAAAAATAAAACTTAAATTTTACATTTGATAAATAGTAAAATTAGATATTTTGTTGAAGTTTATATCATTTTTTAAAATTTTGGTTTTTTCTAATTGATTTTTAAATTGGAAATTCACTTTTATATATTTTTACTATCGATTAGTAAAAGGTTAGAATTAGAAATTAGGAAGCTTGAAATTTTAGATTTTAGAATTGTTTATTTGTTTTTTAAAATCCAAACTGACTAGTTAATGGAAAGAAAAATGCTAATTCTATTTAAAAAAAAAAAAAACTTATTTATTCACGTTTAAGTTTAGTTTAGGAGTGTCGAGAG
Organism: Carya illinoinensis; assembly: GCF_018687715.1. Classification (NCBI taxonomy): domain Eukaryota; kingdom Viridiplantae; phylum Streptophyta; class Magnoliopsida; order Fagales; family Juglandaceae; genus Carya; species Carya illinoinensis. Next base: position 48,052,967 of record NC_056752.1, read on the forward strand.
TCGAGACAGCGAGAGGAGAGGGAGAATCGAGTGCACAGACCTTATCTTCATATAAAGTTTCAGAGAGAGAAGAGACTAGAGAGAGAGAGAGAGAGCAGAAGAGGAACTATGCCAATTACTGCAATGGCCGCAACAACAGCGAGTCGGTTGCTTATTATTATTCCAGTACACTGCTCTAATTCAACCCCAAGACGCGGTTTTGGAACCAAAAAGAACACCAACAAGGTACCCACGTATGTATTTTCATTCATATGTAACTGTATTGTCTTTTAAGCGTGTTAGATGTCTGGGTTCTTACCTGTACCTGGAATTTTCTTTGGTTGCCAACAATGAAAGAAAGGAAAGCATTGACGCTGCTTTAGTTAATTCGAAAGGGTTTCTCTCAGGCGTGACTGGAGCATAGAGTTTACCAAAAGAAAAAAAAGGAGAGGCATATGGGATCCCGCTGTTTTCTTTGGAATCATGTTTGGATGCCAAGAAAGCGAAGGAGAAGAAAACGATTCATACCAAAATATTAAATCTTTCTGTAGTCAAAACGATGTCATACAAAAATTTTACTATTTTCTGAAGTCAATTTGTATTGGCGTGTTCTCATCAATAAAATGGGCATAATGGAAACCCACCGTCCCGACACGCGCGATCCTTATTTGAGAATTTTCTTGGTTTACCCGTTTGATTGCCGAGAAAACAGAAAACACTTTACAGAGTGATTGCTTCAGGGGTTTGTACCTCCAAGAATCACTTCAGGGGAGATTAGCCTACAAGAAGTCGTCCTTTTAATTTCCACTTTTTGTTTTCATAGGCATAAGGGATCTGCATATAGAGAGAACAAAGCCTTAATTACCTGAAGAAATTCTAGTTCAATAAAGGAAATAATAATACTCCTAAAATTATTTGAAATATAATTGTTCATTTATAACTAAAAATACCTAACTAGTTGATGGTTTTCTCATCAATGGAATTGGCAAAATGGAGACATCTTATTCTCTTTTTGATAAATAACAATACTACATATCATTGACAAAGTGTCAGGGGCACAACCCAAGTATGCTAGGTGTATTTAAAGGGGAACACCTAGTTTAAGGAAGGTTAGGGGACAAGAGCTAGTAAATTTTATATAAGGATTCGAAAATGAGAGTTGTTGTGGATCATAGTCCAGTCATACAAAGATCTAAGCATGAACTGGTGACATTACTCTGACATGTTCAATTTTATATAGAGTCTTTCACTTCTGCAATGTAATGCTTGTTGTGTGATCATTCTTGTTTCCCGTGCAGGAAATCAACAGCTAAAAAGTCTGGTCCTGTACCTCCTAGTAAGTGAATTGTGTTTTACTCCTTCAACGTACAATATGTATTTGTCCAAAAATTGGTTTTTTATTATTCAGCACATCTTGCATGCAAATGGTCGACGACTCTGCATACATTGCCTGTGTTTTTGTTTTTGTATGTTTAGAGAAGGAAAGAAGTGAGGGCTTTGGTGATAGGATTCTTTTGCTCACTTGGTCTTCTCCAAACTAGGATTTGGAGTTGTCATATATTCATGTAAAATGTTTAGGGTGCTAAAGAATGTCGTATTCAACTTGATTTAAATCCATTGATCGGTCCATCCCTTTCATTCATCACAATTATCTGATTACCGAGCATCAGCCTGAGTCTGCTTGAAACATCTATAAGAATCAGTCATCTTTCTCTATTTCTACTTCACCTAACCCTTCTATTTTTGTGCTCGTCTCTGAACCTACTTCTTTATCTGTCCCAGTTTTTGGGAAATAGTACTTCTCTATCTAGATGTCCTGCAAGAGTTATTTGCCTACTTGTTGGTTTGGATATGCTCCAAGAAGCATGCTACCATGGCCATATTTACTTGTTTCTGCCACCAAGATCATAGTCTTCTTATACTGTTGCCTTTTGTTCCCTATTGTGCTTGGACTTCAACCTTTTATTTTTGACTTATTAATCTTTGGGTACTAGCACCGTGTATCTTTGCTTGTTTCTCATGAAAGTTCATGGCCAGCCTGTACGTTTGGTGATGCTTGTAGTCTGCACTGGGTGTGAGCGCCAACCCCCTTTTAGTGGGCTGCCAGTCGTTTCTGATGATTGAATCATTAGCCATCAAAAGTCAGGTGGCTCATCGAACTGACTGATAGATTCTTGCTGTCCTAAATTCAAATCAGGCCAATACTGACAGATGTTGATTGACTCATTGGTGGTAATTGGGTGGTGATGGGGTGTGAGATCTCGAACACTGCTAGCAGATTTGTTAGTTGGGTTGTGAGATCTCGCAGTCCAGCCACCACCTTGCTGCCAAACTAGGCAACAAGATAAGACGAGTTGGGTTTCGGTATTCCAAAACCCTTTTTCTGGTGGCCAATTTGACCTCTACTGCCCCCTTTATATAGTGACTGATTTAAAGGGGAACCTTGGCCGATTCAATCTTATGTAACTCCTCCTTGTTTATTGTGTTTGTCTTCTACCACTTTTTGCTGCATTCAACCTAATAGGAAGGTTTCCTTGTAGAGGCACCTGGTTTAAGTTCTCGATTTGATGGGAAATCTAACAACAATTCATTGGACCGTCAGTTTGAGGAGCGGCTGGAAGCTGTTAGAAGGTACAATTGTGTTACTTGTCACATTCCTTTTCATTCCCCCCTTGCCTTGCTTGAACAGACATTAGAGTGGATGCTTACTGGAAAGAGTTTCCCGTTGAAGTATTATTAAATATTTTGTGTTTGTGAGCAGGTGTAGCATATTTCTCTATGGCGTAGACAATAATATTTTATTCTTTGATAAGTACAGCCTAGACAATTATATCCCTTTCTAAATATATGTTATTCACCCACCCACCTTTGGGAGCACAGTATCTTGTCTGACTTGCAAGCATTCATCTTGAGGTAGGATTGAGTTTCTCTGTAAGATTCATAGTTGCATTACCAATGACTTCCTTTTGTAGACACTAGGTAGACTTAGTTATTTTTCATCCTAAAATGTTGTAACTTGTTACATAAACTTTCGAAGGTAAAAATAAGTTTTATTTTTTGGTTTAGAACTTTAATCTAATACTGTACTTTTTAAGTTTTTTATTTTTTAAAGTAATTTTAATTTTTCCTTACACATGCAGATGGTTAGTTGGATAACTTCTGCTTTATGCATGATTTTGGAATGATTTTTCATAACTACTCCTTTCTATACAATATTTAGGTTAGCACTTGAGCAGAAAAAAGCAGACGAAGAAAAAGAATTTGGAGCAATAGACTATGATGCACCAGTTGAGTCAGAGAAGAAAACAATTGGACTTGGTACCAAGGTAAAACTTTTTCAGCTTTTTGCACTTTTCTAACTTGAAACAGGATATTATTGTTACCGTCTTTAATGGTACAGATATCTCTAACTCAGTTTTGACATGGACCAGATTGGAGTCGGAGTAGCTGTCTTGGCCTTTGGTTTGGTTTTTGCGCTCGGAGACTTTCTTCCCTCTGGAAGGTATTGCTTAGTACATCAAAAGTTATTTTTTCTTTTCTCCCATTGTGCACAAATCAGAAATATCAGTCAATCTTTGCTTCTATTGTTGACTATGGTGTCCAGCCTAGACTACTTTGTTGTGTTTGATTAATTAATCTTTTTCTTTAACAGTTCATCTAGGTTTTGCTGGTGCATAAAGGTCAAGTGGGAAAAACTTTTACTTAAAACAGATGGATGGCATATTTCCATTTATGAACATATTAAATTGCAACTATGGCATACAATAACACATATGTTATTCTAAGACGTGTTAGATTATCTATAACTAAAAATTTGAGCATTTTATTTTAAGGGGACGCTGGAGCTCAAGTAAGACTATTTGAAAAAAACAACTTTAAAGTTAGTGATCACGTTTAAACCTCATTGGTTCTGATTTCTGGAGGTTTGGTATGATTTTGAGACGCCTTCAATTTTCCAGTGTTAGTCCCACTGAGGAAGGCAAGGTGGTTAATAATCTGTCGGAAGAAGACAAAGCTACTCTTCAGGTAATATTCTTGAAAAAGTCTAATAAGTTATCTTCTCTAGACTAACTTATCAAGAAAAGTTTTCTTCTCTAGTGTATAAGTTTTTCTTAACGATGGCCTTTATGATAGACTGTTGCTCACAGGTTCTTAAAGGTATTAAAATTGGGGCCCAATAATTTTAATTTCCCTAGTTGGATTTTTTGTCCTATTTTTAGGGTGAGCTACTCAATGTGGCCCCAGTGACCAGCTTCCTCTAATAGGTTGCCCAGATACTTGTATATCCATTTATTCTTTTATTTAATGTAGATTTTGTTTGATGGTATCATATCATAGTCTTTGCTGTGTGCCAGGCTAGGCTTAAAGATTATGAGGAAATGCTTGGTAAATCCCCGAAAGATCCAGTTGCTCTTGAAGTGAGTCATTGGTTATTATGCAGTATATCAGTTTTGTTTCTTTGTTACTCTATGCTGATATTAGAAATGTACTTGCGGAGCTTTGACCTTGTTCTTACTACAAAGTTAGTATATGGTTATGTGAAACATATTTTTGGTTCCATTCATATGTGTGATATGCTTTGGGTCTAAAATTAAAGTCACGGTTTGGTTTTATGCTGGCCAACCCATCCTATTCAAATATATCTTAGGATAACAAGAATTATTTAAGTAAATTTAAAGAGACAAAGATGGACATGCTAACACTGAAGCTAAAATTTTATTTGATGGAGGATAATACAATAGTAAATTGGTTGGAAAAATACAAAAGTTTATACTTGAGGGAAAAAGAACAATGTGAGAATCTCAATAATCCAAACTCTGAGTCCAACTAGTCGTGAGCTAGAACATGAAGTGAGAAATGACAAAAAAAAAATCCCCTTGACTAAATCAACTAAAAGAATGCTTTCTAATGCTATATGACCCTAAGACAAAGGCCTAGACAATAAATTATTTGTATACTGTGAATTTATTTAATTTTTTCCTGGCTTCATCAAAATTGGTTTCTTATCACATCTGTTGCCTATATATGTAATGGATTTCTAGGGAGCTGCAGTGACCTTGGTAGAATTAGGAAATTATAATCAAGCTTCCTCTCTGCTTGAGGACTTGACAAAGGTATGCTCATGTTTTTTTGTTGGATATTTTTATGGAATTTATCTGCCACAAACTGGACAAAATCCTAAGTACTCTTTTGACTGATCTTTTGTGCTCCATAGGAGAAACCAAGTGACCCTGATGTTTTCCGCTTGCTTGGAGAAGTTAAATATGAACTCAAGGATTATGACGGGAGTGCTACCGCATATAAGACTTCACAGATGGTAAGTTTTCTCCAGATGTGCTGGATAGTTTCCTACTTATTGCTGTTTCAGATAACTGTTCAGCCTTACCATGCTTGGCTCCAGCACACGAATAAATCGTTTTCATTTCCCCTCTCATGGAAAACTGTTTTCGCTCCACTTAGCCCTATCCCCCCTTTAGGGGTATTGCAGTGATAGGTTCTAGATTTCTTGAGACTGTTTTATTAGCTCTAAGTGCCTAGAAATTAAAACTCGTGTTTGTCTGTATGAACTTAACAATGCATTTCATTTATGTGCATTTGCACAGATCTAAAAAGGTCAGTCTCAACTAACAATTGGTTCAGAGACCCTATATTTTGGACTTTCTTTAATATAAAGATTAGGGATTCCTGGGATCAATCTAGGGGGAGATGTTTAATTTGTTGATTAGAAGAGTGGGCAGAGGATTGTGGAGGGTTAACCACATCAAGTTTTTATTTTATTTTAGGTGATGAATTTCAGCATTGAAATTGTTAACATATTTTGCAAGCTCCATCCATAAATAGCTTCTTATTCTGTAACAGGTGTCTAAAGACATCAATTTTGAAATTCTGCGTGGCCTTACAAATGCATTACTTGCTGCTAAGAAACCAGATGAGGTATATTATCACACAGGTTGAAATTACAATTGATTCACTATTGAAAATGCTTATCAACGAGCATGATAGTCTGACTAATTGGTGAGCTGATCTTGGTTTTACAGTAGGATTACTCTTACTCCAATCTATTTTGGTGGGTGTTACATGTACACACAGTCGCCCCCTTACATGGCGTGGATATTGTTTCTTTGTTGGTTATCTAAACAGAAACTTATATATTGATTTCTTGACAAATCGATTTATAATAACTTTGGAACTTTTTGATTAGTAATTTATGATATATGGAAAATTAGATTATCAACCTGGCTTGTCTTAAGTTCTTTTTTTTTTTTTTCTTTTTTATGGCTAGTCCCTTATTTGATAAGCATATGTGTGTTTGTGTGTGGTGTGTGATAGTAGTTTGTATGTATGTGTATATATCTTTAATTTCATGTCGCTGTTCATAGACAGACCATGTGGACCCGACCATGGGTCCTTCAAATTTTTAGGGTTTCATTAGTTTTCGGCATAATATTATGTTATGAAGTTTTCTACTTGCTTAATTGTCTACATGTTGGGCGAGAGGGTATGCTCCATTGCTCCCCTCAAGTCTAAGGTTCAAATCCCCTTGGGTGCAAATAATCTCTAGGGGCCATCGGACTGAGGGGGTTTTTATTTGAATTACCCGATATACTCCTTACCGAGGGCCTGTTCACTCCTGAGATTAGTCAGGACATTGTTCTCAGACACCTAGTGATATGAACCAGCAGGATTGTAATCCTTTGAACCCACAATCAATTTGAAAATTCTCCCAAGAAAGCCAATATCAAGTCAATGGAAAAACCTAGACCCGTTGAGGAATTCGTTTCAAGAACCTAGATTATATAAAAATCTAGATTCGTTGAAAAACCTGTCTCAAGAACCCATATTACAAGGAGGAACGCCACAAAAGTTGTGATTTACTTTTGATAAGAGGAGATAAACTCAACTCACAATGAATAAAATTAATCAAATTTCATGAACTTTCATAAACTTATTAAAATGAGACTACAAAGAGTATTTAAACCAAAATCTAATTAAAACCCTAGCCAAAATAAATCTCCATTTTCTAAAAATGCCCTTGAGTGAATAGTGTACGGCTATAGTACCTCTACAGTAAATTAACCTCTTGAAACCCTAGTTCAACAAAATAAAACATATATGGGCCAAACATCCTTAAACCCAATTATTCTAGACTAATTCCTATAACTAATAAAAAACCCTTTCAATGAGTTAAACAAGTTCGAAGCATCAATCACATAAACTTAATAATAGCCCAAATAATAAATCCTTAAATCCTAAGTCATGTTGTTCATAGCTCGTATTACGTGGATCAAAACTGGATCTCCTTCTCTCAAGTTCATCTTAAATGTTAGGCTCTTACTAGCTTCATTCCAATTGGCTTGCACCAATCCTTACATTGCTTCCCTAATCTTCTTATCTTTTGGCCTTGTGATTAATCCATCTGGAACTTGTAAGGGATCTTTAAAACTCGGTCCACCTTGGGACCCATCATTCCTATGCCAATAAAAAAAAAAAAAATTGAGTGAGAGGGTATTATTCCTTGAAAATATCCACCCAGGAGGAAAAAAAAACAAAACTAGGCACTTCTTAAGTTAAAGATGTGTGTTGCTCGTTATTTCCCTTGTGGACCCCAAAAGCATTGGTGATGGTTGGAAGTCTTTGCTACTCATCTGATGCTTTTGAGACAGTAATATATGTTCTACACATTTTTAGGTAAAAAAATTATTATCCAAGCATGGAATGATGACATGGAATAGCCTGTTGGATTAGCAGGTGTGCAATCAATTACAAATTTCCATTTTCTCATCTTTCTAATGCAGGCAGTTCAATTCCTTCTGGCATCTCGAGAACGTTTGAATTCACAAATTTCCAATGGTAAGGCTGAAGAAACAAATTTGCTGCAGGTGGACCCTGTTCAAGTGAGTTTTTCGTTTCTCACAAACAGATTCCATATCTAAGCTCCTATTTTTTCTAAAGGAAAACGAGGAGGATTATAAGCGTCACTGAGTAGAAACTTAAAATTGCTATAATATGGTTTTATATCAATGAGATATCTTATTACTTATAAAAAAAAAAAGGGTTGTTAGAATATATTGCTTAATCAAAAAAGAACATATTGCATAACAATTGGCCAGCAAGTTCAGACAATGGGTTTAAAGAATATACAATATTAAAGTTTAAGCCTGTAGAACAGATTTGATGAAAATAAATTCACTTTATTCACAGTGTACATACAAGTATATATATATACCCTAAATACAAGAGACCCATATACCCTTATACAAATACATTATAGACAATATATTCTAACACTCCCCCTCAAGCTGGGGCATATACATCATATAAACCCAGCTTGAAACAAATAGGTTTTAATCGACTCCAACACAAGGATTTAGTAAACACATCTGCGAGTTGATTTGCGGACTTCACAAAAGATGTAGCAATGTCACCACTTAATATCTTATCTCGAATGAAGTGACAATCAATTTCTTTATGTTTAGTCCTATCATGAAACACAGGGTTAGAGGCAATATGCAGTGCAGTTTGATTATCACAAAATAGCTGGAGAGGGATAGGAGCTGGAAACCCAATCTCTTGAAGAAAATGTTGTAACCATGTCAGCTCACTAGTAGTATGTGCCATTGCCCTGTATTCAGCTTCCGCACTAGAACAAGCTATTACTGTTTGTTTCTTACTCTTCCATGTAACCAAGTTACCTCCTACAAAGGTACAATATCCTGTAGTAGATCTTCTATTTGAAGGAGATCCTGCCCAATCAGCATCTGAAAATGCTTCAACTCTAAGATGTCCATTTGGTCGATATAGTATTCCAAGGCCAGGTGCTCGCTTGAGATAACGAAGAATATGAACTACAGCATCCCAATGTGAGATCCTAGGCGTTTGCAAAAATTGACTCAGTACACTTACTACATAAGAGATGTCTGGTCTAGTGATAGTAAGATAGTTCAATTTCCCAACAAGTCTTTGATACATACCTGGATCTCTAAACAACTCCCCTTCTTCTTTCAAAAATTTACGATTGGGATCCATAGGGGTGTCAATAGGTCGTGCACCCAACATGCCGGTTTCTTCCAAAAGATCAAGTACATATTTCCTCTGAGATAGGTTGATGCACTCTTTAGATCTACTGACTTCAATTCCAAGGAAATATCTAAGCTTGCCCAAGTCTTTCGTCTGAAACTAATCATGTAAAAATTGTTTTAGTCTAATAATTCCAGCAGAGTCACTCCCAGTAATTACAATATCATCCACGTATACAACCAACAAAATGTGACCTATATCACTATGCAAGTAAAATACCAAGTGATCTGTTTGGCATCTGTGAAGACCAAATGTCAATACAGCATCAGAGAACCTTCCAAACCATGCTCGAGGAGATTGTTTCAAACCGTATAATGCCTTTTTCAACCTGCATACAGTACCTCGATACTCCCCCTGAGCAACAAACCCAGGTGGTTGCTCCATATAAACTTCCTCATGCAAGTCGCCATGGAGGAATGTATTTTTTACATCCAGCTGAAATAAGGGCCAGTCTAAATTAGCAGCAAGAGAGATTAGCACTCGAACAGAAGAGATTTTGGCAACTGGAGAGAACGTCTATTCGTAGTCAATGCCATAGGTTTGAGTGTAGCCCTTTGTAACCAAGCGGGCTTTCAGACGTTCTACAGAACCATTATGATGAAATTTGATAGTGTATACCCATTTACAGCCAACAAGTTGTTTACTAGGTGGTAGTGGAACAAGATCCCATGTGCCGTTATGATGAAGAGCATCCATTTCATTTTCCATAGCTGTCCTCCATCCCGGATCAGATAATGCATCCTGAAGTGTCTTAGGAATAGAGAGTTTTGAAACTTGAGATGTAAAATATGAGAATGAAGGGGATAAGGCATGATATGAAACAAATTGACTAATAGGATGTTGAGTTAACACAAGAACGTTTACTTTTGCGAAGAGCAATAGGTAGAGAGTCCGAAGTACAGGGCAACTCAGGATCTGAAGATGGAGGCACGACTGGTTGGGTCATGGGAGCCGACGGCCGCAAATGACGTGAGTAAACCTGTAAAGGAACTGCGGAAGGTTGGGTAAGGTTGGGTGAGTGTGAGGGAGATAATGTAAGAGTAGGTAATGGTAGAGGATCACACTCTTAACACTTTTTTTTTTTTTATCAGTAAACGATAGTATGAATAATAATAGGCATAGCCCAAGTACACAAGAAGGTATACAAGCGGTAAAACCTATCTAGGTGGCTATAGTAGTCACCAGAAACTCGTGTACATTTAGGCCATTAAAGTCTATAGCTAGAGACTATAGAAATAAAGTGCTGAACAAATAGATACAAAGCTCCTCAGTTGTCCTCTCCTTATCTTCAAATGTTCGTTCATTTCGCTCTTGCCAAATGCACCACATAATGCAGATAGGTACCATCTTCCACATAGCTTTGACATGTAAATCTCCTCCCGGCATCGCCCAACTGGCTAATAGTTCAAGTACTGACTTCGGCATCACCCAATTTAACCCTACTCGACGGAATACTTCACACCACAAGGCTCTCGCTGTCTCACAATGTAGCAGGAGATGGTTCACTGACTCACCATCTTTTTTACATATACAGCACCAATCAGTAATGATTACCCGCCTCTTCCGCAAATTATCGGTAGTCAGAATTTTGCCCAGAGCTGCTGTCCAAACGAAGAAAAGTGTTTTGGGCGGCGTTTTATTCCTCCACAATCTTTTCCATGGAAACGAAACATTCGGTATAGCTGTAAGGGCCTTGTAATAAGAGCAAACCGAGAAAATACCCTTACCCGTATGTTTCCACTACAGTTTGTCTTCATGCAATCCGTTCGGCTTCATAGAGTACACTCGGTTGAAAAAATCAGTGTAATTGTTTACTTCCCAATCATGTGCTGCTCTACAAAAAGTGATGTTCCAGTGAACTTGATCCCCCGAGCGAACCAACAGGTCCCCGACCGAAGCTTCTTGATCGCAGGCCACTAAATATACACATGGAAAAGTGTCCTTCAGTGCCTCTTCCCCACACTAAATGTCCCTCCAAAAACTTACATGTGTGCCCTCCCCCACCAAAAGTTTAGTATTATTGGCAAATATCCTCCACCCTCTTCTTATTTGCTTCCAAATCCCCACTCCATACGATCCATTCCCCTCTCTAGTACACCATCCCCCCCAAAGGTTGCCATCTTTACTTTGAACTACTACTTTCCATAGTGCTTCCAGCTCCATATTATATCTCCAAAACCATTTTCCTAGGAGAGCCCGATTGAAAATTCTCAGATTCTTTATCCCTAACCCTCCTGAAGAAATTGGTCTGCAAACCGTATCCCAGTGCAAACCGTATCCCAGTTGATTAGATGAAACTTGAATTCATCCCCCAAACCACTCCAAAGAAAATCACGGTACAATTTTTTAATCCGTGCTGCCACAGAAGTTGGAATTGTAAAAAGAGACAGAAAATAAGTGGGTAAGTTAGAAAGAGTACTCTTTATCAGGGTCACTCGGCCTCCCTTCGACAAGTACAGTCTCTTCCATCCAGCCAATCTTCTCTCTATTTTCTCAATAACTGTATCCCAGATAGCTATGGCTCTTGAAGCCGCCCCCAAAGGTAAACCCAAATAAGTCATAGGAAGAGCAGTGACCTTACACCCCAATGTGTTAGCCAACCGTCGAGATCTACTAACATTCCCAATTGGAACTAATTCTGATTTATCAAAATTTACTCTCAAACCTGATGCTTCTTCAAAGCATAACAGTAGCGCTTTCAGAGTCCTAAGTTGTTCTTGTTCAGCCTCACAGAAAATCAGCGTGTCATCAGCAAAAGTAAATGAGATATCGAGGTAAGGTCCCTTGTCTTAAACCTCTCGAGCTGTTAAAGAAGCCTTCTGGACTGCCATTAATCAGAATTGAAAATCTTGCTGTTGAGATGCACCATCTGATCCATCTACACCATTTTTCCCCAAAACCACACCTCCTCAAGAGATATATAAGAAAATCCCAATTTACATGGTCATATGCCTTTTCCATGTCTAATTTACAAATAATCCCTGCCATACCGGATTTTAATCTACTATCCAAACATTCATTGGCTATTAATACCGAGTCCAGAATCTGACGACCCCTAACAGAGGCATTTTGTGGCTTTGAGATTATCTTACCAATGGCCTCCCCCAACCTGTTTGCTAGAACCTTTGAAATAATTTTATAGACCCCGTTAATGAGGCTAACGGGCCTAAAATCCTTCACTTCTACAGCCTCGGTCTTCTTTGGAATTAATGCAATAAAAGTCGTGTTCAAACTTTTCTGAAATTTCCTTGACGAGAATAGTTCTTGGAAGACATTCAGCAAATCCTCTTTTATCACCTCCCAACAAGTGTGGAAGAACCCCATCGAAAAACCGTCTGGTCCTGGTGCTTTGTCTTTCCCCATACGTCTGATCACTTCATATATCTCCTCTTCCTCGAACGCTCTTTCCAATCTTGCTGCAAACTGTGGCTCAATGGAATCAAATACAAGTCCATCCACTTTTGGCCTCCATCCCTCTCTTTCTGTAAATAGTTGATCGAAAAAATTCAGCACATGTTCCCGTATCACAGGGGCCTCCGTACACTCTACCATTGATACTCAGCATCTCAATGGTATTATTCCTCCTATGCAAATTTGCCACTCTATGGAAGAATTTTGTACTCTTATCCCCTTCTTTCAGCCACAAAGCTCTTGATTTCTGTCGCCAAGATATTTCTTCAAAAGATAATACCCTTTCTATCTCTAAAGTCAATTCTGCCTTTCTTGTTCTTTCCTCTACGGAGAGAGATCTGCCTTCGTTGATGCTTTCAAGACACTGTAACTCTCCCATCATAACTTTCTTTTGCTCCCCTAAGTCCCCAAAAGTTTGGGAATTCCATAGCTTTAAGTCCTCCTTTAAAGCCTTTAATTTGCCTGTAAGTATATGAGATGGAGTACCATTAAACTGATAAGAGGACCACCAACTCCTAACCTTATCCACAAAACCCTCGCTTTTTTTTTTTTTGATAGATAAAAGATATTTTATTAATCCACGTAAAAAGGCAAAGCCCGAGTACACAGGAAGTATACAAGAAAAAGCCTAATTACAAACTATGTGCTACGGATAGTAGCATACAAGTCGCTAAAACTCCTTCCATTTAGTATAATAGAGGAGGCCCATAATAGCAAATTATGAAAGAAAAAAACCCTAAAACCAGCCGGGGAGCGTTCCTTATCCTCAAAACAGCGGCTGTTTCTTTCGCTCCAAGTGCACCACATTAGACATAACGGCACAATTTTCCAAACAGCGGCAACCTGTCGATTTCCTCCAATCCCTTGCCAGGAGCACAATAAATCTATTACCCTCTTTGGCATAACCCATGCGATACCAAGTCTTGAGAGAATTTCATCCCATAAGGCCTTGACTATTTCACAGTGAAGGAGAAGGTGGTCTGCTGATTCACTGTCATGTTTACACATGAAACACCAATCCACTATAACTAGACCGCGCTTTCTTAACTTGTCTATTGTCAGTATTTTGCCATGAGAAGCCAACCAAACGAAGAAAGCGACCTTGAGAGGGGCATTACTTCTCCAGATGCTCTTCCAAGGGAAGGTACTAGGGGAGTGGGTTGTCAAGGCCTTGTAATATGAGCGAACTGAGAATTTCTTGTTCCCGGTGCATGTCCATACTAATTTGTCCTCCCTTCCTGCCCTGTGTTTCAGTGCATATAGCATGCTGTAGAAATCTGTGATGTCTCCAACTTCCCAATCCTGAGCAGCGCGAGTGAAACTCACAGACCAATGAAAAGGCTCAGCAGTACTACACATATTCTCAGCCACTGAGGAGTCCGGATTAAGTGCAATCCTATAGAGAGAAGGAAAAGCGCTTTTTAGAGTTACATCCCCGCACCAAGTGTCATGCCAAAAACTGATTCGCGTACCCCTTCCCATCTCATATTTGCAGTTGCCGAGGAAGTCATTCCAACCATTCCGAATAAATTTCCAGACTCCCACTCCATACGCACCTCTTACTTCCTTTGTACACCACCCACCCCAGATGCTTCCATATTTGACATCTAGAATGTTCCTCCAAAGAGCATTTTCCTCATGCATATAGCGCCATAACCATTTCCCAAGAAGTACCTTGTTGAAGGTTCTTAGTTTTCTTAAGCCCAATCCTCCACAAGCCAAAGGAGTACATACTTGGTCCCATTTTACCAAGTGGAATTTCTTTGTGTCTTCTAGACCTCCCCAAAGGAAATCATGGAAGATCTTTTCCATCCTATCCGCCACCCCTGCAGGCAGAGGGAATAGAGAAAGAAAATACGTTGGGAGATTAGATAATGTGCTCTTAATAAGTGTGATTCTCCCTCCCTTTGACAAGTAAATCCTCTTCCAACCCGCCAATTTGCTTTCCATTTTCTCGATGATCCCTTCCCACATTGCCTTGGATTTATGAGGGGCCCCCAAGGGAAGTCCAAGGTACCGCATAGGCAAGGATGAAATCTGACATTCCAAAATGACAGCCACTTCATTTAAGTTATAGACCCTGCCAACTGGGACTACTTCCGTCTTTGCTAAGTTCACTTTAAGGCCTGAGACGGCTTCAAAACCGAAGAGAAGTCCTCTTAGAGAGCGAATCTGATCCGGATCCGGGTCACAAAAGATCAATGTGTCGTCAGCGAAGAGAAGGTGGGAGATTGACATGCTTCCCTGGGAGGAACTGAGAAACCCGAGATGAGTCCCCTGTTCACCACCCCTTCCATCATTTTGCTCAAAACATCCATGACAAGAATAAAAAGGAGCGGCGATAGTGGATCTCCTTGTCTTAAACCCCGAGAGCTGTTGAAAAAACCTTCGGGTGTGCCATTGACTAAGATAGAGAATCTGGCAGTTGTAATACAATGCTTGATCCATTGGCACCATTTTTCCCCAAAACCATATCTACCAAGAACATATAACAAGAAGTCCCAATTTACGTGATCAAAAGCCTTTTCCATATCCAATTTACGTGACGAGCATTATTGCTTCACACCGTGGGAATTCAGAAGTGGGTTTCCCAACCCATGTGCTACCAAAGCTACAGCTAAGGCAGCAGCTCGTGGAGGAGCTGGTAGCACGTGCCAATGAATTATCAAAGTTGGCAGGGGCTCGGGTGCACTTAGTGTGTCCCATAGACAGCTATCAATCGCACTAAAAGATTCCCCTTTTACAAAAGGCATCGAAAGTGTGCCTATAAAGCAAGCCTTACACCTAATAAAGCTAAATTACACACAACTGGCCATATGGCCGACAATAAAGTAAACTGCTCGTGACGAGCATTATTGCTTCACACCGTGGGAATTCATAAGTGGGTTTCCCAACCCATGTGCTACACGCTGGCCCCTGCCAACTTTGATAATTCGTTGGCACGTGCTACCAGCTCCTCCACGAGCTGCTGCCTTAGCTGTAGCTTTGGTAGCACATCCCCGGCCCAATTGTCCTTTGTCGCGACGCGCCTGCAGAAATCTGACTCCTTCCGTAAGATCCATTCAATGGAGGCAAGGCTGGCTCTGAAGTCTTCCATGGCATCCTCCTTAATCCTTCGTGCGAGACCGCTAAGTTCGTCTGCTTTGTCCGACCGTATTGGCCTTGTCGGCTCGTATTGAACAGCTGGCGGTTCGCCATATTCCACGATGACCCCTTTTGTTTGTCTGAAATAGTCCGGGTTGTAGATGATGGCTCCCTCTGATGGGTAAACAGTTGTCCCGTTAGGGCGCAGAACGAGGCTTGGCCTTGCCTTGTGTGAGACTCCGGGAGTACAGTCAGGATAGACGACAAGGTCTTCCTAGTTTCCTCCGTGTATATCCCCGGATGATTCTCCTGGCTGCATATTGTCAGGGCAACTGAGTTTGCTAACCTAGACAGTTGGTCAGCCAACTGATTATCCTCCCCCTTAATGTGTTCAAATTTTACGCAAATCTCAGTTCCTGTTATATAATCACAAAAAAGCATCTAGCGGACCCTAGATGGCTTTTTATGTGATTGCTTGTCATGGAATGATATGATGGCTTGACAATCAGTGCGAATGGTAATCTCCTTTTGGTCAAGGTAATAAATCTTTAGAGATTCCATTGTTTCCATGACCGCATAGATTTCCGCGTCTATCGTTGATTTTGGATTTGGGAATTTTCCTGACGCGTAGGCACACACCTTTTCTTTTCCCTTTGGCGTGCCTTTGTATGGTGCCCACTTGCAGATTCCTCCCCATCCCTCCATACAGCCGTCTGTTTCCAGAATGATGTGACACTCCTTAGGTGGGAGTTCCAAGTCGGGAAGTTTCTGGACCATGTCTTTTATTTGGGCTACCAACCTCCAATCGCTGTCGGTCCACTTTTTATCCCCATGAGCGCCGACCTTCTGATACAACGGCCCAAGTAATGTTCCACACTTGGGTATATGGGCCCTGGTATAGTTTATCACCCCCAACCACGATCTTAGCCCCTTTAGAGTCTTTAGGCTTTCATTGCTTACGTCGGCGATTTTTCTGATGATATGTGGCTGGAGCCGGACCTTTCGATCTGCTATTGTGGCCCCCAGAAAATCTACTTCCTTAACCGCCGCCTTCATCTTTGTTGGGGATGTATATCCTGGTGGCAATCTACATCCATCCAGGTTAATGGGTCCTGGTATGCCACTGTCCATCCTACTCGCGGGTTGGTACGTCGGATTTCCCATTATTATCTGTCTTGATGAGGCTCCATCGCCCCCTGTGACGGCACTGTGCGCCGTGTTCCTGGTCATTTTTGCAGCTGCTTTCTCAAATTTTTCTCCCATAGCCATCAGCTGTGGGTAGTCTAGGTCATTGACTTCTTCTGCTAAGACCATTGGGGCTGCAGTTTCTTCTCCGCCTTTACTCCCCTCCCCTTCTTCGGAGAAAAATGGTCCATTTTTCGTTTTCTGATTCGTCCGAAGCATCATAGATTGGTGGGGGTCGTTGAGGGTAATCCATTTCAGCCTCCGGATCTGGTTCTTCCCAATCCTCCTCCCGCTAGAATTCATCGCCCCATCCCATTGCCATGACCGGCGCGTCTTCAAACGCCCATGCTGGTGCTGAGTAGCTGACTTTAAAGTCATAGCCACCGTTGGGTTGCCCTAGCGTATCCACGTTGGCTGTGCTCTGCTCCCATTCCTGATCCGCCTTCCTACGGATCTTCTGTAACTCCTCAGGGTTTGGCTCCGGCCAGTCTTCATCATTCCATAGTACTGCTGCGTAATTTCTGGGGTTGCCCCCATCTTCCTCATCGTCACTTTCCTCATCGAACTTGAAGTAACGGCGCCCACTTTGAATGCCTCCGCCATCCAATAAAATTGGAAAGTGATCTGAGCATAGACGCGGCAATCTCCTCTGGCAAACCTCTGGATACTGACATTCCCACTCTGGTGATATTAAGAATCTATCCAACCTCAACTACGTCTGATTATTGGACCAAGTAAAAGGGCCACCTATAAGTGGTAAATCCACCAGGTTCAACTCAAAGATGCAGTGGGAGAACTCCGTCATAGCTGGACGTATACGACTATCACCTGATCTTTCACTAGGGAACCTTGTGACGTTAAAGTCCCCTCCTATACACCACGGGAAATCCCACCAGCTGTGTACCCCCGCAATTTCTTCCCAGAGTTGATGTCTAATGTTGTCAACATTCGGTCCATATATTCCTGCAAAAGCCCACAAAAAGTTATCTTCCACCATCTTAAGAGAAACGGCCACCGTATATTCCCCTATGAACTCCTCCCTCTTCATCATCACCCTTTTGTCCCACATCACAAGAATACCCCCCGAAGCCCCGTTCGAAGCCAAATAGACCCAATCTACATATGGGCAATGCCATACACTTCTCACTATTTTTCGGGTTACCAGTTTCAATTTGGTCTCTTGTAAACATACAATATCCGCCCGCCATTCCCGTAACAAGTATTTTATGCGAGAACGCTTATTATAGTCATTTAGCCCCTGAACATTCCACGACACTATTTTTGGCTTCATAAAGAAACAAAAGTACCCTTCCCTTTGACCCTATCCCTACTAGCACTACCCTCTTTCAATGACCAGTCCAATCTCTTAAGCTCCCTACATTTCTTGGCTCCTTTATTCTTAGAACGTGAGTGTCCCACCTCAATGGCCGTGAGACAAGCCAAAAACTGTTCTTCATAGCCCACACACTCCATGCCCACTATCTTTTGAATGTCTTTAACCTTGTTGAAAACCCAATCCGACATCTCACACTCATTTGGTAGAAGACAATCACCCACGGAAACGGGCTCTTGTCCCCCTGCTCTTCACATTGAAAATGGCCTTCCCATTCCACCAAAGTATTCTATATCTCCACTCCTTTTGAGATGGTTTCCTCAAGTTCCTCCCTTAAGGTCATCGGCTGGTTTAGCTCTTGAGAGTCAGGGACCATAGTTAAATCATTGCATTGAGAAGCATAAGCCTTCCTTATGACATCCGAAATGTTCTATCCACCACCCGCAAAAAGAAAAGCTCTCGGGACCTGGTTTTCTTCATTTTCCTCCATATTCCCCTTAATACGTACAATCCCGTGTTCTGAAAAAAGCTCTAGATGTTCACCCTCTGAGCCCTGTACCTCCGTTTGAGGAAAAAACTCCCCCATCGTGCTTATCGGTTTAGTCTGTGCGTAAAACTTTGGAAAAAGAACCACCGGGGGCTGTATTTCCTCTTTTTCCTCCACACGATACGGCAAGATCTGTTCTACTCTCGTTGCCGGCGATGTCTGCGTTGCCGGCATGATTTTCGCCGTCGTTCTCTGTTCGGTTTGAGCATGGGTCGTCGTTGTCACCTGTGTTGCCGAGGTAGATGGGTCGGATCTCGTGTTTCGGATCCTCCATTTCTTTTGTATTACCGGCCCGTGAGCTAAGGCTATAACATTGGACTCCCTGGTAAGGCCTTTACCCGTAGGCCCTTTTTTGTCCAATATTTGAGGCCTCGTGAAACCCACTTTTCCTACCTGGCCCAACTCCAACCCATTATAGGCCTGTCCCATTTCCTTCTTTAATAATAGTTCGATTTTCTTATGCAAATCTGCTATCTGCGATTTTGCCTCCCATAGCAATGTCAACGTCTCCCCGTCAGTCACTCCCTCTAGCTGTTTGTTACAGCTCTGACACAATACTAGGCACGTCTCCCTGTCAGGCTCCTGACCCCATGCCATACCTTTTTGTACGAGCATATCTTCCTTCCCAGTTCTCTGACCCTGCGGTTGCTCCACCACCAGAGCCTCCTTGTAGGACAAAGGCTGTGACTGCACCAGCCATTGCTCGACCATCGTCCTCTTCCCAGTTTCCTCATTGTGCACATATCTCTTTTTTCGAAGAGATCCCACAATGCCTCCCCCATCTTGTTCCACCCATTTCCTTCTTCCTCAGGTATGAAAATGAAGTTCCTTCTCCCACCCACTCCATATTCTACCACTTCTAGGTACCTACCTCTCGAGTTTGAACACCTTTGGGCAATGAAACTACTGCTGCCTTCCCTTTTTGAGGTATAGAATTCCTTTTGATCTTCCTTTGAACAGACCTCCATGGCCTTTGACAGCCACTGCACCGCTGCTGGACCCAGAGCTATCTTTGCCACTATCCTCCAAGATTTTTCTGTGATAACCACCCTGCCCCCCTCCTTTACCAGCGTGAAACATTTTGAATCAATAACTACCTCCTTACACCACTGCATAGCGTATGGAAAGAACCTAACTAAGAACCACCGTGAACATCGTCGTTAACTACCCCCACTAACGTAACTGAATAAAGCTAAGCATCCCAAAAGAGGAAGTGTACGGAGAGAAAAAAAGGTCTTATCAGCTAACTATCCCCCCACCGTCGTTTCCATTTGTTATTCCTCCTTGAAATTCCTTGCTGGAAGACATGTTATAGTGAGAGTGACTGTATATGCTTGCCATGAACCGGAATGTTTCGTCATCAGGACATCCTTCTAAAATTTATTCACACCAAAAGAGGGTAAGTGCAAAAGGCAAAGCTAAATTGACAAAAATAGCAATGCATAAAAGATAATGTATACTCAGATAACAAGTAGAAACTCGACAAAGTAAAGAGGGTTGAGCAGTATTTCATATAGTATAATAACAAATGCTCTTCACACTCAACACTCGAAGATGTATTTGAAACATAAGGTATGGACTTAAAGAAGGTAACATCAGCACTCGTGAAATAGCGTCTAAGAGCAGGACTATAGCAGCGATATCCTTTTTGAGTCCGGGAATAACCAACAAAGAGACACTAGGTAGAACGGGGGTCAAGTTTATCAAAGCCTGAACCAAGGTTATGAACAAAGCAAACACATCCAAAGATTTTTGGTGGAAGAGAAAAAGGTGAAGATGATGGAAACAAGACGGAGAAGGGAGATGAACCATTAAGAACTGATGAAGGCATACGATTAATAAGATGACAAGCAGTAAGAACACCATCACTCCAAAACCGTTTAAGAACATGCATATATAGCAATAGTGCTCGGGTTACATCTAACAAATGCCAGTTTTTGCGTTCAGCCACCCCATTCTGTTGGGGTGTATATGAACATGATGTTTGATGAACAATTCCTTTGTCACTTAGGTAAGTAGCAAAGGCACTAGATAGATATTCTCTAGCATTATCAGAACGCAAAATCTGAACTTTTTTGTTAAATTGAGTTTTAATTTGTTTCCAGAACACTTGAAATATGGAAAGAAGTTCAGATCTGGCCTTCATAAAAAACAAACATGTCACACGAGAGTAGTCATCAACAAATGTAACAAAATATTGAAACTTATTTGATTCAATGTTGATTGGTCCTCATATATCAGAGTGAATCAATTCAAAAGGACTCAACGCTCGTTTATCAATACGAGGAACAAAAGACACATGATGGTGTTTACTAAGTTGACACGCTTCACAAGAAAAGGGAGACACACTTCCCAAGTTCCTAATTTGACACTTTAAAAGAGAAAGTGAGGGGTGACCTATGCGACAGTGCCATTCAAAAGCAGATGATGAGGGGGTTGTAAGGGCTCGAGTGGGTGACTGTTGAACATCAAGGTAATACAGACCACCAGCTTTATGCCCCGTACCAATCTTGTTCCCCGTCTTGAGATCCTGAAAAACACATGAAGAGGGATAAAAAGTCACTGAACATTGTAGATTTTGAGTAATCTTACTAATGGACAACAAACTAAAAGGAAAACTCGAAGCATGTAGGACAGATGACAAGGATATGGAGTCGGTGAGTTTAGTGGATCCAATGCCTATAACTTTAGCAAGAGAACCATTAGCAAGAGTGACACTTTTTACAGATGGTACAGTATTTAACTTAGATAGGGCAGAAGACAAATCGGTCAAATGTTCATTAGCTCCTGAATCAATGATCCATGGACCTTGAGTGGATGAGACAAGACATCCGGATGCTATACCTGAGTGGGTAAGAGTAGCTGTGGAAGATGAAGCCCCTGTGTGACCCAAAAACCGCTCATACTCATCCTTTGATATACTAATCATATCTGAAGATGAGTTGGAGCTCGTTGACTGTGGATCATCTTGGAAAGTGGCTTGATTAGCAGACCCAGATGGTCTACCATGTAGATCCCAACAATAATCCACTGAGTGGTTAGTGCGACCACAATGGGTGCACTTACGAGATTCACGACCTCGAGTGCGATTATCTCTGGTATCACATCCCCCACGTGCACCTCTACCACTCCGACCTCCATGCCCAGCAGGAGCAACATAGGAACCAGTTAAAGCAGATCTCTCATTACTCTAATTAGAAGACAATGTAGCTCGCTGAAGTCGGGAGAATATATCAGGAAATGAGGGAAGCTGTGGACTTGCCAAAATTTGAGAACGCACTGACTCATACTCCGGTTTTAAGCTAACAAGTAAGCAAACAATATTAAAATCTTCTCGTTGCTTTAGCATACTTGGAACATCAGAAGTGATGGGTTGATACATTTTGAGTTCTTCACATATGCCCATCACTTGAGAATAATATTCTTCCAGGCCCAAAGCATTCTGTTCCAACACGAAGAATTGTTTACACAACTCATAAATACGAGTTATGTTTCCAGCACCTGAATACATCTGTTTGAGATGCCCCCACACCTCTTGAGCAGTGTCAAAAATGTATTAAACTTGAGCAGATACTAGGTTCAATACTAGTCAACATTAGAGATAATATTTGAGCATCTTCCTGCTCCTATTGATCAAATGTAGAACTAGTTGAAGCAGGAATTGGATCAATCAGATGAGTACGACGAAGACCCTTGCCTTTCAAAAACATTTTAACGGATCTTGACCACAACATCTAATTCTTTCCATTTAACTTCACCGAAATCATAGGCATACTAATATTTGGTGCAAGTGACATTGACTCAAATTTAGTTGCCATGGAAACGATACCAAGATATCACAACAATCCACTTAGAAACAAAGATTTCACACAAAAAACATGAAATATGGACGAAAAACCAGAAAAAACAATCTGGAAAAGTAGAAATCCAGATTAAAAACCCAAATCTCGGGCCTGTATCGGGTGAAACAAGTCTGAACCGGTCAAAAAAGTGTTGTACCGGTTCGGAACCGGTATGTATCGGCCTGAAAGTGGTCAAAACCGGACTGTATCGGCCAAAATCGGCTCTCTATCGGCCGGAATCGGCTCTGTATGGGCCGGAATCGGGTCTGTTTCGGCCGATATCATCTGTCTCGGATCGGATCCGGGTCGGACTCGGGTCCGGGTCGGGTCTGGCTCGTTTGGGTCTATCTCGAATAAGCCTATCCTAACCCAGAATAGGTTTAAGCTATCCGTGTTACCAAACGCGTTTTATTCCAACTTGGAATAAAACCTTATACAGGTTCAGGGTTATGCTTATTCCAGAACTGGAATACGAGCTTACCTGCAACCAAACGGTAGCTGATCGGCGACGGTGACCCCTTCCGGCGGCTGAAGACGATGGCAACAAGGCTCAGTACCAACAGAAACTGCAGGCAAGTTCACCCCTGGTGTCCAGTACCGGAGATGATGTCGGAAAGTGGCCAAAAACCGCTTCAACCACCACACGGCGCCGACGAGCACCCAAACCACACGGAAACACGCCGGGGAACACGGTGAGCTCACAAACTACACCCGAAAAACACTCTCAATCATACAGAACTCAGATTCGTGAGAATCGTGCTCTGATACCATGTAGAACAGATTTGATGAAAATAAATTCACTTTATTCACAGTGTACATACAAGTATATATATACCCTAAATACAAGAGACCCATATACCCTTATACAAATACATTATAGACAATATATTCTAACAAAGTCCATGGATATTTTCTTGAAACAAACAATATATCTATTAACTGATGAAAATGACTTAAGTTTCGTGTGGATAATCTTTTTAGTTAACAAGAAATTCATTATTATGCTTTGTTTTTGTTAAATCACCAATAATTTGTTGGGTTTTTTGTGTGGTGCCTGGTTTTGTTTTGCGGTGGCTCAATTTGATGGCCCGACCCAACAATAATTCATTGCAAGTTTTTTTTTTGGTTTGTTTGTTCCTTTTTTTTTTTTTTTTTTGAGACTTGGGCCATGGAGCAAAAGCTTGGGCCGATCCAACCGAGCCCCTAATTATGGTTTATGTGCTAATTATCCTAATTAGGGTTTCACCGCATATACATCTTACTATTTCATATGGCCGCTCATTGTATTACCGCACCGTGTATTTGACTTTCAAGAGAATAAAATCCTTTGCAACTCCGTGGACGTAGGCACATTGCCGAATTACGTAAATCTTGTCTGTTGTGTGATTGATTTCGTTTTTGCTTTACTCTTTTCTTCTTATCGTTCCCAACATCATCCCACAAGCTTAAACTGATGGTAATAGGGGAGTTCATCATTAAATTGATATTCTAATATTTCCTCTCACGCTTGGATCAGACTCTCTTAATAATGGGGCTTAACACATGGATATTTAAATAAAACAAGGGTGAAGTGTGGAATAAGGTTCAATCTCAGAACCTCTTCTCTGATACCATATTAAATAACTAATTGTCTCAAAAGTTTAAGCTGATATGAAAGGACTAGTTTGAAGAACTTGGAAAGAGTGAGATCAAATTATCATACATTTAGAGCTTCAACTCCTTTGGGTTTGTGATAAGGGTTGCAGATCTAGTTTGTTGATTTTGGCTAAAATGTACAAAGAACTGCAGCCTAAGGAAGTTGGTATAACTGAAAATGAAACAAAGGAACAAAAATGTTGGGGAAAAGTTTCTTATTTTTTCGTTGACACAAAGTAAATAGCTTAAAAATAAAATTATTAAGTGGTATGGAAAGTGTATATCAGAAACAATCGAAAGAACTTGACATGCTACCAAACTGGGTTTTTTCCATATATTTTCAGAAAATTGCTAAAGATACTATTTTCATAATATTGGTTCCTTTTTTAATTTATCATTTTTCCCCGCTATCAAATGTCAGTTTTGGGTTTGGTTGCTTTTAAATCTGATGTTTAGTGTGTTTGTGGTGAGATGTTATTTCAGATTTACTTCTTGGCAAAGCGTATTCTGATTGGGGTCATATCAACGATGCTGTATCTGTCTACGATCGCCTCATCTCAAGTCACCCTGATGACTTCCGTGGTTACTTAGCTAAGGTTCCTCTCTCTCTCTCTCTCTCTCTCTCTCTCTCTCTCTCTCTCATGAATGTAACAGTCAAATTTTAATATTTTAGTATTATTATTATTATTTATTTATTTTTTATGTCGGAGAACCTCTCCAAGGCAGGGCCCTTTGGACCCACCCCTGCAGAATAAATCCCGGTCCCGTGCACCGCACCGTCGAAAGTTTCCCTACACGGAACTGGTTAAATCGCTGGCTTTTCACCAGGGGGTGTGGCCCCAAAGGATTGTTTGCACCCATGAGGTGTAATATTTTATTATATATTACAGCGCCACGTATGAAATGGATATTCTTAGGAACAAAGCAACCTCTAGGGGTTGGTTCAAATGGTAAGAGCCTTGGTCTTGGTGATATGTTCTCTCTAGGTTTAAGGTTTAAACCCTGAGTCCAATGGATGAATTTTCCCTTGGATTACCCGATATGCACTTACGGGAAACTCCTTGCAAGGACCTATGCACCCCCGGGATTAGTCAGGATTTTGTTCTTGACACTGGTGCCAATATAATAATATTCTTAGGAACAAAGCTTTAGCTAACTAAATGGATCTATTTTGTTTATACAATGCTAGACAATTTTAAAAAAGAACAAAAAATATAAGTTGTTACTGGATTCACATTTTCTATTGTCAACACTGAAAGGCATCTTCATTTCACCACAAGATTCCTATTCCTTCCTAAGAAAAGAAAAATGGCTACTAAATTGAAGCCAAATGACGACTCTCCACAATATTCATTATACATTTTGTAGTCGATAAACAAGAGAGAGAGAATACTTTGTTATGTTATTATTGATGAATATCCAACTATACATATACATAGAGTAGTGACCATTATACCCTCATACTATACACTTAGTTATAATTATGTATTCCAACACTCCCCCTCAAGCTGGGACATATATATCATATAAACTTAGCTTAGAACAAATAAACTTTAGCCGAATATGACAAAGTGGTTTGGTAAACACATCTGCAAGTTGATCAGCAGACTTCACAAAGGGTGTAAAAATGTCGCCACTGAATATCTTATCTCGAATGAAGTGACAATCAATCTCAATGTGTTTAGTCCTCTCATAGAATGTAGGATTAGATGCAATATGTACTGTAGCTTGATTATCACAAAATAACTGAAGGGGGACAGAAGCTGGAAACTCAATCTCATGAAGAAAGTGTTGCAACCATGTCAGCTCACTAGCAGTGTGAGCCATTTCTCTATATTTGGCCTCTGCACTAAATCGAGCTACTACTGTTTGCTTCTTACTCTTCCATGTAACCAAGTTACCTCCTACAAAAGTACAATATCCAGCAGTCGATCTTCCATCTGAATAAGATCTTACCCAATCAGCATTTGAAAAAGCTTCAATTCTAAGATGTCAATTTGGTCTATACAACAACCCAAGGCCAGGAGCTCACTTAAGATACCGAAGAATATGGATTACAGAATTCCAATGTGAGACCCTAGGCGTTTGTAGAAATTGGCTCAATACACTTACTGCATAAGAAATATCAGGTCTAGTAATAGTCAGAGAATTTAATTTTTCAACAAGTCTTTGATATTGACTTGGATCTCCAAACAACTCACCTTCCTCTTTAAAGAGTTTACGATTTGGATCCATAGGAGTGTCAATAGGCCGTGCACTCTATGGATCCCAACAATAGTCCACCGAGTGGTTAGTGCGACCACAATGGGTGCATTTACAAGATTCATGACCTCGAGTGCGGTTACCTCTGGTATCACGTCCCCCACGTGCACCTCTACCACCCCTACCTCCACCAACTTTGTCTCCGTCTTCAGACCCTGAGTTACCCAGTGCTTCAGAATTTCCACCTATTGCTCTCCGAAAAGGTACTCGTTCTTGTGTTACTCAACATCTGATTAGCCAATATGTCTCTTGTCATGCCTTGTCTCCATCTTTTACTTCTCAACTGTCAAAAGTTTTTGTTCTTAAGACAGTTGAGGATGCTTTATCTGATCTGGGATGGAGGACAACTATGGAAAAAGAAATGGATGCTCTTCACCATAATGAGACATGAGATCTTGTTCCTCTGCCGCCGGGTAAACAACCTGTTGGCTATAGATGGGTATATACAGTCAAATTTCATCCTACTGCCTCTGTAGAACGTCTGAAAGCTGGCTTGGTAGCTAAGAGTTACACTCAAATTTATGGCATTGATTATGACTAGACTTTTTCCCCCGTTGCTAAAATTTCATCTGTTTGAGTATTGATCTATCTTGCTGCTAATTTGGATTGACCCTTATTTCAGTTGAATGTTAAAAATGCATTCCTACATTCTAATACTCTTCCAGGCCCAAAGTACCCTGTTCCAATCCAAAAAATTGTTGACACAACTCATAAATACGGGTTGTGTTTCCAACACCCGAGTACATCTATTTGAGATGCCTCCATATCTCTTGAGCTGTGTTAAAGTGTACTAAACTAGTACAAATATTAGGCTCAATACTAGCTAACATCAAGGAGCAGATTTGAGCATCTTCTTGCTCCCAGTGAGCAAAAGTAGAACTAGTTGAATCAGGCATTGAATCATTCAAGTGGGTATGATGAAGGCCTTTACATTTCAAAAACATTTCAACAGATTTTGACCACAATATGTAGTTTTTTTCATTCAATTTTACCGTAGTCATAGGCATATTAACGTTTGGGGCAATAGATAATGACTCAAACTTAGCTTCCATGGAGAGAAATACGAGAATATGGATGAAAACTGAACAAATACACGCTGGAAAAATAGAAACCAGCTTAACAAACCAAATCTCGAATTTGTACCAGTGAAAAACTGTTTGTATCGGTCGAAACAGCCAATTTTAGGGCCTGTATCGGCTCTGTTTTGGTCGGAACCGGTTCTGTTTCGTCAGAACCGGCCTGTATCGGGTTGAACCGGCCTGTTCGGTCTGTATCAGCCGGTACCGGATTCAGGCGTATCGGGTTCAAGAATAAAAACAAAACCGCAAATAAGCTATTCCTAACCCAGAATAAGGAAAGCAGGGTTACCGTATTCCCGTTACCAAACAGGGGCTATTCTAGATATATTCCAGATTGGGGGCATGCACAACCATGGATAGGATAATGGGGACTTGCAGCCAAACGCCCCGAGACTCTCTCTTCGGCTGGCGATACACTGTCCTTCCTGCAGCCAATGGAGACGAAAAACTCACCGGAGTGGATAGACCACGTCGACGACCTCGATTTTGGTGTCTATTACCGGAGATAGCCCCTTATGTCACCGGAAAACCACTTGGGAAGGAGCTGCCTGCCGAAACTTCAGCTAAAACTTCACAGCACCACCAACGACCATCAACAACCACCAGCACCCACTAGAAAACACCACCAACTCTGTCGCACAACCACCACCGACTACTCACCTCTCTAATACCATGTAGTCGATAAACAAGAGAGAGAGAAAATACTTTGTTCTGTTATTATTGATGAATATCCAACTATACATATACTCAGAGTAGTGACCATTATACCCTCATAGTATACACTTAGTTACAACTATGTATTCCAACACATTTTACCTATTATTATTGCTAAACAATGAATACTTTTGAGTGCATACACACACCCACACAAATATATACATATATATACACACGCATATCCCTATTCTCTCTATCACACACAAAAACCCATCCACTTAGACCCTAAACCGTTCTGGATTCTTCTATAACTCTGGAGATCATGGAAAGAGTTGGGGTGCTTTAAGAGAATAAATCCATGAATTGTTCTTTTGTTCAGACTTCTCCGGATTGGTGTAATACATTATAAGAGAAAAATGAGATGCTATTGAAGTATTCAGAAATGTGGTTCCTGCATCTATGAAGCTTAGCATCAATGAAGCTTACAAGTATAAAGGTTAGAAAATAATTGATATCTGATATTGTGAATCAAGGCGCAAGTTGGAGTGCTCTGTCCCAAAACCTTAAGGTTTATGGACGTGCTGGTCCACTTGAGATTCCAATGCTCATTGTAAAGCAAGTGCCATACAATTTGCATGCATTTTGGATCCCAATAACTTCTCAAGCAGATTTTCATATCTTTCAACTAGGGCTGTAATCGAGCCGAGCTTTGGCTTGCCGAACTCGAGCTCGACTCAAAATACTCGAGCTCGAGATTTTTTTTAATTCTTTATTCGAGCTCGACTCGATAAGTTGAAATCAGTTCGTCCCACAAACGAGTTCGAGTCGAGTCGAGCTCGAGCTCGAGCTCGAACTTGAATTATTTTTTTTAATAAGATTTAATAATTAATAAATTAAATAAATAAATAAAAAAGAATTAATATTGAATTTATACAATTAACAAGTAGAACCTCTATTAAATTATAAAATTTTAAAAAATTTATAAATAATTAATATCTAACTAGTTGATATTTATCCAAAATAACAATATATTATATGCCTACATATATTATTAATACATATACTTAATATGATAGAATATATCTATTTCATATATGGTTTCCACATACTAGTATATGAAATTATTAAATTTTATCAACTAATTATTATACAAATTATAAAATATACCTGTGAAGTATATTTACTATATAGACATAAGTAATTAGAATACATATTATATATTTAATTATAAAAGTGGTATGCTTATATTATTAGCTAATACATATATACATGCATAGGTGTATGTATATATTTATTAATATATGAATGAGTTTTAATCGAGTCGAGCTAACGAGTCGACTCGAGCATAAACGAGCGAGCCTAAACGAGCCTTAGTCGAGTCGAGTCGAGTTTTGTCGAGTATGTGTCATTTACAAATCGAGCGAGCATCTGCTTTAACGAACGAGCTTTTTTTTTCACGAGTCGAGTTCGATTCGAGTTTAACCGAGTGAGTACCGAGCGAGCTATCGAACAGACTGGTTCATTTACAGCCCTACTTTCAACCATGCATATAATGGTAAAGGCCTTGGTCTTAGGGGTATGCTCCCCCTAGGTCTAAGGTTCAAATCCCCTTAGGTGCAAACAATCTCTAGAAGCCATCAGACTGGGGGATATTCCCCTTAAATTACCTATGGTGCACTTGCAGGAAACTCCTTGCCGAGGGCTTGTGCATTCCCGAGATTAATCGGGATGCTGTTCTAGACACCTGGTGCCAATATAAAAAAAAAAAAAGTATATAATGATTGGAAGGAACTAAATGTAATCATAGTAATACAAGAAGCTTGATGGATTATTTTATTACCATTATAAATATTCTTATCAAAAGGTATAAATATTCTTATTATGTCACAAACATTATGCAGTTATGTCACTTTTGTACTGCTTGCATTCCTTCTTTCTTACTTTACCAAGAAAAAGCAGTCATTCACTGTTCTTTGTCATGCTTCTTTGCTCTTTATTGGTTAGTGATTCTATCTGTCTGCATTCCTGTTGGTTGATACTTATGCTTTGTCTTTAGATCATTTTAAATGAACGGAACTTACAATTTTTTGTTTTTCTCTAATGCTTCTGCAGGGAATCATTTTGAAAGAAAATGGTAAGGTTGGAGATGCAGAGAGAATGTTTATACAAGTGAGTGTATCAATTGTTTTGACATATGCAATGCATATTATAATACATGAACATATTCGAATTTGTGAACTTGGAGGAATATATATTATAGATGTGCCACTACATACATATTTTCTTGTGCACACATGGATACGCATGCGACTGTGAAGTGTGAAGGAAATATTGCCCAGGAAACTATGCAATATTGCCCAGGAAAAAAACAAATACACATACATACATACAAATATACACATACATACCTACAGCTTTAAGTATCCACATACAAATATATAGATCCACATACTTGTATAGAACCTTGGCGCGTAGATTATGCATACTTACACACAAACACACACACACACACATTCAGACAGAAAATATTACAAAGCATCTGTGCATTAACGGAATTATGTGCAGGCACGGTTCTTTGCACCAGAGAACGCCAAGGCACTGGTAGATCGTTTTGCTAGACAGTAACTGATCTTCGTTCGGTTGGGAATTATTTACCTCAGGAGCATAAACTTTACGCCAAGGCCCTCAACGGAGTTCAATTTTCTTCAACCTCTATATTGTATTGATTGTTAGGACTGGCTAATGAGAATTAGGCCAGACCTGATTTTGCCCGTTAACAGGATTTTCCATGTTAGACTGTGAATGAAAACAAACAAAAATCACGAAATCTATAAGATGTATATTTCACTAGTAGTCACAGCAAAATTCGAAAGAAATGAAATATGATTCCTCCATTCTGAAGTATTTTTCCCTTTGTGTTGACTATTACAGTAATTCAGAGCCAATTTTCCTAGAACACTTGTTCACATTTACCCCAAGTTTTGATTAGTAATTAATTGCCTCTGGAGAATCAATGCCAGAAATTCCAATCAAGTTAACGAAATATGTTTGACCAGAATGTTCTGTTTTAACTGAAGGTAACTGATGCTTAGGTGAATTTATTTTGTAAATATTGCAACCAAATTAATCGGTTGAATTAAGTAAATTAGGCCGGTTGAAATAAAGGGCCTTTTGCCATTAGGGTGACATCGCTATTTCCTGCATATGGGACTTTACCCCACAGCTGGTATGTTCTGTTTCTATAATACCAAGATAAACACAGATGCAGAAGTCACCATATATAACTTTGTAGTATCGAATGGGTGCCTGAAGCCCCCATTTGTAATTTTAGGATGGGTCAATGCTTAGCACAGACATTTTATTTAGCAATGCTTGCCAAGTGATCGCCAATACAACTCTCAGAATCCCCTATCCTATATGTTATCCCTTTGTTACAAGATTTCTTCTTCATATATGATAGAAAAGGAGTTCTGCAACAGCCATTCATATATGATAGAAAAGGATTCCATAATCTTGGAACGGCAGTGGATGATAACAAGGAGGGCAGTCTCTTGAAAAGTATGCGTATTAAGTAGACACAAATTTATCACATTCCAGCTAAAGGAAGTAATTACACACAAATTTCCATGATATAAACATTACATTTTGTTTCTAATCCACAAAAGAAGCAAATTTCCATTATCTTCCCCCCCACCCCCCAAAACAACATGCAAAACTGGGGAACACAGTGAGAAATAAGTTCGGCAGGAATCGTGATTTTATGAGTGTGTTGATTGCATCACAAAAGCAACTATATGTATAATGAGAAAGCTATAGCCTATGTTGAGAAGAAATAAGATTTCTCCTCACTTTGACCACAGCCCAAGGTCCACACAATGACAAAGGAGGGAAAAAAAAAAACCTTGTATGCAGGCATGGATACAAGTCCTCTGCAGGAAGTTCTTCTCTCATCAGCAGGATCATGCTTGCCCTCCTTACATGATGCATCAGGTTTTTGGCAAGCAGTGCCAGTCAGTCACCTAAAGCAAAACAGAACATGTCGACAATGTTTATTATTAGTCCTCACTGCAATTTCAGGTAGTACTCCAACTTGACAATCTAATGAATATCTACAATGAAGAAAAGCTTCAATGCTCTCTTCTTTTAAACTTGCTTAAAGATATTCTCTTCTGAAGTAAGACAAATTGACTATATATATAATTACTGAAAATTTGAAATTGTTACCAATAAGTTGGAAAGGATGTTTCTGGATCATCCCTCAGACTGAGTGAAGCTAACGGTTCTAACAATGACTGCACAGGATTAGCTTCAGGACAACTACTTGAGCCAATCAGCCATTTCATCGGAACAACTAAATCCCTGCAGCAAATGAAATGAAAATTTAGGTCTACATTAAGGAAATCTTGGTAGTTGGCCCCTTTTTTAAGAAAGAAGTGCCCAAAAATATTTTGCTTTCTTTCCCTCCCATACCCTGCAGGCCCAAGGCAAATGTTCTGCAGCACTGCCCTTGCTTTGACAAATATTATACTATTGTAATCTATTACTTGAACTGCCATTTGAAATTACAGTTGATAGAATCTCTTGGTTAAGGTCAACTTCATTACATGCTTCAAGTCATTAAGCATATTATTTCATGTTGCATCAAACCAGAAATATAACAGGAATAAGTTACAATTGAAGACTTGCCAATTCTAGCGACAAAAGTGAGGTCACATGTCATCAGAAATAAGTAAAATGCATAAACTGACAGCATAAATCTACATAAATGCATACCTGTCAATACATTTGTGTTTGCGGCAATTCATCATATCCACTGTGTAACTCCCAAATAAGACATCAAGACGATTTGCTAATTGTGACATTTTGGATAATGGCAATATGTCCCAGATCTTCAAAATCTGAATGTAATATGCATTTTGCTTGACAATGTCTACAGTCCAAACAAGAATCAGTGACCCATTGACCTGGTACTGCTCTAATAGTGAAGAAGAAGGTCCATGATGAGCAAAGAGTTTTTTCTTCCGAGGAGGCTGACGCCAACCATTTGCAAGATTCACCAATAAAGAAAGCACCTCAGTGTTTTTTAGTCTAGACATAGATTCCAAAAAATCATTGCTGAAGAA
This sequence comes from Carya illinoinensis, assembly GCF_018687715.1. Taxonomy (NCBI): domain Eukaryota; kingdom Viridiplantae; phylum Streptophyta; class Magnoliopsida; order Fagales; family Juglandaceae; genus Carya; species Carya illinoinensis. The sequence goes on from NC_056752.1 coordinate 48,086,182, forward strand.
GACCTATATTAAAAAAATTAAGTGAGGTCAACCAATTAATGTTCGAAAAAATCCCACCACCACCTTGAACTTTGAATATAAAATTCAAATTCCAAAAGACTCCAATCTTGAAGATTGTCTCTCATTTGATTACTATCATAAAAGTGCCATTAGAAAGTAAAACATATGAACTTCAATACACTTGAATACGTCAAATTAAGCTAAGACCATAGTTTCAACAGTTAATGCGAAAATAAATTATCCGTTTGTTCTTCCCAATTGGAGGAATCTTTCCTAGAGAGAGAACAAAACTGAGGAACAAAGAAAAATCATTTACATCAACTTCTTATTTCTTGAAGCACTTTCATTACATTATGAACAAAACTATAGAGATAAAAGTCAATAGAGAAACAGGGGAATATACTAGATCAATGGGAGGGCAACTACTTCTGAAGCATGTCCTATGTCCTAACGTTTTACTTATTTTATTCAAGAGGCCTAGAATTGTGAATACCATGAATTGATACATTATTTAAGAGGATGGATATGTTACAATAAAAAGATTATCATACCTTCCATCTAGTTTTTCTGAACAGAAAAGAGTCATTGTTGAGTAAAGTCCCCATTTGGTCCTGCTTAATCAAGGCAGCTGTAATAGCCTTAGCCAAGCTCTTGTCTTCATCGGCATTATAGAAACACCCTCTTCTCTTTGCATCAATGACTAGTTCCGTCCAAACAGTGCCACTGTTATTTAAAGTCGCCCCATTTCCCACTATCCAAAGGCAATGCCTGCATATGAAACCATGCCTCTATCACTTGTAAAAATTAACCATAGATTCAACACAAGTTTGAGGGGCTTCATAGTTGAGTGTAAAATGTGTTACCGCGCACGTGTTAGTGCCACATTTGCTCTCTGACGATCGGAAAGAAAACCTACTGCTCCATTCACATTACTTCTGACAGTAGAAATAATTATAACATCCTCCTCACCACCCTGGAACCCATCTACAGAGCGAACACTAATGGTGAGGTTACCATTAGAGCCTGTATTTAATTTTTTGACCTTCTCTGATATTGTATCCACTTGTGCCTTGTATGGTGAGATGATACCAACATTAACCTTCTTATTCCTGTAAACTGCATATTTAGCAAAGAAAAAAAAAAACAGGAAAAGAGTTCCATGAAACTCATGAGTAAAACATGACCAACCGTCCTAGAACAATACCTTATTCAAGACAAGACTTTTACTAATTGGAATGGAAATGAGACATACCTTTGACAAGGCTTGAAACTATCTCATACACCACAGCAGCCTCAACCATATTTTTATGGCTATGGTTGTTATCAAATTCCTCTTTTCCATGTGCTACATTTATGAAAGAGTATGAACCGTACATCTTCCCCCGAAGGAAACGCCTCTCGTGGCTTTTTCCTTTGGCATTGTCTCCATCCCAAATCTGTTGGTCATAGAACTCCCGATTCGGAAATAGGCTTATGGATGGATGCATCCTGTGCTGCACATTGAGAAGGTTTCTCTTGTGTCCTAGCAAAACCAGCCTTTGGAACAAGCTTCTTCCAAATTCAGCAGTCTCAGCAACCTAGTAATAGAAAATTTTAATGATGTTAAAAGGGTAAATATCTATTAATTATAAAGACACATGGACAAAAGACAAGCATGACAATAAAACTCTTAAACCTTGCTTTGAACCATCGCAGGCAGTTGTCGCTCATCCCCAATAAGCACTACATGTCGGAGACCTGGAAGTTGTAAAGGAATGGTCGATTCACATTCCTTGAGCTGAGCAGCTTCGTCTATAATTAATAGTTCCAGAGGATTCATTTTTTTTCTGTACAATTTAGCAGAGCTTGATGCAGTGCAGAAAATCAGACGTGCATTTGCAAGGCAGAAATCTTTCATTGCATACTTCATAGTAATATTCCCCGGGAAAGAGAATTCTTTAGGAAGTAATCCAAGTATGCGAAGGCACTCGTTTTTCGCAAGTCTCAACTCTTCCAAGTGACCGAGACCGCCTCCTAATTTTTTGGTGAAGGCTTGTTCTACTCCTTTGTCCTCAACACTAGCAGAACGCAGCAAAGCTTCGAGAGATTTGAGAACATCAAGAGCTTTTGCCATGTTCTTTACCACTCCTAGTGAAATAAAAGAAGTTGGTAAGTGCGTACACAAATTTACAATACAAAACTTCAGATGCTCTACAATGCGATTGAAACTCCCCTTTAGAAACTCCCCAAACGTCAAAGAATTGTCATTCACAACTTGTGAAGAACAACCCCCACTGTCTTTCTCCTTATGCTTTAGTTTCTTTTCATTCTCAGAAGGCACCATCCCTTTCGTCGTTTTCTTGCTTTTGTTTTTATTTGAGGCCTGAACAACTTGCTTCTGAAATTTCACGCTCTTCTTATCCTTAGAGGACTGACCCTTGATGTTACTTCCTTGACCCTTGTTTTTACTTCCTTGATTCTCACTAGTCCCCTCATTTTCAGACACTCCTTTCTGTTTTTTCTCCTCCTCTTCGTTCACTTTTCTGTCTTTCAAGTAGCGCTTGTATTCCTTTTTGGGGTCCTTGAGCAAACAAATCATTGATTGTAAACCATCTTTCCAACCGGATGGAACTAAGCATTGAGATAGTATCTCAATTCGGTTATCAAGGAATACATCGAGAAGGTCATGATTATCAGTAATATTCATCCGCTGCCCATTTCCGTATAAAACTACATCCCCAAGCCCATAAGCAACATATTCAAAGGACTCTCTAACATTCTTTAGAAGCCGCTGAGTCACTTCCAAAACTGCAGTATTGGTCGGGGCACATGTAAGCACTCTGCATTTCATTTTTAGGAGAGAAAACAGTAAGAAAGCAACCGTCTTGGTTTTCCCAGTCCCTGGGGGTCCCCATATTAGATTGATAGTATTCTTCTCCTTACTGCATTCCCTAGAAACCAAACAGCTAAGAACTGCATCTTTTTGGGACTCATTTAAATCAGAAGACCTGATTCTGGCACTCATATCTACAAAGGCAGTTCTACATTTCTCATCAGAGAAGTAGAGAGTTGGATTTTCAGCATCATCCTACGCCAAGTAAAATATAAGGAGCTCAGAATTCATTCCAAGAGTATCAATTAGAAATACCAAGCAAGCAATGATCAAAACTCTTACAGTAGATTTAGGGTTCAGCACTTTTTGAATGAAGTTCAAGTTCCCACCTTCCAGTTGAGAGTTCAATGCTCTCCAGATGCGGATATTCGTGGTCATGTTTGTTAGGAAAACGGCATAAAGAGTTTGTTTGTTCTGGCTCTTTTGTTCTTCAACCAAGATGGGCTGTGAGGACAATACAGAGAGTGTAATTAGTCCTCCTTCTATCACCTTGTGAACATAAGCAACGACATAGGATCTGCTGGGTCTGTCTAAATCCTCAACAGATTTTGGTTTTACATCTGTTATTGCAATGAGGTCTCCGTTCTGAGGCTGATACGTCTCTTTACAATTATTGAATTGCCACACTGCTGGTAGCCCAATGCTGTAAAAATAATCTTTTGAGTTTTTGACAGAAACTATTTTACAAATAGGTGCTTGAGACACTGTTGAAATGCTTGCCAACAAGCCAGCATGCATTTCCTTGATAAGTGGAATGCTTAATGACTTCATGTAATCGTTAACCGATGAGAATGTCAGTGGGACCGTTTTCACCTGTTATAAGGGAATCAATTTAGTCTTAATAAGACTGCCAATTTCATGAAAAGAAATATAAGAACATTTAGAAATCATGTGATAGACATGAATCAAATACAATTGCAATTAGGATATATCCAATATCTCTGGAAATGGGATCATATAATAAAGAGATTATCATGTACCCACATCCAAATTACCAACAAATTTGTGTCAACCATGCAGATAAATTAAATCATAATATCTGAATTAAATGTCACCGATATTAATAATGTAACACCATCCTCTCAATCCATAGCACATTCTACTTTTCTGTCCAGATCAGATAGTTGAACAAGAAGAACAAAAACCAAATATGCAAACGTAACGGATACCAAAACTTGTCAACATCCCAAGAGTCTAGCCTAAGTACGTACGTAAAGCCAACATGCATCTCCTCTTATTTAATTTTCTATAACCACAATTTTATATTATTTTATTGTTTAGACACTGGATATTATAAAAAATAAAAAAATAAAAGGAGAAATGCTGCGTACTCTCACAAACGGGAATCCCAACTGGGATCCCGACAACTGCAAAAAAACAATAAAAAAATTACTTAGTGATTAAGATAATGCTTTTTAATAATGTTGTAATTTTTTTTTTAATATTTAAAAGTATTATATGAAAAAAAAAAAATTGCGCTTGGCGGGACCCATGCAGTCGGGATCCCCATGTGTGTGGGTGTAGAGCCAATCTAAAAAAAATAACCAGGGATTAACTGCACTTTACTAAAATCCCCACCGTACAATACTATTTTAGATATTAAATTTTGTCATCTTCAATCACAATGTAATTAATCGATATCATGTTTTGCCCAGAAGTATGATTCATAAATATCACAATCTGCATGTGTTGCAACTCTGCTTATAATCAGGATCGAGGAGGGTGAGATTTTAATGGTGCGCATACCTGGCCTTCATAAAGATTTTTATTGAGGACATCCCTGATAGACCAGGACAATACCAAATCGATTAAGCTTCTGCCCGGAATTTCTTGCTTCTTCTTCGCCTTAGTGCTCATCTCCTTCATGTCAGCTCCTTGGTCTCCTCTCAAACGCTGTATAGTCAGCCAAACGCCAGAATCTAATTCTTCTTTGAAATAGAGGGAAAGAAGGTTCCTTCGCACTGAAGGAAGCAGCTAGGAAAAAGTTTCCTAGTACAGGATGTCTATGATGAAAGGAAAACTGTCAATTCTTGTTATGCTTTTCTTGCTTTTGCATCCTTGACAGAGGCCATCAAAAGCATATCTCTATATATAGAGAGATCAGACGTATACATTATTAAAAAGAAGTGTGTATTAGATATGTAATTATGTATAATGCCTGTGCTTGTGTATAAAGTGAAACAAAGACTCGTACTCGATCTGGGAAAAATATGGAAAAGAAGGCATTGATTTGGAGTCAAATAGAAAGAAAATGGAGCTGAGTACATACTGAGAGTGACTCGAGTCTCCATCAATGCCTGAATACGCGGGACTGCTGCATCTACGTACCTTTACTTCGTGCACATTATATATTCCTTAACGATAAAGGAATACAGTCTGTTCTGTCCGTACGACCACAATGCAATGCACAGTACTCCTCCTATGTCGACTATCCCGAGTATTTAAGCAACGGAAAATGATATTATTACTACTCAACTACAACTTAAGCAACAATGTAAAAGCAAGAAGGAGAAGATGAAGAGGACGAAGATACAGAGAGACTTCGTACGTAGTTGGGTTCAAAACTTCAAACCTGGAAAACTTTTCAACTTTGACAAATGCATGATGGGTACCGTCATGTATTGACTCAATCAGTGTATAGTCATGGGAACCAAATGCCGGGAAGGATCCTCAGACGTTCCATCTTCCCTATCATATATTTATTTATTATTATTTGTTGGTATTAAATTATTAATCCATTTTCCGGTCCCACGCAGAAGAAATTGCTCGGAAGTCGGAATTGACTCAATTAACAATGGAAGAAAATTTAAACACGTTTAAGGCTAATTATATTCCTACACAACAGCTCCACACCCAACACACTATTATTTTTAAAGTGTAAAATAGAAAATAGTAAAATAATAAATTTATATTTTTTAATAGTATGAAAAAGTACGAGACTACTGTATATATTTTCTGAATTATATAATACCAAGTAATAAAACACAACCTCGGCCATGATTTTCATGAAATGATCTTGATAATTTGAAATTACACATGCAGAAACCCTTAATATGGAAAACCAAAAACTCCCATTTACATAACATGTAACCCACATTAAAGAAGATGCAACCTCAAATGAAATGTGATCATCGATCGTAGAGAGATGTCAAGGAAAGTGATCGTGCATCCCGGGTCAACGAACAAATGTCCTCCCATTAATAAAAGGAAAACACTATAAATATAAAAGAAATTATAAAGAGATCCAACACACTGATGTATTGCACTACCAATGTATCATGTGTCTTTTTTTTTTTTTTTTTTTTCTTTCTCACCTTGAACTCCACGTGCCTCTTCCCTCCCCTCCTCCCCCTTCCCTCTCTCTCACCCCTCCATGCACTTGCCCCTGGTGGTCGGAGACCACCTTAGGGTCAAGGTGGATAGAAGCCGCCGACGGTGCCGTTGGAATGTGGTCGTAGCTTGTGCCGGCGGGGATATGGGAGTGTGCGGTCATGGATTGTGCAGTTGGAGTGTGGTGGTGGTGAGCTTTGCGTGGTTGGGTGGTCATGACTTGCGGTCGACGGCCTTCATCCGTTGGCTTAGGGGGCAGACATTGCCAACGAGGGAAAGGGAGAGGGAAATGGGAGGAGGGGCGGTGCATGATTCCAACGTGGCTGGGGCGGTATAGGATTGAGTTTTGCTACATACAAGTACAGTCGCGCACTAATTTGTGTACCAATATTGATTTATTCATACTTAAATTTAAATTAACACTGTTTTCAATAAAATTTACTTTTTGACCAATCACATCATATTTGTGCACAGATTAGTACACAATTATACTTGCAATTATATTTTTTCTATAGAATTATGTAGCCGATTGCCATCGTCCTTTGGCTGGAGAGCCACCTTGGGCAACTAGAGATTGCCAGCGAGTGAATGGGTGAGGGAAATGAGACAAAGGGAGAGGGACGTGGTGGGGGGTAGAAAACAGGAAAAAAAAAAAAAAAAAAAGTATAACGTGGCGTCTTGTAAGTAAACTACAATCAATGTATAGGATCCATTGGTGAGATTTTTTTGTATCTCTAACAACTCTAATAAAAAAAAAATATGATAAAACAATATTTTGTAAGATGATGTATCGATTAATCTTGCCTGTAATTGTGCACTCTAATTTCTCCCATTTGTCCCCTTACAGACATCATGTACAGCTAGCAATAAAAATTTATAAGAATAATATTAAATACAGTAAATAGTTTATTATTAAAAAAATGAAATTTATTATTAAAAAAATTAATTTTTTTTTTTATATAATCTTAAATTTATTATATGATACTTACTTACGCTATAATTATAAATATCATTATGCAAAATCTTCCCTTTTCGCGCTAGCTAGCCAGTTGATCTTGCTCGTATATTTGTCGACCGCTAAAAGGTCTAATAATATTTGATTGATTCACGTACACGTCCTCCGGACAACCTCTTGCAAAACAGAGCAAAGTTCTGTATCATGATATATATGCCGACGTACGTATAATCTGGCTAAAACTTTTGACTTTTCCATGTTATTATTATAGGTACTGTCAAATGTGTATATTAGTATAAATAATTTTTTTTATTTTTTTAAAATATTTTTTAAGCACCTTTAATTATTAAAAAATAAAAAAAATATATTCCTTAACTATTAAAAAGATAAAATAAAATAAAATAAAAATATATGAATGGACATATTTAATAATTATACTGTCATTTTTCTTATTATATATGCATTAAATATTAAATTAATTCTCTTGTTAATCTATAAATTTATTTTTATAGATTCTCTTGGAGGCTAAAACATGATTTTCATCAAATATATAATAAGTCTTAAACAATTATTGATGTAGATCATGTATCGTTTATAATAGTATACTAAAGAGAAATGATGATCATGCAGAAATAAATAAATGGAGTAAATTAGAATTCAATTTTAAACATAGGGACTAATATACCCATCATCCTTGCTAACTATCAAGATAATCAGAATTAAGAACAACCTCCTCTGAAAAAGTTTTTAGTTTTGTGTATAATTCAATTATCCCGAAAAAACAAATGATCAGTTCTGATTTTTTATTAAATGACATTGGATTTACGTGAGATTTAGTAAGGATATTCATGACGAGTTTTGAAGGACAATCAAAAGTAAGATAAGTACTACAAACACAAAAAACTTGTATAAAAATTAATTTATAAACTGATATGGTTTCACATAATCTATTAAGGATAATGTTAGGATGCACGTCAAATGTGCATCCCAAATATGCACACCATGCAAATGGCTTTTTTTTTTTTCTTTTTCTTGTTAGCATTTCTTAATTATTAAGGAAAAAAAAAAAGAAGAAATTTCACTAATAGTACTCGTTTTCTTAATCATTAAGAAAAAAAAATTAAAATATATAAGTGGGCACATTTGTAGACATATTTAAGAGTCATACTATCATTTTCCTTTTGTTAAATCTATTTTATTATAAAACTATTTTATAATTAATTGAGACTGCGCCTCGGATTGATTGTCCTTTTTATTTTTGGCCGGCCGCTATATATATAAATATCTATTCTATTATAATAAGTGGCTATCTAACTGTGAATTGTGACTTTTGTTATTTTTGCGTTAACTTTTGTTGTTTTTTCGTTAAGTCCAATTTTACCAAAATGCCCTTAAAACCTTTAACTATTTGACGTGTAGTTCCATTGTAGAATTTAATCAAAGATATTGTTTTACCAAAAGGCCCTTAATAGCCCTGCAGCACATATAAATTGACGTCTCTTTTTCATGTCTTTTTTATTCTGATAATGTACTCATTTTTCTTTCTTTTTGTTTCAATTTTTTTAAATAAAAAAATTAAAATGACTTTACTCTTTAGAACAAAAATACTTTAGAGCATTCTCATTGTAAAATTTAACTTTAAGTAAATTTAACTAATAAAATACTTAAAACACTCAATATATAATATTAAATATTAATATTAATTAGAATATAATTATTATTAATATTAATATTTAATATTATTAATTTGATTAGAATAAAATTATTGTTAATATTTTAATTAGTAGAACTATAAAATGTGAAAAAAGAAAAATTTTAAAAATTATTAAATTAATAATATTTTATTATTATATAGAAAGTAAATAAATAATCCAATATGGATGCAGACCAATACTCATACTTTGCTGAAGTTTATATATATATTTTTTATCTTGATTTTTTTGTCTTTTTTTAACTTTGTATTTGTTTTTTTCCAGATAAATAAACTACTGATTTTTTCACTTTCCTTTTTTAATTTAAATCATTATGTCAGGTATACCTCAAGGCTAATGCACCCGGGACCGTTCTCGTGTGTGTGTGTGTATATATATATATATATGTCTGTAATTTTGATACTATTGTATTTATTTCTTCGACGGATTCAACGTTCAATCTAAGCACTGCCGGCACCTAACGGGCATAATATATAACGTTAAATTTGTTTATGGTTATAACCGTAGGGGTTTCTTTCCATCATATGCATGAAAAACGACAAAACCTACGAAGAAAATAACCATTTCCGGAGGGTAAAGAAATAGTCAGAGACTTATATAATATCACCCGATAAACCCTAGCTACACAGTACGTAATCAACTCCCAACAACTAGCAGCCAAAATTAGAGCACGTACGTACAACTCGCTGAATTAAAGGAATTAATTAAGTTCTTAATGGTAAATTAAGGACGTCCTCTGCAAAATCAATGCGTTTCTGATGATCTACCCCAGCAAACAGAATAAAGAATTGAACCACTTTAATTATTAATCTTCTTTTCCCTTTTTCCAGCTGATGATATTATGTATACGGATAAAGCTTTTTCTCTGTGATTGGATGAATTATCTTTTCTTTTCTCCTCCTTTTTTTATAATTTTCCAGTGCCCATTCCAATCGTGGTGCTATAGCTATAGAAGTGATTTTAGGAAATTATAAGAAGAATACGAGGAGAATACGTTGTACGTAGTACGTACGTACAACTACACACACTCTTATCTGATCTTCTATATATTCGCTCGCTGATCGCTCTCCAGATATTCCATGGTCCGGGCCGGCCGGAAAGATGAAGCAGTACCGGTTATGTCGAGGTTCCAACTGGCTGAAGAACAATATTCATTGGCTAATGTCATGGCCGTGGTCTCCAGTACCTTATAACCAGAAACGTCCAGCGAAGAAGCTAATTATTAGAGAAAATTCATGTGCTATGAAGGAGTCATTGCTTGCAGGAGATCATGATCAGCTGTCCGATGGCAGGAGTACTAGTACTACTACCGGAGTGCAAGTAATTCCAAAGGGGTTCTTGGCAGTGTATGTTGGGACGACAGTGGTTAGGAGGTGTGTGATTCCAACGAGCTACTTGTCGATGCCGGATTTTAGGATTTTAATGGAGAGAGCGGCTGATGAATTTGGGTATGAGCAAGAGGGAGGGCTTAGACTTCCTTGTGAGGAAGAAGATTTTGAGAAGATATTATTGACATGTTGGGCCAACTCCAAGTACGACAGAAAGAAGAACAATTATAAGAAGGTTATGAAGGTATTATGCGTACGTACGTAATATGGGATCATGACAAGATAAGGTGCATGCATATATGCACGCACGCATGGTAGGTGTGGTCGGAATTAATCAAAACTAAAATTTTCGATCGGAAATCACATTGCGTGATCATGTATATATATATATGTCTTCGGTCCTGATCAGCCATGCACGAGAATATTCACGAGAAAACGTTGGTCATTAATGCATGTCTTAATCTCTTTTTATGAATTCTAAACGGCAGGCATGAGTACGGTACAGCATGCATGCATGCATCAGCAGGTTCAATTAATTCCAAGTAAATAATTTCCTAGCTTTCTCCTTCAAAATCAATCTTAATTTCTTATTTAGGTCCATTAATGTATACATGATACACATGATCGAGTTGATCAGCCGCTTGCGCTTCATGCGCTTGTGAGCATGCATTATTAATTTTTTTTAAAAAATATTTGTCTTAATATTTAATTTAATCTGTAAATTAAGTACTTTTCCCAATTACATAATTAATATATATTTAATATTATTAGAATTTAATAAAACTTATTTTGGGTAGGAGGAAAAACTCATGCATGTACAATTAATGATGGCCAACCAATTATTAATTAAGTAGTGCTAGCCCCAAAGTACACATGATGAGTTGTATCCAAATTAATTCGTCTGACCACTAATGATCAGTGATCAATTAAGAGATTAATGCAAACTTTAGTGATGCCCAACATAATAGAGATTATTTTGTAGGTTAGTTTTAATAGATAATCAATACAGAGAAAATAAGATAATCACACAAAAATATAGAGAACACTCTGAAAATTATTAATTAATAGTAAAATTTAAAATTATTTTATGAAGTCTACAAGTCGGACTTAAATATCTACAAAATTTGAAATTATGAAAATGGAAAAATTTAAATTATTATATGAGAAATAAATACATAAATAAATAAGAATCTTACTAAAAATTTGGTCAAATTTGAAATCAGAATCACTTTCAAACTTAAAACTAAATATTTACTAACAAGACAAAAATGAGCATAAATATATAATTTGAGAGAAAAGAACTAATATCGTCAATATATATATATACTTTGAGAGAAAATAACTCATGATATTATTCTAATTTGATTTGAGAGAAAATAACTTACACCCATATCAATTTAGATTTGCACCATTTACCAACAACGTGGAGATTAGGATACATACCAATTATTTACGGGTCGGTGACTCCAAAAGATACAATGATCATCTACTATATATTAAGACCCGGCCCATTGTCGTGATCCCAATCATTTTGCTAATTGTTACAATATGTATTAACATAGCATATATATATATATTATAAGCTGCTACTTATTTTGGACCATCGTCGCCAGCCGGCGGCCCATCGTCGCCACCCTACCATTTCGAAGAGAGCTGGTCAAATTTGTTGCACAGTATCTCACCTAAATTAAGAGCACAACATGTATTAATCGTTTTTTCCCAAATATATATAATTAACATATGTATAGAGCATTAGTTTTGATAGTTATGATATAGTACTACTTTACGCAATTAATTTTTTTGATGATCAGTCTAGCATGCATGCATCAATATTCATTAGTAATGCCATGCATTTATTTAGTTACTTTTAATCTAAAACCGATACTTGAAACGATATATCCAATTAATTCTTTTTTATTTATTTAATTTCTCCAGCTAGCTTTCTTTCACTAATGTTAATGCGCGCCTAGCCTTCACCATGGGGAAAAAGAGTACAACATGGTGCAATAAAGACGTACGGAAGAAGAAGAAGAAGAAGACAGCTGATGCACAGTACTTAAGTGCAATATCAGATCAAGTCATGCCTAGCTTGCTAGTACTTGTTCCATGATCTTACGCGCGCTTATACATGCAGATGTACGTATGGCCTTATCGCGGGAGTGGTGGGATGACAGCATTGAGTAGCACTGCTACATAGATCATTGGCTTCTACACATGATTATATATATCTGAGAGGAAACTCAAGGAGCTTTTTCCTTTATAATGGAGAAAATCATTGTCCTTTTCCACCAAAATAATGGCAGATACGATACAACCTGGATCCTAATCCATATGCAACTAATTCATACCTATTTTCCTTCGTGAAAGTCGATACAGATCTTATTCACTCTAAAATCTCCCCAGATCCGATCACTATTCTCTCGGTAATTATACATTACATTCAAAACATAAAGTGGGAAAAGAAAAAAGAAAAAAGAAAAGAAGCAAGGCATGCATTTGGTGAAGCAGAAAAATCAGGTGATCATCTTCTCATCTACACATTTGAGGATGATGAGAGGGTGTGAGCTCACAATCCGATGAGTAGCAGTATCCAATCTTTTCGTTTTCAGCATCGAAACCAACCTCATGTAAGTAGAATACCTCCCTTTTCTCTTCAACCGCCTTCAAGATTTTCTCGAACACTGATACTTCACACGGAATTTTGAGCACGCCCTCTTGTTGGAAGCCAAATTCTTCTTCGGCTTCTCGCAATAATATCCCAAATGCTTGGTGACCCAAGTAGTGTGTCGGGATGATGAATCTCTTCAGTTCCTTCCCTACACAAACGGCAAGAAAGCCTTTCGGGACGACATCTGTGGAAGCCCCCGCAACATCTGAGAAGGAGAGTGTTCTCTTTAGGAACTTGATGCTTTTACTGCCATTGCTAATATTGGTGGTGCTGGTAGAGCTAGAAATAGAAGTATTAATGGAGCTGTTTTTTGGAGCATTAGCAAGCTTTTTCCACTTCTTCAGGATCTGTTGAAGCCTAACAATCTCTCTGATCTTGTTAGACTTCTTTGAATCCATGAACTTTCTTGCTTGCTACAGAGAGGGCAGCTAGCTAGCTGTGACTTTTTCTCCTCCCTCGGATGCTCCTCTGTGTGAAAGCACAAGTAGGTAGTGGTGTAAGTATTTAAAGAAGTGAACTGAGTCGATCATTATCATTAATTATTAGTCTATATTTTATATATATATATATATTTATATATGATTAAATATGGGTACATGATAGGTTATTGGTGTCTGGTGCAACTGCCTTAGCCCTCGTCATGATGAATTCATGAATTCTATCAAGTGGTTTTTGTTTGTTTAGTGATGATCTACTCCCTGGCCGGTCATGAATGGCTCCTAGATTTCTGTTGAAATCCCTCAAGTATGCATACTCATGCGCAGCTACCTTTTCATGTGTAGCCACTGAAAATCTTTTGTCATATTAGGACGCTCAATTCTCTAGCAGTAATTTATGACCATAAATTACTGTACCGATTCTTTTGGTCAACAATTGTAAGTATTTGTCATCTGAAATTTTTCTCATAAAAGTAGAGTTCATTTGTGTAAAATGAGATAGGCAAAACAGAGAGAAAGTGGACGTGAGAGAGAAATTGTTAAGTGTTTGTAATCTCATACAAACTCAATAAATTTTGAGTCAAGTTAACGTAAGTAATTTGTTAAACCACTTAAATATCGTCTTGTGTGATTTTAGACAGGCTAGAGGCACAAACTAACTCTCTTAGCCTGCCTTATGCACCTGCAATTTTAGCTGAATACTCTCATTTTATGTGTGTAAAATAAGCCACCCTGAGACAGAAAGATAGACGGGCCGGCTGCATTTATATATATTATAATTGACCAAGTCTGATCTGACCATTAACTGACACTTTTTATTCTTTAAAAGTTCTAAATTTACTGTTTTTCCTTCGAAGAAAAGCATATGGTCAAGTAACTTTTTACGTACGTACCATATTGCGAAATACACATGAAATATAATCTACCCAGTACTTCATGGTAAAACCCTCCACTTGCAGATAAATTATATTCATTCAATTATAATCTTTGCAGACGTTTCAAATAATGCAACTTGCGGGATGTCATGACAGAGATCTGAGACTTCCTTTTTTGTGATCTGAATTTAAGTGATCACTAATTATATATATATATATATATATATCTCCAATGATCTCGATCGTGCTTGTGTATATGGATGGTAAATCGTTGGTCTTTCGTACATGCATCAGTACTTAATTTAAAGCAAGTTGTAACTTGTTTTGATGCAATCTATCGCTTTATATATAAGATCATCGGATGCTCTCCGCCATTAACATTAATTATTACTCTCTCGATCGGCTCTCTCTGGATATCTCTATCTTGATTCCCGTTCAATGTTATTTAGTGATCAATTGTTGTGGTCTTTTATTTATTTTTTTAATTAAACTAATTCTGTGTGCTTAGAAGGTCGTGGAAGATGTCAGTACTACTCAAGAAATTCCATGTGAAATGCCGATGTCCTCCTATAAATTAGAAAGAAAGAGAGAAGAAGGATCGAAAACGTTATAAAGCTAGGCCACGAGGTTGACATCTTAATTAATCAGTACGTACTCAGAGAGAACATGGGTGTCCTTTTCATTCAATCATGAAATCACTTTTTTAATATCTATTTGCCCAATATTGGATTAATGATTACTCGAAATTGTGGTATTTTATTTATATATACTTGGAAGTTGGATGTTCCACGGAATCAAAAATCTCTCTCCTCGTTGATCAACATATATAACATGCATGCATGGAGAAGAACATATATATATATATATATCATGAGTTTGTTCTCCTGATTGTAACCATCATTATCAAATTTGAGTAATATTACATACAGTCGTGAAATATATAAGTATCGTGTATTCGTTTTGAAAAAAAATGAAATCCATTATTAAAAAATTTTATATGGATATCGTATTTATTCACTTTTTTAAAGTTATTGCGCGGCACTTACTCACTCACGACTCATGTAACTATCATTTCTCATATAGCTTAAGCTAGTTGTGCTTATTATAATTAATTAGATCATCATCTAAAGCTAATTGGTGTATATGGGGTACTACAATATTCACACATACACACACTGCACACATATATATACCAAAATAATATGTGCATATATATATATGCACATATTATGTGGTCAGTTTGCATTGCTAGTTGGATTAAAATAGAAAGTAATTACTAATGGGCTTACGATTTGGTCAAAGGTCGTAGAGATCAGTAGATGGACAAATCGTACACTTCGGTTTAAGAGCACTTTAAATCCCGGGTTTTATGTTATTAATTAGTATGATCTCTATGCATTGGAAAAGTGATAACCAATATCTTAATCCCTAGATGATTGCTCAGCACATGAAGTTTAGCTACGTACGGGAGTATATAAATGGATCTGTATTAACCATCTTTCGCTATATATATAATGAGTTTCCTGAAGTGAATGCATGTTGATCTCCATTTGCATTAAAGTTTGTTTCTAATCACATGACCCCCCTGTTTATGGACATTATATATATGATGAGTATGCAAGCATGTAGTAATTAATTGAAAATCCTCTCTCTCTCTCTCTCTCTCTCTCTCTCTCTCTCTCTCTCTCTCTCTCTCTCTCTCTCTCTCTCTCTCTCTCTCTCTCTCTCTCTGTCTGTGTGAGAGCAGTCAGAGCATATGGTGGAACTTGGAATGATCATAAAACTATATATGAGAGACTAATTAGAAGTTCAATCTAGTATGGTATCTGAAGTGTTCAATTTTTAAGTTGTAACGGACGTTGCCATTTACTTATACCCGAAAGAACAAAAGTTTCTATACATGATATATATATATTCCCGGATGATCTAATAAGTGTATATATATATATATAGAGCAACCACATACGTACAAATGTAATTAACAGTACTTCTTTTCCCATGCGGTAGTACTATTCAGCGTAAAGCTGGACATGCACCGAGCTGAATTATTGTCTGATCTTTGGGAGAAAAATTAAACAATAATTAGAAATGTCTTCATATATACATAGAGCTTGTTCCAATAAAATAGAGTTATAATTTGGCATGTGTTTTCTCTGGTATACACGACTACTTCTTATTAATTAAACATGCATCTAATTTATATTCTAATTAAGCGCCTACGTCCCTTGATCATATATATATATATATATATCTACTGGAATTTATAATAATGAAAGGAATATATAATAAAGAAGTATTCTTATATGTAAAGAGAAAAATAAATTAACAACTTCCAAGTAATTTATTAATTTCTCAAATTAGTGAAGGCCTCTGGGCCTTTGTGCTCTCGATCATTCATATATATTGCACATATATAGGCAGAATAAAGTACCTATTTCAGTAGAAAATTCTCAAATTTATCTGATTTTATATACACTGTAATATCAGTTTTATCCACCAACTCCTTGCAGAAAAAAATGAGAGAGAGAGAGAGAGAGAGAGAGAGAGAGAGAGATTTCCACATGACAAAGAATTGTCATCTCGTATATATATTATATCGATCGATCTCCAGTTTTTACTCATGAGTTAGAAAACAAAAAACAAACCTAATGATTATTCTGGCTTTCTGTGTCTCCTGCATGATGATCAGGTGCACCGTGCATGCATATATCTATAATGGGCAAAAGGAGGCGAATGCATGCAGAAGGAAATTTTGAAATACTGTAACTGTCAAAAATTACAGCCACAAGATTTATTCGATCGAGTTAATAACATGCTTGACAAAAAAAATAGAAAACATAATCCAAAATGATTATCATGTGATAGGACTATCAGCTTCTATATATATATATATATATATAGCATATAATAATATTAAAAAAATCACTAGCAAAATGCAAGGATTATAACAAACAATGAGCTGATAAAATTATAACTCTCACTGCAAAAAATAAAAAGTAAAAAACCCAGAGCAACAACTGATCATGATATCTAATTAATCCTCATTAATTTACTGGCAGTTAAAAATCAGTACTAGAACTGATCTCAGGCTTCAGTACCGTCCCGGCGCACGCGGAGAGAAGAAAACGTTTACAACGATCGACATGGATCAGATAGCATAATAATGATGAGCAAAGGAAAGGCACATGAATTGAAGCAGCTGAATAGCTAGTCATGTTCGTCAGTCTTTTGCTGGCAAAAGCAGGCCAGGAGCTAACTAGGTAGCTGCATGCAGCAGATGCATGGAGGGTCTGATCAAGGAGGGACGAGAAACGAAGCAAATAAACCGATTAACTGAATGGGGTCATGACTATAGCCTAGCTCCCAGCTTCTTCTGCTCCAACTCTCTGCCAATTCAATTATTAATATGCCAAGTTTCAATAATATGATCATTAGCATAAAGCAAATAATGAAATTCAGTTGACTGACACAATCACACATTCATGACATAAATATCTTTTTTATTTGCAACTCCCAAAATAAAGCTACCGTATCTTTTTGGGTCCCTTCCAATCATACGCATTTATCTCATGCAGTCCACAAGTAATAATTGACTGTGCATGATGCGCATGCAGTAGTAGTTGACACATGAGAACAATCATAATCTACTTACAATTATGAAATATGTAATTATTGTATAGTTATTTTGAAAAAGAGTAGAGTCAATTATTAAAAAATTAATTAATTTTTTTTTTAAATGATTCATTACGCTTGTGCACTCACAACTGCAACTATCATTTCTCTTTATCGAAACATAAATTTGTATAAATGCATCTTGCATGTCTCGAAGATGTCATCATAATCCATGCAAATGCTTCAAACGGGCATGCACGGGAAACTAACTAGAGTTGTCTCTTAATTAGCTAAAGTTTTCAGGTTCTGTTCTTGGTAGCCCATGCTATATAGCACCTTACGTGTAAGTTATGATTGGAGAGAGAGAGAGAGAGAGAGAGAGAGAGAGAGAGAGAGAGAGAGAGAGAGAGCCCACAAGCAATGTCAGTATGTACTATATATATTTTTAGCATGATCTTATTGGTATGATTATGCATATATATATGATAAAAAATAAAAATAAAAATAAAATGTCCCAACCCCTATATATGGTCATGCATGAGTAGTCAAGACCCACGTAAATAAAATAAATTTATTTCAACGTGTGTATATATATATAAGGAAAATGAGCATGTGCCGAACTAGCATTGATTGGGGAAGCTTGAGAACAGCGTATCTAATTGAATAATGTGCAGTTCACATGGTTTATCCGAGTAGTGATGCTAGCTCATGTGCTGATCAAGCTAGCTAGTGAGATTACTTCCAGCACAGAGCTGATTACGCATACCCACAAAAGAAAGGCATAAATTACGTGGCTCTGCATCGACTATTGAAGCCGTAGTACCTTTTCCATTTTACAAGTTTTTGCACATGTAACGTACATAGCTAGCTAAACCAATATACATATCATACCATGTACATGTGTCTACATGTCATATTGTGTGTATATATATATATATGGCTAACTTCAGAAATGCATAGATCTAGAAAAAGAAAAATAAAATAAAGATTGGTATTTCTAATTCGATCGATCTTAAGCTCGATCGATCTAGTGTATAAATATTACTTTCTTTTTTGTCGGGATCATCTAGCCATAAAAAGAAACAAATCTTAATTCTCATAAAAATAATGTAACTTCTAATACTATAACACATCTCAAAAGGATCATTTTATTTTTTTGTTTTATATTATTTGAAATCATATCATTTAATTGACCAAGATCTATGATTTTGGATGAAAATTATAGGCATTTGGTTAGCAATTCAATATTGGCGGAACTTTGGTCCCCTTTCAAGACAAAAGTACCACCTTCCTTTTTGTTGATATGCATGAATAATATTTTCCCATAAGTCTCTCTGTCTGTCTCCCTCCCTCCCTCCCTCCCTCCAAATCTTTATTTGTTTGTGGATCCCCTATGACCGGCCTGTCCCGACTTCCCCCTCTAGAGCCGGCATATTTGTCCCGCCTTCCCCCTCTGGCTCTAGTGGTACGTTAGTTTAGAAGATCAAAACCGTAGTCCATATACATGATATATATGTTAATGTGCCTGCATGCAGTCCATACTTCATGATCGCGTCCACCAACCCTGCTTTATTTTTTTAATGCTAACCCAATTTTCAAGATATACATCCCGCTATTACTTATAACCATGAGCGAGAAATGTAATTTATTATCTTTTACTTTTATCTCTCAATGATATTTAATTAATTAGATACTAAATAAAATAATTTTTATTTTTGGGCTATCTAGTATGTTCATCTTTACCTCCTGTCATCAAACTATGATGTCTACTTCTACTTAAAGTAACATTTGAGTTTTCTGGTAAAATTAATTAGCAAACATAAAATTAACCAGCTCCTCATCACTGTTCCTAATATAATGCACGTTACAATATTTAAGCAGTGGATTCCTTCCGACTAGAAAAAGTCTTCATTTTACTCATATTTCATTATACCTCAATTCGGAGGCTCGCTCATTTTTACTTTTGGCAAAAATTAATCACTATCATGAAATTAAAAAATAGGAGAAAAACACATCAAAATAAGTAAAAATCACCACTAATTACAAATGTCAAAGCCATGGCTAGGCGCGATTCTCTCTCAAAAAGAAAATATAAATTTTTAACGATTTTCCTTGATGCGGTCAAAAGATTCACAAAAAAAAAAATTGTTTTTGTTTTTGTTTCCGTTTCACTAACCATTTTGCTAATTCTCTGGTTACAGGCTTGCATGGGACCTTCTGTACATGCGCAATACCTTAAAATCAAGCACAAATCCAAATGACGATAACACATACTGCAATGCAGCGATCAGCAATTGACGATAACACGCCCGCCAGAGTATTCTGTATAGACTTTTCAGGAAATGTTTGCAAAGAGTTCCCTGCAATTGGCAGCGAGTCGCGAGGTCCATTGCCTTGGATTATGATGCCAGACACCTCACAACCCAATTGCAGCTTCAGAGCTGGACAATCCAAAACGTAATACTAACCTAACGTCCGCCCATCGCCGTAGAAGCAGCATGCTGCTAAACCCCTGTATTTCACCCACAATTTAATTCTATTAAAAAAATAAACTATATTGAAATGTCACAAGTACAAAGGTTTTAGCCATATCAATCCTATTTTTCCAGACCACGTAAAAGCAATTTTCATACAAATATGGCTCAAATAATTATGTAACTAGCAAAACAAAAAAAAAAAACAAATATTCAATTTCATATCATTTGCATCTTTTCCTCCCATTGCACAATGTGAGATACAGATTACAATTCCCTATTTGAGGAGATTTTCTAACGGAGAAAGAATATAAAGGACGTAGGATGAAAGCTTTTGCCGTAAGACTAAATTATCATAGTAAGATACAAAGAACTCCAACAATTAATTGCAAAGTGAAACTAAGATTATTCACATATATATATATATATATATAACACAACTTCGGGCGACTTTCTGAGCCCAAAGCAACAGGTGAGTTGTTTATCGTGGACCCAACCATGCAGTACGTCTTGAGAAGGAATAAATCAAGCATCACTCCAGGTAGCATCATCCCTCCCAACAGCCAATTTTCCAACTGTGAGTTTCACTGCATTATTCATGGCAGTAGAATGAAAATAAAGGAACAGGGAGTGAAGTAGGACAATAGAAAACCTTGGGAACATCATTTGCTATCTCCAAAATTGTGGCGACTTTAACACTTGTAGCAGGTCCTGGTGTATGAGGGTAGAGAGAAAGAGAGCGACTTGGGGGAGATTGAACGCTTCATGGCCTCGGCTTGAGCAGAGAGAGAGAGAGGGAGGCTTGAGAAGAAAGAGAGAGACTGAGGAGGAGAGACTCAGAGAGTTCGTATGATCATCTACACCCGCTTTTACTGTAATTATCCTAAAGAGCATGTATCCCCTTCTCATTGGATGGGGTAAATATGGGATTGTCACCGCATCCTGTTTCAAGATTTTTCCACTAAAATAACTTTTTCAGTACCTCCAGTTAAGATTTGTTTTTTTCCCCAATAGTAAGTACCAGTAACCTGTTAAAAACTCGTCTATGACAGTTTCTGGTTACCATGATGTATTTGATGTGTGGGTATACCAGCAGGAATTCCACCAATTACCTTACTGTTGGCATGCCAAATGCGCCAAAACTCTCCATTCCGGTTCAAGTAATGCCATCGATCGCAAAGCTTCAATTTGGAAACTAAGGACTTCAAGCTTCACCCAAGTCCTAGGAACTCAAAAGAATTTTATTTCTTACTGCGATGCTTATGGATCTGGTTTTCTGATGCACTTGTTGAAGACGCTGGTGGAACTGATAGAAGAGAACAAGACTGTCAGAAAGGTAAAGCATCCAGAAGAAATATCAAAACAGCTGAAGTCAAGCAACTTAAGGTACCAAAAACTAAAAAATAAATAAATTGAAACAACTTAAAAGGTATTTCAAGCATTTTGAATTATTTTAAAATGTTGTTAACAACTTCTGTTAGTGCCACTGAATGAAATACAAGGGAATTCTATATAAGATAAAAGTCCCTCTAAAACATGAATTTTCAAATTACAAGTTAACAATGACCTAAATTCATTCCTGCTCATAATCCGCACAACTAAAGTCAAATTGCATTCTGGTGTCAACAGAACAAAGTCCCCCCAAAACAACCAACCTTACACTTCAAGGCACAAATCTCAGAATAAGCAATCATAAACAACACCATATGCAGAAACTGAAGCTGGTGTAACATATGCCAAGAGTGAACCAATGATTTTCGGACATTCATTTTTAACTAGTTTACAACTGATCACACATGCCTAAAATAGAACAGCACAGTGGAAGAGGGTACCTTTACTTGTTTTGTGAGGTTTTATGCCACCACTAACATTTGATGATGACGAAAAAGACCTTTTGGCAGGCAGAGGTTTCATTGACATTTCAGACTTCTTGGAAGATATCAGTGAAGAACAAAGAATAGCATCAACAGCTTCACGTTGTTTCCTTTTTTCAATCAAATCTTCAGCACGGCCTACCTGACTGGGGGCTTTACCTCTGACATTTGCATCTCTCTCCTTAAAGCTGACTTCAGTTAATTGAGTTGCCTGATTCCCCTGCTCGCTTCTACCACCATCAGAGGATTTCTTCAGTTTTTTTGACACATGTGATTTCGAGAGTTTATGACCATCAGCCAATTCTCGTTCAGAATGGTTTGAATGATTATTAGATTTGTCAAATTCATGCTTCCTTTTGCTCATATCAGTATTCCCCAAACCGACTTTCTTTTCACTACTCTCTTTGCCCTTCCTTTCACCCACTCTAGCATGTTTCCCTGAGTTTGCACGCTTAACATCCTCAGAAGTTCTGTTCTTACCATTTGCTACTAAAGATGAATCTTTAGTCGCAGCCAAATACTTTTCGTCTCCTATACCTATTCTTTTACTCTGATTTGCACAGCCTACATTCCTTTTTTCCCTTTCAAAGCTTTGATTTGTATTGCGTACAGTTTGTTTTGCATGCCAACTAGCATCATAAACCTTTTCAACATATTTCTTCTGTCCTGAGTGGTTAACAGAAATTCCTGGAACATCATTTCTACAAAAGGCTGTTTTAAACATCGACCCATATGGCATTTTGACTGAGATAACCAAGTTTCTTGCTTTAGCATCCTTTAAAAGAGCAGCCCAGTTATGGTTTGTCATCAAAGTCCTGGCATTACCCAAGACCCAGAGCGAGAGCTTGGCTCTTGTCAAAGCCACATTCATCCTTCTTACATCAGCTACAAACCCAATGTTGCTTGACTTGATCCGAAGGGCAGAGTTCGGATCCCCTGCCCTAACAGTTGAAAGTAAAATTATATCAACCTCCCGACCTTGGAAACCATCCACGGTATTTAATTCCATATCATCTATAACAGAAGATCCAAATGCACTTAAAAAACGAGAACGTAAAAGAGAGAGTTGACTTTTGTATGGAGTTATGATGCCAATTCTTCCACCAATAAATTCAGATGGGCACCTAAACGATGTGGCCAAATACAAAATTAGAAGAAATAAATTACACACATTACAAAGAAGTTTGTCTACCCTTTCCTTGAAAAGTAACGTATTTAAAATGGTTTCTGTACCTTTTCTTGAATAACCTAAGAACTTCAACTGCAGCTTCAGCCTCATGCTCATTGTAAAGGGACAATGCACCAGAGTTCTTACCACGATGCTCTTGGCCATCAACAATGTCATAGAAGACATATGGTCCGAGACCCTCAATTTCATGAAATGGAGCTGACTTGCTAGACATTTTTTCACCATTTAGCAGCTTTCCATCATAAAAATGCAATGAAGGAAACTGACATATTTCTGGGTGCATTCTATACTGCAAGAGGAAACTTTTCATTAAAAGTTTTCAAAAAGTCACAGAAGGATAAAAATGTAAAAACGCACGGACTTCCCTATCTCATCACAAAAAGAGAATCAATAATAAAGCAAAAGGCCCAAAAATAAGTGACACATGAAAAAGTAGGAATTTATAAGTAATAGAGATAAAGATAGAGGGAGACAGAAAACTTGGATTAGTAGGCAAAAGCCACATTATAGTTGGCAACCTGGTCAAAAAAATAAGGTGCAGCCCAAAGCCCAAAAGCATAACCAAAAAAATAACGACTGAATGAGGACCCATAAAGTCCCACCAGATACAGTTTTGTCACTAAGACCAACAATCAGGGGAAGCCAATAATCGTTCTTTTCTTTTTTTTAATCAGTAGGGGAAGCTAATAAATTTGTACAATCATTAGTAAGAATTATGATGCAGCAATTTAACCAAAAGCATTTAATTGGAAAGCAGTAGTCATGTTTCAGATCCTCCAAAACAGAATAATAAAAAGCATTGAAGACATGCTGTTTCACCAAAACAGGTTCTTGAGCACAAAAAATTGCGGCACATAAAGCAGTTAACACACCAAGTCATCAAATCAGGAATTTCAGGTGGACAGAAGCAGATAAACAAGAACCACATTTGATCACAGAAGGTATTACAAAACATACTCAACCAACACATACTTTAACCTTATAATAAAATTTATAAGGTTAACAGAAGGTATTACAACAAAAAAGAGAGAATGTAAGGCCGGCACATACAAACTTTACACATAAAAAGGGGCATTAATTTTTCGTGGGACCATTTCTGATCCTTCAATGCAGTAATCCGCCATGGACATTATATTATTCTCATCACCATACTAATTTAGAGCCCATGGAAGCACATAGCAAGAAGTGCCTGGACAGCTATTTTTTTTACAAATCATAATTAGAAAAACTGAAACTCACAGCAACTAAAAAGAGAAAAACAAGTACCCAACCAATAACTCTGTATCATTGTTGATAAAATCGCGCTTAAGCGCAAAGCACCTAGGCCAAAGCACTTCACTTACCAAAAGTGAAGCGCATTTACAAAAGCACGGTTTTTGGCACTTTTGTGCACTTTAAAGCGCAGAAAAGCACACTTCTGTAATTATATTTGAAAAATTGTATAAAATATCAATTCAAGACCTAAAAACAAAATCATTTGCATACCAGGGCAGCAAATGTTGTCGTTTTATGCTTTGAACCCAATACAATGGTTCAAGATGACTTTCTAGATGGATTGATATTTGATTGCTTATGTTGGCATAAAAGTCAGTACCTACAATTTTGTGTTTTTTGGGTCATGGTCTTTTTGGCAGATTTTGATTCAATCATAAACTTTAATTTGGTTATTGAGATGAAATATCATAAATGTGTTCATGTAGGAAAGCTCAAGAGAATTATATAAAATGCTATTTTTAAATTTATGTCACTAGTAGATTACTTGATTGTCATGTTGCATAATACTCTAATTTATTAGAGTTTTTTTAATCAGTAAATAAAAATACTATAATAAATTGAGTTAATAGGCTAAACATCATCAAATTGCTTTTAAAACTTTTTCTATTAAAGTGCATGGATTATCTGTAATTATTCATCATTTTAAAAATGTGCGCTTTACTTCAATCAGCCACGTTCTTGTGCTTAGCGCCTAGGCTCTGGACAAACTTTTAGCTCAAGTATACTTCGCGCTTTCACCAACACTATTATGTATACTCGTCAAGAAAAAAACTACCATGTATACACATAGAGTTCTTCTACTCATAATTCTTACACCACACACCTGCTAAGGAAAAACAAATAAAAAGAAAAAATAAAAGGTGTGGTGTGGTGTAAAGATGATGAGTAGAATTTTTCAAAGCATTGGAACCAATACATAACCTCGATCAGCTCTAAAGATAAATTGAGATCACCAAGTCCCCTCCTACCTTGAGATGATAAAATTATTTCTAAAGGCATGACGAGTTCCAAGACAGCCATTAAGTTCAAGCAATCAAATCTATAGGTATATGGTGATTTCATATCAGTATGGTAGAAAAGCTCTATTTGACAGGCTGATAATTTCTAAGATTAATTTTACAGGATATAAAAAATGACCACCCCAGTATATATCATCACAAGTACCAACTTTTATTGCTATAGCTCGTCTCCAGTACTTAGGTCCAACTACAGAACAAAGCTAAATATGATTTATAATCATTCAATCATGTAAACTTGCATTAAAACTACACAGATTAAGGGAAATATTTGCAATCTACTTCACCTGTTTGGTCAGCATAATGACAGGATGACCGGCCCTCTGTAAACGTTCAAACATACTGCATTCATACTGGAATTTACTAGCAACACTAGAAAGAACTGTCGCTGGAAGCTGCTTTGGGTCACCAACCTTAAAGAATAGATTATTAATTTCATACTATTTCTTGGCAGAACAGAATAGTTCCACAATTAAAGAATTCAATGGTCCTTACCATAATACATTTAGTCCCGCTAGATTTTAAAAGCTGAAGAGGAATCAGAGTAGCAGGTTCCAGAGCCTGTAGTGGCAAGGAGAAATGCTTAGAAGACAAGGGAGGGCAAGAGCAATGATAAAAAGATTATAAGTTCAATTGAGTAAAGAATATTTTACTTGAGCAGCTTCATCAATCACTATAGCATCAAAAAGGGTATGCTCGGATGGAATCCCAAATTTATTAGTTGACATAGACTCAGAACACACTCCATAGAGGTCTCCACCACAACCACTCAATGTAGTTACCACAATCTCAGCTTCCTGCAAAATAGACTTCCGAAGCTTACGTCTAAGTGTTTTCATTTCTTCATTAGATTTCCTCTCCTGTGTCTGAACACTGCTAAGATCTTTATAGATTTGCTTCTTTTGCTCATAAAGTTTTCTTAGCTTCAACTCTATTTCTGCATCAGACACTTCTTTCTCATCATCCCCCTTATTACCATCAGCTTCCAAAGAATTCTTAAGGTCTGCATTTCCATCCCTTAAGTTAGCACGCTTTGTTTCGTAAAACCTGATTCGGTCAACTATTTTCTCAAGATTAGAACGCAAAGTAATTGAAGAGCCCACAGTTGAATCATTCTTTTCATTGCAATCTTTCATCCTCTCTTCCACCAAACGTTGATCAACAAGTGTGTCAATAAATACTGGTAGTGAATTTGGATGGACTGTCTTCACATTGCCAACCCTTACAAGATACGGCTTGTAAATCTTTCCATCGCTGCCATAAAGACCTTGACTAGAAATTCTCGATACTAACTCATCAACCGCAGCATTTGACTGAGCGCATAGAAGCACCCTTCCTCTTGCCAAATTTTCCATGGATTTTGAGCTTCTTTCAACATCCTCATTCAATTGTCTAGCCAAGGCTGCATCCTGCCATGCCTTTGCAATTGCAGCAGTCTGGCTTATCCGTGGTCGTGAATTGGTGCACTGCATACTATTTCTTTTCAAAGTGCCATCAAGAAAGTTTTTTGCATTACCCATCCTCTGTAAAGGTGAAGCAAGCAAGCCACTGACAATGGCCAAAATAGTTCGCGTCTTGCCAGTACCTATATACCAAAGCAATAAAGACTAACTGGACAAATCGCAAGTACATATTATTCAATCTGCAAAAAGTTGGACAAAAGTAAATCAGATACCTGGAGGACCCTGAATAAGGGATAATTCAAAATCTTTCTTTAAACTTTGTGATCCAACAGCAACACCAATAGCTTGAAGTTGACTGTCATTAAAGGATGATTTCAGTACTTGCTGCAAGGGTTGGGAAAGCTTACCCAGATCCACTTCCTTGGATACATCACCACCAAGAGAATCATTGACGGGCTTCAAAATAACTGGAAGTATGGGGATTTCCTTAATTGAAGACAGTGCCTGAAATTCTCTAAGTTGAGGTGTAATGCTCATTAAGCGAGTTGCGTGCCATTTACCACGTTCAATGAGGTTCCTTCTAGCTTGATTTAATCGTGAAGAACCATTTTGAAGATAGAACCTGATTACTAATATAGTTAGTCTTCTCTTATTGTCTCTCTCACGCCTCTCCACCTGAAAATTATTGTGGATGCTTTAGGAAACTATTACATATGATGTAATCTGGAGGAATGTATGATAAATGGGCCATCCAAGTGTGGTATCCCTTTTTTTACAAGAACCACACCCCCCTCCCCCCCCCCCCCCCCCCCCCAAACGACAAAAAAAAAAAAAAAAACCAAAAAAAAAAGTTCATCCAAGGGCATCATCTAATTCAATCATCTGCCACTTAGATATATAACTTGGATGACAACAAATTCTATCATCTAACCTCTAAAGATCACAACCAATCTTTTTGTAAGTAAGATCACAACCAAAATTTAGGAAACACATCATGTAAATAGGGCTGATGGCCAGTAATAGATAGGCAAGCCAATTTAGAAATCTGGTTATTGCCTGCATGATTGCAAGAAACTCTTACCCAAATCTTCCAAAGGATGTTATGAGGTAACATGAGAGCCTACCTTTCCAACCATATGAATATCATGGGATGATTTTTGCAAAGGCTCTTTTGTCAACAACACAAGGTCATTTTCTGAAAAGCTTTTAGAAGCAGCAGAATCATTATCATCATAGACAAATCGAACCAGATGAAAATCATCAACTCTCTCGACCAACATCACAGATAGACTGCCAAAATACATCTCTTCCAATGTAGACATTTCCAGAAAGGAACTGTGCAACTGTGCTTTGAACTCCTCCAAAACCAACGGCCGAAAAATCTCTATATACTGTTCAGGCGATTGAAAATACACGGGAACCTCCTTTAATTTGCTAACAATACAACTCCTATCCTTGCCAGCAGATGCTAATCCAACAGTTTCGAAGTAATCAATTTCCAAAATGGGTCTATACCAGTCATCAAGCCTTGGCGGCCTGAACCTTTTCACTCCCTCCAGTCTATGTAAACGGCCAGATCTAATTTCAAAATGTGATTTAAGTTGAATGACTTGCCGTTTTGGAAGAGAAGTGCTTGACTTTGCTATAAATGACTGCTGACGCCTTGCAGAGTTTAGAGCAGACTCAAATGGATCATCTTCAGTATCATGTACCATCTCTTTCAAAACAGTGTCACTTGCCTTGGAAATTGCACTGTTGAAATTTAGAGTCATATTCTTGGACCTGACAGCTTCATTGGATGAAACATGGAGATTAACTCTATTCTTGGATAAAATGGAATCAGTTTTATCGTATATGGAGCGTATTCCTTTCCTCTTAGCATCTAAACCTTCTGATTCGAGGAGAGCGGGTGCTCCTTTACCTTTTAATCCATCAAAGCTCTTATCCCGAGAAGCAACCACAGAACCATCAGTAGTGTCATTTTGCTGAAAAGACTCCAACAAATCCTTAGAAGTGTTGGTGTCCAAAACTTTCTTCTTCGTAGAGTCAAAATGTGATTTGCTCCCAGGATCAATAGTCTTGTCCTCCAACATGAGGTGACCTGTCTCAGTATCAGAGAGAATGACCTCGTTGGCAGATATAGGTTCCTCTGTTTCACTGTCTGAAAGAACAATCAGAATATCTTCAGCCGTTTTGTGAGCTCCCGTTACCGAGTCCAAGATCTGCACTTCACTGTCATCCACAGAGGGAGGCTGCTCATTTGAAACTGAACTATTCCTCTCAAATGACAATAATTCGGGAAATAAAGATCTCGAAATATAGGGGGTCTTTCCACTGTCACAAGAAGCTTCCTTCGATAACGAAACAGAAAGGCGTGAAACTGTTTCTGTCAATTCATCCGTGGCAAAATTATCTAAATCAATAAGAAAGACATGTAACGAATCCGTTAATGATCAACAAAAAGCTAGAATAGCAATAGTAATAACCAGGACAACAAAGGTAGTAATAATAGTGACTATAACAATAATAATAACCACTGCCACAACCATTATTACTATGTTAAACATTTTGTCTGCATGTAATGAAATATTGAAAGCTCACCACTTGATATCAGATTTTCAATGGTCCCAATTGTTATTGTAGCACTGTTACTACATGAACCCCTGAGAAAAGACAGCAACATGGAAACTGTCCGTTTCCAATACACGGTTACGACTTTAAGTGATGACTTTCCCCAATCCATGAGATCATTAAGCCATGAGAAGTCACAAGAACTTTTCACCATCACTCTCGAATCCTCATGTTTTGTACCCAATGGCGGGTACATTATTTCAAAAACAACAGGGAGGATCTCAAGTAAGCGGACACAAGTCATCTGAAACAACAAAGAACTAGTAAGAATGCCTTCCATGTGAAACCCTGAAGGGATGTGTCAGATAGGGTTATGGGGTGCCAGAGTTGAGGTGCGTTTGCACAAACTATAAATTCCTACCAGAAACTAAAACAGCATTTCAAGAAATTTGAAGAGTAAAAACAAAAGTAGATTAGTAAATTTATTTATCAACCAAGCAATACTCATTGTACACTTAACCACTGACAAGAACTGGTCACCTCAGAGTATTTGCCTATACAAAACCACACACACACACACACACACAAACAAAAGGGGGGGACGGTAAGAACCCAAATGGCCAATAGAAAATACTCATAGGCTAAAGTTGTACATTGCTTGTAACTTAAAAAGTCCACACATAACCAAGAGTTTATAAGTACCATAATCATAACTACAGCTCTAACAAAACCATTTACAAGTAGAATGAATGCAGAATACCTGACAGAAACTGTAATCAATAAATGCTTTCCCCTCTATTAAGCATCTCCGAATAGAAGGCCAAGCAGTTTCAGATAGCAAGTAAATGAACTTTTCCAGCAATTTTAAGTCAACATTTGATGAATACCCATTGGCATTCACAGGCAATGTATCAAAGAATGGCTGCCTCAAAAATCCACCTTGGGAAGAGAAGCTTGCAATACTTGAGTGATCAGATGAACTTTCTGGCCATTCTTGGGTAACCCCTTTGAGTAATTTGCGTAGAACGAAAAAGAAATGTTGCAAAGTCTGAAACTTTACCAAAACAGAATCCAGTAGAACCTGAAAGAGTGAAAAGATAGATGTTAGGAAAAACACGAGAAGGTGATTGTTTGTAAAACTTACAATTTATCCCCCTTAAAAGGGCATCCCATAATAGTAAAGACATATCATCCGTAGTGAACGTGTTCTATCTGCATACCAGAGGAACAAATACGAAATTTCAAATATGAAATTCCAAATTAGAAACTGAAGGCTGTTACACATATACTGAAGAAAAGCTTTGCTTAGTTCTTTTGTAGGGCCTGGGGAAGAATAAGATTGGAGCACTTGGAAGCTCAAACAAAAACATAATTCCACTTGGTTATTATGTGCATGTCTGAAAACCTAGTTGCCAACAACTTGATGTATTTGCTTACTTCAATCAATATAGATACATATACACACGCATGTGTTCGTGTACTTGGTTTAACCCGTGTGTGTGTGTGTGTGTGTGTGTGTGTGTGAGAGAGAGAGAGAGAGAGAGACCTAAATCTAACCACATATCATTATTCTGAAGCTTTGACTGAAAGGAAGTCTTTACCAATTTACAAGCATGCCTGAAACCCTGAAAAATGGCAGACAACGAGCATCCACTTGAGCAGAGGAACTTCAAGCCACAAGAAAGACCACGTGTATCCGAAACTTGTTCCAAAATACATTTCCCAAATTGCCTGATATTCTGTATCAAAAGACAGTATGTACATATATACAAATTGCTCAGACAGGAGAAAGGAAATCGAGAATAATCCATCACTTCAATCATAGATGCACAATAACATAAGGTTTAAGATATAAAAAGATTAATTTGACGTACGTCATTAGGATCCAGGAGTGAAAGTATCAAGCTTTCAGACATCCTTGGCTCCCAACTCCATTGTTTCCCAATTTCTCTTTGCCCCACTTGATCTATAAAGTGTCCAGTTAACCTGCATCACACCTCTCATGTAATTATTCAAGTGATCAGTTCCCACTAATCTATGCATTGCCTCATAACATAACCATCAACCTAAAACTATAAAGGGGTCTGACACAACATTAAAAATATTGATAAAGTACATAAACACTAACAACCTGTTGAATGTTCTTGCTAAAGAAATACACATTGATGATATTTTTACTGAGTTTTTTGACTCCTTCCCCTCTCCACCATCATCAGAACCAGTTGGGATTGTCCAACCAAATGAAGTGGAGATTTCTTCAACCGAAGATTGAAGCCAAGTTCTCAATGGAAGTGCCATTTCTGCACTGATTTCGGGTTCAACCATAGAAAAACGAGATCGAGCCCAGAAAACAGCCTTAGAAAATGATATTGGAAAGACTGAGGGATCAAGTTCAACTAAAACATCAATCCACAACATAGGAATGCAAATCCACTCTCGATATTCCCGACAAGTAATTTTGCTTTGTGCACTGAATTCGCTCCAAGAACTATTATCCTCCTCTCTACCATCTGGAATAAATGGAAGCCTGTCATATTGATCATCATCATCCAAGTCCAGAGACAAGCTTTTGTCAATACTCCAAGAGGTGCTGCAATTCAGCATTGAAGTTATAAGGGCAGCAGCATCAGACACTATAATAGTTTGTATAAGATCAAATGCAGGTTGCCTCAGAGAACTGTGTAGTGAAGAATCCTTCAGGGATGACACGAGAGAAGGGCCCCTGTCCAATAAAAATGCACATAAATGAATCATAAAGCCATCTCAGTCAACAACCAAATTATCTTTTTGATAAGTGCGTCCACAACCAATTTACCAACAAATCCATAAACATACATGAGTATTTTAAATGTTTACGATTTAAAGTAATACATGATTTTCAGGACCATACCAAACATCACTAAGGATAGGGGATGAAGTCATTTAATGGTTCAGCCATAGAGCTAGTCATTGAACAACTGATTTTTTACCTAATAAATACTCTACCAAAATCACTTATATTATAGAGGTTAGAAGAAAACTTTTAAGACATTTTCTCACATTTTCAAGTGTTCAATGATTTGTCCTGTTGAAACACCAAGTCCTACATTGGGAATATGAATAACCCAATTAGAACATGCTTTTTCATTATAAGGGTAGTCAGGGGTGCTAAGTCCCACGCTGGCTGCTAAATAGAAGAAATTGGGTTCAAGTGATTCTAGGGAAGCTAATATATTTGTTACATGTAAGTGTTTAATGACTTGTCCTTTTGTAACACTGCAGTCCTACATTGAGAATATGAATAGCCCACAAATAATGGGTAGCTCATAAAGGTAGTCATGGGTGCAAAGTCTCCTATTGGCTATTTACCAAGTGAAACTAAGCTTTATAAGTGATTCTTCTTCTTTTTTTTCTTTTTCTTTTGATAAGTAAGAAAGAATTTTATTCATTGAATGAAATAGGTGCAGCCCATGCATACAAGGAGTATACAAAAGAAAACACCTAATTACATTCTATAAAGAAGAAAACGAAAACAGAAAATCATGAGTGAATCTTTATTAAGCACTGTAGCTGAAAACCATTGAAATAAAGAAAACACAAAGAATTTCCATATTTCCTCCATAGTGTACAGAAGCTTCAAGTTGACCAATCTTTTTACGGTTATAGCGCAAACCTGACTAGTGCTTTCTGACAAGATAGTCAAGAACTTACGAGAGGAAGTTTCTAACACCCCAGTCTAACATCGAGAATATGAATAACCTACACAAATTGGGCAGGTTATAAAGGTAGTCACGGGTGCTAACTCACACATTGGCTAGTTTTTAGATAAAATTAGCAAAGCCCGAGTACACAGGAAGTATACAAGAAAGAGCCTAATTAAAAACCTACGTGCTACTGATAGTAGCATACAAATCATTTAGACTCGTTCCATTCCATACAATAGAAGAGGCCCAAAGCAACAAAGTATGAAAGAAGAAGTCCCTAAAACTGTCCGGGGAGCGTTCCCTATCCTCAAAACAGCGATCATTTCTTTCGTTCCATGTGCACCACATTATGCATAAAGGTACCGTCTTCCATACTGTAGCGATCTGGCGATTGCCCCTAATCCCTCGCCAACAAGACTATAGATCTATCACCCTCTTAGGCATAACTCATGCAATACCAAGTCTCAAGAAGATTGCATCCCACAATACCTTAACTACTTCGCAATGAATAAGAAGGTGATCTGCTAATTCACCATCACGTTTGCACATGTAGCACCAATCCGTTATGTAGAGTCCACGCTCTCTTAACTTGTCGATTGTTAAGATTTTACTAAGGGAGACCACCCACCCTAAGAAAGCAACTTTGAGGGGAACATTGCTCCTCCAAATGCTCTTCCAAGGGAAGTCATTGAAGGAGTGGGTCGACAAGGCTTTGTGATATGAACAAACTGAAAATTTCTTGTTCCCTATGCAGGTCCAAAGCAATATGTCCTCCCTTCCTGCCCTTAACTTCAGCGCATATAACACTCTATAGAAATCAGCGATGTCTCCCATCTCCCAACCTGTACAGCTCTAGTGAATCTCATAGACCAGGTAATGGAATTAGAATTATTGCACATATTATCAGCCATGGAAGAGCCTTGATCCCACGCAATCCTATAAAGAGAGAGGAAAGCGTTTTTCAAAGCCACATCCCCGCACCAAATATCATGCCAAAATTTGATCCGCATGCCCCTTCCCACC
The DNA here is from genome assembly GCF_018687715.1 of Carya illinoinensis. Classification (NCBI taxonomy): domain Eukaryota; kingdom Viridiplantae; phylum Streptophyta; class Magnoliopsida; order Fagales; family Juglandaceae; genus Carya; species Carya illinoinensis. Next base: position 48,120,479 of record NC_056752.1, read on the forward strand.
TCAAACCTACAGTTGCCGAGAAAATCATCCCAGCCCTTCCAGATAAGTTTCCAAACTCCCACACCATAAGCCCCTATGACTTCATTAGAGCAACAACCTCCTCATACACTCTCATATTTGACCTCTAAAATATTTCTCCAAAGAGCGTCTCCCTTAAGGTGAAAACGTCATAACCATTTACCGAGAAGAGCCTTGTTGAAGGTTCTCAAATTTCTTAAGCCCAACCCGCCACAAGAAAACGGGTGCATACTTATCCCATTTGATCAAATGGAATTTCTTTGTATCCTCTAGCCCTCCTCATAAGAAATCACGAAAAATCTTTTCCAGTCTATTCAAGAAAGAAGTTTTATAAGCAATTTAAGGGAACTTCATATAGACTACTCTTTTTGGGTTTATGGCATGAATATGCCTCACACTTTCCTTGGCTCATTACACCTATATAACCAAGTTCGTTCATTTTTAGGGGTGTAAGAAAAAACTAACCAATGGATTGAAAATCAGTTTGATCCCAGTCTTCATGTTTTGGAAAACAATTTAGACCAACTCAAACCAAAATATATATTTTTTATATTATATATATTACATGCTATATATATCGTACATATTATAAAATTAATATAACCCTTTTTTTTAATGTCGTGGAACCTCTCCAAGGCAAGGCCCTCGGACCCATAAAATTAATATAACCTAAAACTTTAATCTTATTATTTATGCTTCCTTAATATAAAATTACTCTTAAACATGAATATTAATATTAAGTTATTAATATATTATTATTTATCCTTATATATTAAGTTACATACGTACATATATAAATGGATAAGTATAATAGTACACGTTTGCTATATATATAAAGGATAAATACATTTTTGCTAAGTACATATTTACACATTTTTTGTATAATTTTTTCATTTGGGTCAAAAAAACCAACCAGCCCAACAAAAAGCCCAAAACCAAATCATACTTGTAAAATCGATCCAAACTGGACCGAAACTGAAAAAATCAAAAGTTCAGTTTCGTGGATGAATCAATTTGTATTGGTTTTCAGAATTTCAAAAACAGACTTGGACCAGTTTGCCTCCAAAATATGTCCAAAACTAGAACGAACCGAACCAATTACATGCATATCCATTTTTATGCTCAATAAAAAAAAATGTCCCATATACTCGAGCCTTTGCCTATTTTATGCTCAATAAAATTTTGTTTCTCAATCAAAAAAAATTTGCTTATAATTTGGAACAAATCACAATTAAAAAAAAAAATCCTCGCCGTAGCCACCAACATTTCCACAATCCAAAAAAGGGAAACACAATCTCTATGACATTTTTCCCCTCCAAAGCCCTCTTCATGAAGTCATACTAAAGTGCCATTTGGATAGTGAGTTGAGACGAAAATTGAAAGTTGAATAAAATATTGTTAGGATATTTTTTTTATATTATTATTGTTTTGGGATTTAGGAAAGTTGAATTTTTTATTATATTATGTGAGGGAATTTGAGAAAGTTGCAGTGATAATATGAGATGAAACATTTTCACTATCCAAACGAGGCCTAAAAGTACCCCCCAATCAATTCTTTGGGAAAGGTCACACTCAAATTAAACATTTAATTGGCATGTAACAAAACTTCATTCAAAGAATAAAAGAGTGCACCCCAATACACGATACACAAATGAAATAATAATTAAGACCTAAAGATACAAAGGTCTAGAAACTCACAGGATGAAAGAAAAGTTTTTCATAGGTAAGAATGAAAGAAATTATGACGCTAACACCCAAAAAGCATCAGAAAATGATCTCATAAACACCACATAAAGGTCATATCAAGTACGAAACAGTTAGGACCACATACCACATATGTGCACATTCAGAAGGTGGGCACGGGGGGTTCATCTTATAACCTCTTTGTATAATAAAAAGAGCTATCTGAAAATACAATCTTGCAATAAATAGCAGCATCAGTGAGCCAAAAATGTAGGAGTATCAACTGATACGGATTGCAAAAATTTTAACCATTATTTGACAATCTAGAGGTTGAAATAAGAACCTGGCAAGCCTTTTTCCTCGTTAAAACACTGAAGTTACTGCTCATTGGCACTTGGTGCAGGAGAAAATATATAAAATGCCTACGTTGCTTTTCATGTTCCCCATCTTGCAAAGCTTCAAGAGACTGTATGGATTGGAGAGTACACATCACTTGTGTGAAAATAAACTATATCTAACATGTAAAATTGAATAAAAAAAAAAATTTGACACAGAAATATTGAAAAGGAACTTGAAATGAAGTGTCATAATGTTCCACAGACATGCCTGCAGAAAAGGCTGAATAAGATCAAAAATGTCTTTATGGCTTTTCTCATTTTGAGTATGAAAACACTGCCCCAATAGCGTGTTGCGCATCACACTTGGAGACAATGTAGATCTCAACCAAAGTTTACAACCTTAAAGGAAGCCCAGAACATCAAAGGAATATGTAAGCTCAACATTACAGTATATTGACCCAAGCAATTGGAAAAAAAAAAGGGTAAGAAAAGAGTTCACCAAGCATTTCAAAGAGTAGTCTCAAGCAGGTAACTGCATGAGAAAATACAACTGAATCACCACTGATATGATTGAGTACGAGGTCCAGAAAAATGGGATAGCGTTCTAGTATCCCTTCTTCAAAAGTTGGAGGATCTAAGAATCCAAGCCTTCAGAAAACAAGCATGTAAAACTAGCATTAAAAGGAAAAGAGAGAACAATGAAATTGTTGAAGATGAAATTTAGCCAACATGCCCTACAATGATTTGATTCCAAGCCATATGGATACACGGTCCAGCTTTGCTCTTGGCCTTGAAGTCTCAGGAGTCGGTGACAAAACTTCTGTCTCCAAAAAGCCTATAAATTTCTTAAGCAAAGGCTGCAAAGGTTCCAAGTCTGTTACTCTCCTACATGCAAAGAGAATAAAATGAAAAGGCCGATCCAGGATTTAGGGGACTATAAAGCAGTGGAGAAAAAACCAATAACCTTGGAAGTGTGTAAATGTCTGTGGTTAAAAGTTAGAATCTATCAAGAGATAGACTATTACCTTTTTTTAGTACAACAAATTTTATTAATACTAAGAAAAAGGTTCTTATTGAAAACACTAAGAAAAAGGTGTAGCCCACAAGATAGACTATCACTCAAATTTTATTAATAGCCTTGTTGATAGTTATAATAACTATGAAAATAACATTAACCAAAAATAAAATGAGATCATCAAATATAATGGAGCCAATTTCCCACCTAAACCGATCTCCCTAAGGGTTGGGGGAAGTGGGACGGGGTTGCAGCCAGACAAAGAATCCAAAACCAAGAACAGCTTCATCAGCATGATTATAAAAGAAGAAAAAAAGGGGGGATTCATATCAGGAAACAGTACCTCAATTTTCCCATAGACCCAGCAAGACGATGACCAACAGAACGCACTCTTCGTTTGAAAAAAAATAATGCATAAACACCCTGAAAGGAAATGTATTCACTTCATAATGCATGGGAGAATTTAAGAGATTAGTGTAAGCAAACATATAGCCCAATAAGTACCGGAAACTGTTGTTGTCCATCCAAAGCCAGTTCATGCTTATTATCAATTGCTTCAATAAATGTTTCGAATTCAGTGAACAATGATTGATCGTCCAACAGGATAGGGAACATCAAAATCTGTGATCATAAAGTCAGCAAATTCAGTCACCATCGACCCCAAAACTAAAGCTCAGCAATCAAAGTAAAATCATTTTAAATTCACAATTATTTTGAATGATAAATAATAATTTTATTTATAATAGAAAATAGGCATAGTCAAGTACACAGGGCATATACAAGAGCAACACCTATACCTGGTAGACTGCTAGGCTGCAATTCAATGGGATGCCTCATATACAAATCAGGAAAGTAGTTATATGATGTATAACTACTTACATGGCATATAATAAGGGAAAATAGCATTGTTACACATACAACAGGAGAAAAATAAATCCATTCGAGCATCAAGTGCAATGCACAAAAATCCAAACATAAGTAAAACTATATGCAAATTCTAGATAACAAGGCTCAAATATCCTTTTTTTCTTAAGTACAATAAAATTTTATTGAAACAAGTAAATAGGCATAGCCCAAGTACACAGAAAGTATACAACAAAGGACACCTAGTTACAAGTTAGGAGCTAGAAAGGGATACAAAAAAGTCATGTAAGCTGGCTCCGTTAAAAACACTGGCAGAAGTCCAGAGATATAATAAGTACGGAAAAAGAAACATTCACTTATCAAAAAAGAGAGTATGGAAAAAGAAATATCTAAGCTCATCCTAAGCTCCAGCCATTCCTTTCAAGCCAAATACATCACAAGGCTCAGAGATCCATAATATAATTAAAACTTACATCTCTGTTTACTGAAAATATTGCCTGTTCTAAAAAAATAGTAAAGCCCAAAGTATTCAAAACTCTATAATCACCTTAGAACTTGTGCGGCAAGCATGTAAAGACTTGGTTATTTAATACTTCATTCCATTTTATGAGAATCAAGTTATGAGACTTGCATTGGAGATTTAAGTATTTAGAAGATATGTAAAAATGAAATGCAAAACAAAAGCAAAACAAAAACATATAACAAATATTTTTTTTGATAAGTAATAAATTATTTTATTGATATAAAGATAGGCATAGCCCAGGTACACTAGAAGTATACATGTGAATACACCTATATATGTGTATGCATGTGAATACACATATAACAAATATTAGTACCAAAAACAAAACAAAAACATATAACCCAACAAAACAGAACACCATTAATATCTATGCCAACAAATGTCAGGACCCAAAAAAAGACCAAACCACATTTGAGCATAGACTCCAAAAACTAATTAAAGTTGCATATAAATGAAGCCTCTTGTTTCCCCTCTCAAGAAATGTGTGATATTCACCACTCTCTTGCGCTAAATCTGAAGGGTCAATCTACCCTTCCAAGACATTCCCATCAAGTCATTCTATTGTACATGGCACAGCCCAAGCCCCACACTTCTTGAAGGGAACCAGCCAGAATGCCATTTTGAATGATCTGAGAAAGTCCAAGCCACATCACAGCTTATACTCCAAAACGATTAGTCTGGATCGAAATTGAAGTACCTCAAAATTATTATAAACTACCAAGAATTTCCTCCAAATAAATGTGGGAGCCTATTCAGCACCCTCTCATTCTGGTACGAGGTGTTACAATCTTAACAATCATGATGATGTCAATTATCTCATATAACAATTTTAAATAAATGAAGTGTTATAAGAACAACAAGAATACCTCATACATTACACTAACAACTTCAGCATTATCACGAGCTGGATCATATTCTTCTCTTGCTATTCTTGCATTGATCTCTCTCAAGTGTTGAGTCACCCTCTGCTCATCAAGGGTTCGCAGCACATCAAGAAGGGGGATAATGCAACTTAGCTCATACTCCCTATCATACATTTCTAAGGCTTGATGGTACTGAGAGATGCACTGGATACATTTCCGCATTTCATCAGAAATCCTCTTCCATAATTGCTTGAGAGGAGAATCAGGATGCTCGTCTTTGAAGTAATTGTAGAACGTCTCTAAAAGAGGACCCATCAAATCCCAAGAGCCACACCAGATATGAGTATCTTTTGGGAAGCAAATTAAGAAATTAAATGCATCTGCAAACCTGAAAAAAGCAGAAAAGAAAAGCTACTTTACAAAACACACAGACAAAAACTTTAACTAGGAAAAAGTTAAATCAAAGACTAGAGAGTAGAGATCTGTGTAGATTCTTGGAACATCATCCCATTAATGAGCCATCTAAAAGTATCCCCACACACGAAAAAAAAAAAGGGTGATGAGCACAGACGCCAATTTGTCAATTTAGGCACCATTTTGACATAAAATATTTTATGAGCGAAAGCATTTTCAATTAAAAACAAATATTTTAGGGGAAAATTACGTGAATTGCATTGTTTGGTTGAAATCCTTAAAATACATATTTTGGATCTAAATTTCTTCATTTAAAAAAAAATCTTTCGACTAGGTAAACTTTTTCAGTTAACTTCCATTTTCAAGTTGCACCAACAATTGGAAAATTTAAAAATGTTTTCTAGAAAACGTTTTGCATCTAAATGAATGGTGTTCTATCCCTAAATGGCTATATTCTCATATTCAAAATTTTAACTTGATTATGACACCAATAATAAAGAACTAAAAGAAGCTATCAATGGACATTTTGGCTGGGGGGGAAAAGAAAAGAAAAAAAGAACTCGGTAACTCTGGTAGTCGTTCATTAAATTTTTTTAAAAAAAAAAAACTGCATTAGTTAAAAAAAAAAAAATAGGTTATGCAAAAATTCCAAAATATGAAAGCAACTCCTTATGAAGGCAACGATTTCCACACAAAAAGTTGTGCATGTACAGGCTCACAATTTACCGCAAATAGCAAGAGAAGAAAAAGGTGCTATCCACGTACAGCAAGAATCAAAACATAGACATGGCTTGTTTAGCATGTTTGGCTTGCATTTAACTTTGTAACTCTTCCAAGGATACAAGGGAGAAACAATCAAAAGAATGAAATGAGAAAGCAATCAGGAATTCAAAAATGAATAAATAAGCATGAAATACAACAAGAAAATAATGAAAAATTGAAAGTTAATCCAGCTTTCAATCATCATTGTAACTTCAATGACTCTATTCTACATTTATATACAGTTTTTAATAACTAGTCCTACTTGAACTGCAAAGCTTTATCAAATTTCAGTTTGGAAACACATGCAAAATAGTAGTAGTGGTGGTAGTAGTCTGTAGTAGTGGTAATAGCAATAAAAATAATAATAAGATTAAAAAAAAATCAAGCATTGCTCGTTTTCCATTCTGGACTTAAATTTTAAATTATCCACGAAAATCACTCGGAATTTATTTTTAAAGAAAATTTAATAAATACGTGTGTTTGTGTGCACGCGCGTGTGAGAAGGAGAAGAGCAGCGAACCATTGCTCCTTAAGATGGTGGAGACGGCGTCGTTTGGAGGAGTCATGATCGCCGTCGTCATCTTCTTCTTCTTCCTCGATGCCTCTCCATCGGTCCAAGAGCTCTCTTCTCGTCGCCAACTTCTTCGACATCTCTCAGAGAGTCAGAGTCCCCCCAAATACTTCTTCTTCCTTCCTTTCTTTCTTTCTTTTTTTTTTTACTTGGGGTTTTTCCTTCAACGTTCTTTTTCTCTGGGCGCGCGGACAGAGACAGAGAGAGATGATCCTGGAGGGCAAGAACAAGCTTCTTAACAACAGCAAATCTTGATTCTTTGCTGACTGTAACATATGTGAAAGTACATGAAATTACGAAAAAAGAGCTGTGATTTAGGGATTTACCATGATAAAGTGACCTCGGATATTGATTTTAGCTGTAAAGTGGATACGAATGTGAAATGACCAATGGGCACTCTTCCTTTCGGAGACTACTGTCTACTAGTTTTTGGGCTAAGTTCTCGCAAATGATCCAACATTTTAAATGGGCTTCGTATCATTTGGTCCATAGTTCCTTCCATTTTGCTTTTATATAAGATGTTTTAATTATTTCCCAATATCTCATCTAATATTGTTTTTTATTACTAATAAACAGACTTATCTCCAAAATCAAAGAATAATATCGAAAAATCCCAATAATCAACAAGCATTACAAATAAAACAATGAGAATTTACAATATTAGAAAAATACCTATAAATAATTAGTAAACAAATATTTCCTTATTTCTTGGATGAACTTTAAGCCATATAGAAATTAATATATTAATATAATATTTAATACTCATTTAATGTTGTCGGAAATATTTATAACGGTATATAAATATTGATATGACAATCTCTTTTCCATATCAAAAGTGGCGGAGTTTTTTATTCTAATTAACCTGTTGAAACTCATTTAAAAAATTCAATTGAACAATAAAAAATAATTTATACAATCATACAGTGTATAAGTATCACTTACTCATTAAAAAATAATAATAATAATTTGAAGTTCAAGTGAAAATATTAACTTTTTTAGTGGATCTTACTTCTTTATAAATACACAAGACTTACACACTCTCGTTTGGTTATGTAATACAGATAAAATAAAATAAGATAAATTGTTTTGTTAAAAATTAAATAAAATATTGTTTTAATATATTTTTTAATATTAATTTGATTTTAAAATTTGAAAAAAATTATTTATTATATTTTATGTGTAAATTTAAAAAAAATTATAATAATTATATGATATGAGATAATATGAGATAGTTTGGTTTTTGTTAACCAAACTAGCCCTAAAACTGTATTTAACATAACTCGGGCTTGTTTTGTATAACAAAATTAAAATATCTCATCTTATATAATTATTATAATTTTTTCAAATTCTCGTAAAAATATAATAAATAATTTAATTTTTTAAATTTTAAAATAAAATTAATATTAAAAAATTATTTATAATAAAATTTTATTCAATTTTTAATAAAAAATTTATTCTTATCTCTTTTCATCTACATAATCAAACGATGCCTTGAAAATTTATTATTATTAGTCGGTGGATGCGCATGTTATTATCATTTAAGGCAACGTCCGAATTTGGTGAATTCGCAAGGGACCAAAACGTGCACCAAAGTCGTTTGTTTATTTGCGAAACATCGGTATCGCCAAGAAGCACGACCAAGATCGATTTAACACAAGTGGCAGCACTTCTTCAACTTTTGCAATCGTGATTCTCAGCTCCCGTGAAAGTTGATTGCATTGCAAACATCTTTTTCTCAGTGGTCCTGCACACCCATGGAAGTATCTCAAGGATACAAAGACACCAAGGAAAAGATGAATCACATGGTGCTTTGGCCCGCCAAGCGAGACCCAAAAGTCGAGATTTTTGTTGCTATTTTTTGTTTCAAAGTTTATTTTTTAGGGGGCATGGAATCATGGATTGACTGGGTTGGTCAAGTGGTCAGCTTATAAATAATGGCTGTCGGCACTTTTTCGAGTTTTTGTCCTTCGTTGACCGAGGAAACCAATAAGTATAGCCAGGGCCGGTGTTAAAAGAATTTTCATTAAAAATTGAAAAATAATATTTTACAGGCATGTGAGTATAACAGTACTGTCTATTTATTTTAAAAATAATAAATAAATATGGGATTTAAATTAAAAAAATTAAATGTTAACAATTAATCATATCATGTTTCAAAATGAATATACAGTATTTGTAAAACCTGCAACTGTATGTAACACTCTCCTAAATAAAAAACAACCAACATCATAATATTGGAAGTTAGAACGGGAACTCTCCAATGAAAAAGTTATGAAATAGTTCAGTACTTTCATACAAATGACCTATGAAAGATTTGTATACTTGAGACATTTATGTTGACGCTTTATATAATCAAAAATGCTACACTCATCAGCAATTAGGTTTCGATTTTTTTTTTATTTAGTAATTAAGAAAATATTTTTTTAATAATGTGATTTAAAAAAAAAAGATATTTAAAAATATAAAAAAAATGAATGAAAAAAATTTTAAAAAAATATTATTTTTCCCAGGACCGAGCTCATGGATGTAGCTGGCTCTTATATAATTACATTACTCGAGAAATTTCTGTCTACGTGGGATGTGTATCATTTATTTCATGCAGTTGGCTTGAGGATTCTTAGAAGATTACTGCCTTGCCAAGTCAAATTAACTAAGATATTTTGTGCGCCCAAGGAATATTAAGGTGTAGTTTTGATAGCGAGATAAGATGAGATGATTTTAGACATAAGTTTAAAGTTGAATAAAATATTATTATAGTATAAGTTTTTAATATTATTATTATTTTAAAATTTGAAAATATTGAATTATTTATTATATTTTGTGTAAAATTTTAAAAAATTTATAATGATGAGATGAAACCGTTTTTGTATGTTGAGCCAATCACAATACAACTTTACCAACATTTACCATCAAAAGTTAATGACATGATAAATTAAATTACAACTTTAAGGAATACTTATCTTGTCTATTAATAGATAATTTTTTGAGATTTTTTTTGTGTGATAAATAATAAATTTTTGAGATTTTTAATATATATACTATAATGTAAGATTTAAAGATTAAATAACAAAATAATCTATGTAATTTGCCTCTAGATAGATCGATTTATATTCTTTATTTATTTATTTTTACTTATTGTGCGCTTAAACTATTTGATTTTGATCATTTTACTAGCATGTCCATAATAGTTAGTTAAATATGTTAAATCAATAAAAATGAAATATATAAAAGAATTAAAATAAAAAGAAGATGTCAATTGGCGACCCAAGTGCACTTAATTTAATGATATTTGTAGCTAAGTAATGTTAGATAGACACTAACTCAAACAATAGAGCATAGTCAAACAATTCATTCACTTATAATGCAAGACCATTCAAAAGGTCACCAAAATTGATGACTTTGTGGATCAAATAAATAGATGTTAGACACGGTCAAAAATATGTAAGTCCTATGTATTTTATTTTAAAATAAGAAAGGAAGCAAGGTTTATTATTAAAAAATGAATTTTTTATTTTTAATGTAAGTTATAAAATTTATCAATTCTTCTAAAAAAAAAAGTCCTGAGATTTGTATATTCTAAGATTATAAATATAATTTCTCATGTATATAGTATATTTTGAAGTCAAATGGCCTTTTTATATTTATAATTAAATTTCTTACACAATGTGATTTAAAAATAAAATAAAATTAATCCATTTGATAGACTAAGTGTGCGTCACACCCTATTGCTCATTTATTACTTACGGCCATATAATGTATAAATGTCGTGTATTTATTTTAAAAATAATAAAATATATTATTAAAAGTTTATTATATTTATTTTAAAATAATTACGCACTGCGCAGGCGCTCATACTAACAGGTAAGTATGATTTTTTGATTTTTGATTTTTATTTTATCGAATGCCCAAATTCTGTACTCCGTAAAAAGAAACCCTAAACAATAAAAAAGCCAAAGAAAGTGTAAAAAGAAAAAGAAAAAATAAAAAAGAAAACCCACCCAATAGGGCCAAAACCAAAACCCTCCAAAAATCCAAAGCGGCAAACTTCTTGAAGCCGAAGGAGCAGAGGAAAAATATCTCATGCCCATCAATCTCTCTCAAATGTCTCAAAAAACCTCCTCTCACTCTCAGGCATCAGTTGTAATTTCTTGACAAAACTTTGTTATCGCCTCTCTTCCCCTGTTTCTACATGTTCATTCACATGGCATATGCGTTTATATATTTGTGTAGCAATCTATGATAGACTTGCGTTATCGCATATGCACAATTGGATAAATATAGGTTCTAAACACTGTTTGCTGATAAAACTAACAAAAAATGGCATTTGAATCGCAGCCTTTGAAGAAGAGGAGCTCCACTGGGGTTTTTGGAGACGTATTGTACGGGACGATGATGTTTCCCAAAGAGCTTGAAATCGTCAAGGAGACCAATTTCGAGCTAGGATTTCAAGTTCCAGACCTCGGATGTATCGTCAAAGTGAGTGTCAGATCTCTCTGTTTTTTTTTTTCCTTTCATTTTCTTGTAAACGATTTTTGTTTGGTTGCCGGGAGATTCACGGGGAGTTTTTTGAAAAGAATTTAAGAGAGTATTCCGATTTTTGAGCGAAACATAAAAACTCTGGCACTTTTTAGCCTTTTTTTTTTAATGTAAAAAAAGAAACAGAAACTTCTGTTTCCATATGTCTCTCTGGTCGCGAGCAAACGATATTTGAAAAGCTCAGACTAAAAGAATAAACGAAAAGAGAAGCCGTTGTGAACACAATTATCAAGGTTCCAATCGCAGAGATTACAATGGAAGTGTATTTCTATATATGTTTTCATTAGGTGAGAAAATAGAGGGGCAATGAAATCAAGAACTCTGTTGTCTACGTTGTTTCTGCTTTACAAAGCCCTGTGCTTGGCAGCTAAGATAATGGATCAAATTCCTCGAAAGAAATTTTTAGATCTTTGTTTTGTTTGTTTATTGAGTTTTGTTCTTTAAGAAAAAAAAGTATACACAAGAACGATTTGATTTCAAGGGTGGAAACTAGTTTTATTTTGGATCACATCAGTAAACATTTTTCAGAAGTCGAGTGTTCTGCAAAGAGATAACAGCAGAGTTTCTTTGTTTTGTTTGTTTTGTTTTTAAGGCTTTCCGGTTGTTTAACCTTTTCTATTTCTGTGTCTGGCCACGGTTTGTGTTCCCATGGACATTGAGGCTTGTGTTACAGGTTTATGAGGCACATCTGTTTACTATTAATTTCTACCTCTTAATTAGGATTGGTTGTGGCAGTCTCTTGAGCGACTGAAATAAGAAAGTAAAAAAAAAAAAGTTTCATTTTCAATTGGTTATATCTTATTGACATGATTTGATATAATTCAGGATTTTTTAAAGACTAGGGAAGTTCGTGAGTTTGTTAGCGGGGCTTTAGCAGGTGCTATGACTAAAGCTGTACTTGCTCCTCTCGAGACCATCAGGTTGGCTTTGTGTTTTTTTCTTCTAATTTTTCTCACTTCTTATTTCATAAGGCAATAATGAGCAGCGATGTTAATTACTTTAGGGGTTAAGTGTATTATGCCTCGTGGAGTGGTGGAGCTGTTGGCAGGCTGGCATGCCAGTGGTGTCCTTCTGGAAGTCACAAAAATTCAAAAGTTTTTAGGATGGTTCCTTTGTGCTTGAAGTTGCATTTGGCAGTAACACACTTATACAAAAAATTGTCTGGAACACAAGGCTTGAACTTTTGAAGATCGCTTGGATGGTATTAGAGTTTAAAATCATTCTATTTGGCATCCTCCAACTCACCAGCTTTCTGATTTTAAAGACTTATGCTCTTTCTTTTTCCTTGCTAGTTGGGTATATCCTTTCGCATACTTTCTGGGTATTAGGGCTGTGCCCCTCTATGTTCTTAATCAAATTGCTCATTGAAAACCCATAGGGGTTGACTCAAGTGGTAAAGGCCTTGGTCTTGGTGTTATGCTCCCTCTGGATAAAAAATTTGAATCCTCTTGGGTACAAATAATTTATAGGGGTCATTGGACTGGAAACTTCCCCTTGAGTTACCTAAGGTGCACATGTGGGAAACTCCTTGCCGAGGGCCTGTGCACCCCCGGATTAGTCAAGACTTTGTTTTGGACATCCAGTGCCAATCAAAAAAAGAAAAAGCATATTTTTGATTGGCACATTAGAAAATGGTAATATCTGTTTAATAACCTCTCTTTTGTGGCCATCTTGATCGATAATGGTTGCCTTCTATGTCATTTGATCCCCGAAACACCACATACATTGTTGCTTACTTTGTAGCTTGTCAATTTGTTTTGCATCCCCGTCTTTTGTTCCTTCATGGTTCCTTTTGTGGGTTCCTTCATGGTTCTGTCTTTTGTCGGTTTATTAATTCCCAGTACAATGCTGACCAGTATTAATGGATGTGATCTATATTAAACTGTGATTATACAATGCTGACCTGTATTTTAAACATGTGTGCTTGAGGTTCACTCAATATGGGTAGAGTTGCGTTAGTACTGGGAATTAATAAAGTAATTAAAATCCCTGTACTGGGAATTAATAAACTGAAATTATACAATGCTAATCAGTATTCTAAAGATGTGTACTCTAGGTTCACTCAATATGGGTAGACTTACTTTAGTGTTGGGAATTAATTTGTGCTTTTGTGTGGAAAATCCAAAAGATTGATTTAAATTTGCTGAATAACAGTTGACAACATTTGGGCCAGGTTTCAGGCTTTTTCTGGAGTTTCATTTTACAAAAAAAATCATCTAACGACCAACATATAATGCTGTCATAAATCAGCAACTATCTCAACCCATCCAATGCAAGCTACGAAATTTGAGGATGTCCTAAAGGTCTTATTTGCACTGAACTTCTTAAGATTTGAACCTTGATTAAATTAGAGATGTGAAACAGTTATTTTTATTAGCAAATTTATGATAACAAAAAATCAAAGCGTGAAATATGTAGTGTGACTTGTGGCGTGAAAATTTCAGGACAAGAATGGTGGTTGGTGTTGGATCCAAACACATTGCTGGTAGTTTCATTGAGGTTATTGAGCAGCAGGGCTGGCAAGGATTATGGGCTGGGAATGCAATCAATATGCTTCGCATAATCCCTACCCAGGCAATTGAGCTTGGAACATTTGAATGTGTAAAACGGGCAATGACATCAGCACAAGAGAAATGGAATCAAACAGAATGCCCGAGGGTACAAATTGGCCCTGTCGGTTTGAACTTTTCTCTATCCTGGATTTCTCCAGTTGCCGTGGCTGGTGCAGCTGCTGGAATTGTTAGCACGCTTGTGTGTCATCCCCTAGAGGTTTTAAAGGTATTCGTTAGGGACAATCTTGTGAAAATTGCGAGAATGGTTGGGCACTTCTTTTATGTTCTTGGACATAATTACATATGATGTCTGCTGAACTGTCATGATAACCTCATATACCCCCTTATGTTCTATTTATTTCTTATATGGTTGGAAGTAGATTTTGTTTTTAACACTCTTTTAACTTGTTAATCTTCAATGATGAATGCAGAAGCCTTTTCTCCTGCATGTAAGTTTCACTCCCAAACTGATTATTTTCCTTCTAACTTCTTATTACAGGATCGGTTAACTATCAGTCGTGAAGTATACCCAAGTTTAAGCATTGCCATTAGCAAAATTTATAAGGATGGAGGGATTGGCGCCTTTTATGCCGGTATCTCACCTACTTTGATTGGCATGCTTCCGTACAGTACTTGTTACTATTTCATGTACGAGAAATTGAAGAAATCTTACTGCCAATCAAAAAATAAGAAGTCTTTAAGTCGTCCAGAGATGCTTCTGGTTGGAGCTCTTGCAGGTGAGCAACATGGCTTCAACAATGCCGTGTGGTCTTTATGAAAAATCTCTTGGTTTCTTTCAATATAAGCTTAAAAGAACCCATTCAATTCCTTTTGATAAAGATGATGAGAAACTGGCGTCCCAACTTCCCAGTCTTTTTTTTTTTTTTTTAAATTCCCATTGAGAATGTATAATAATCGCTTTGAAAACTTATGGATCCTTATGTCTAAACTAGAACTGATTCTTTGCCCATTAAGAGCTTCAATATAACGTATTAATTGGGTTTTGGAACTATTCGCTTATTAATTGATCAGAATTCTTGTGCATGCCTTGTGACGATGAAGTTTCATTTAGCTCAGACCAAACTATCATTCTTGTCCATTCCCCATCATTCTCAACTAATTTGAACTCCATATACC
Organism: Carya illinoinensis; assembly: GCF_018687715.1. NCBI lineage: Eukaryota > Viridiplantae > Streptophyta > Magnoliopsida > Fagales > Juglandaceae > Carya > Carya illinoinensis. Next base: position 48,135,755 of record NC_056752.1, read on the forward strand.
TCATACATTGCCAGGTTTTACAGCTAGTACAATTAGCTTTCCATTGGAGGTGGCCAGGAAAAGGCTAATGGTGGGAGCTCTAGAGGGTAAGTGCCCACCCCACATGGCAGCAGCACTTTCGGAAGTCATCAAGGAGAAAGGCCTGATGGGACTCTACAGAGGGTGGGGGGCTAGTTGTTTAAAGGTCATGCCATCCTCTGGCATCACCTGGATGTTTTATGAAGCTTGGAAAGACATATTACTTGTTGAGAAAGGTCATCTCTGACATCCTCCACGATTCCACATAAAGTTCCCAGTTAAGACTTATGTTGGGGTCGCTTAGTGGAAATAACAAGGTAGAATGCACCACCAACAAACTAGCATGCTGAAGTCTCTTAGTGGCTCGCCATGGTCCTGACATCAAATCTTGCTTTTTTTTCTCGAGGGAAGTTCATGGTTTTGGACGAGGGGCTCCCCCATGCTATCTACGGCATTGTTGACTTCCGACCAAAAAATTTGGTGAGCTTCAATTTTGGTGCACCATAAGGTTTAATGTACTGATCTTTTTCCCTTTATTGTTATTGGCAATTAAATGTTGGCCTTTTCCTACAGTTTTTTTTTTTTAAATAAAAAATATCTTTCCGGTTTTGAGAGGCCATGTGGGTCAGCCAGGAAAAATACGCACTTTGCTAATAACAAGTGATATACTTTATATATACATGTGAATCTTAGACGGATAAACAGTGAGTAATATTATAAGAGTCCTTCTACATGCAGGCAAATTGCGCACCATTTTGGGCACCACTTGCTAACGTGGCAGGCAAAATTATTAAAAAAAAAAAAAAGCACAGAACAAGAGGGAAACGAAATCAGAACGTGCTTCAGCCATTTTCATCTCTACGACCACCTTATCCATGGATCTCCTCCACCAGTTTCATCTCTTCTCGCCAACTCCTTTTTCAGTTTCTCTATTTTCATCTCACGTTGAACCAGAAATCACCTCCACTCATCAACCGAGCACATCATCGAGCACCAAATCCATGTCCAAAAGCCACCATGAATCGCAAGATCACCACCCTCTCCTCTCACATCAGCCTTGCAAACCACCCAATCACTGCCGTAACCACCATATCCAACCCATGTGAACCACGGATCAAGCACCCAAAAGTTTCCTGTTTCAGAAACCCACAAAACCGACAGCCACTCCTCACACACAGCCACCATGAGCAGCTCCTAGCGCCGCCATCGTCAGCTTCTAGCCCCACCAAGCACCGCCACAAAGTCGCCTTGGCCAACCCCTTCCTCCTCCCCTTGAACCGAAGTCCATAGCTCATCCATAAATCCACACATACGCACAAAAACGCACGGGCTCAACTCTATTTTCTCAGCTGAAACAGAGCACGGCGGAGGCCTAGCGACATCGCCACCCCCAACTTCATCATCAACCAGATTAATGTGGTTTGGTACTGTTGGCTGGGAAAATGAAGACTAAAAGGGTAAGGGTTTCGATGGAGGAGGAGGAGGGGATTGGAAAACTCTATCTGTAGCGTCTCATGAGACTTGCAGACTAAAAAAAAAAATTCCTTGCCCAGATTTTTATACGGTGACTAAATTTCCGTGCTTTTTGTATTTGGGATATCTATTCTTTCAATTCGAAGAGGAACTATTCTGATATCTTACTTTGGTAATCCTCTGATCAATCTCGAATTCTCTTCAGTCATTCTATACATAGAATTGTCGCCAGATTTTCCTTATTGGAGCCTTAAGAGAGCGAGTCAGGGAGAGAGAGAAGAGCTGAGCAGAACGAATACATATTGGTTTAGGATTTTCATTTGTTTTTGGTATCTGATGGTTTCTAAGAATAGTTTACGCGATGGATTTGAGTTTTATTTTCTCAGAAGAAGATAATTCAAACCTGGCTTCAGTCGTTCCTAGGTTGCAAAGTTTTGGAAAGAAAGATGATGAAGAAGATGTTATCGATGAATCCGCAACTTCAAGGCCTTATCTTTCTGAAACTTGGGATGTTTTGGATAAAAGAAAATCACAGAACCCATTGATGAATTAGAAAATTTCTACCTTCATAATCTGAAATGGTGGGCTGATACCGTAACCGTTGATTCAATGAAACGCAACGCTTCATTTTCTACGTCATCCATCGGTACGCAATTGTTTATGCGGGCTGCTTGCATTCAGACTTTTCCATATTATAATCTTTATTTTTAATCACGTTGGCTAGTATATCATATTTTAACTGACTGACTTTATTAGGATTAAAGTCAATTACAATGTGACATATTAGTCGTTAGATAAGTCTTGATTTGATATTTTAATATGTCGATAACCTTGAACCAATCCACTTCCTCCTGTAAATCTCCCAGCATCCAGAAGTCTGCTTCGAAAATGTGCGAAAACAGAGACCAGACCACGTAAACAGAATTCATTGAATTTGGGCAGACGAAATGAAATGGTTCTTATTCCTAATTGGTAAACAAGCCGCTGCATGGATCTTAATCGTGCTAATTAGCCACAACCACTGTTCTGTGCTTATCAAGATTCACGTACTTGGAGTGGATCTTCCTGAATGCTTCGAAAACCAGAAACATGAGGAGAGTCAAATGAGCTGAGGCAGGCATTCATTTAGGCCTAGTTCGTTTTTGCATGCGAGATGAAATGAGATGAAAAAAAAATTAAAAATTGAATAAAATATTATTAAAATATATTTTTTTAATATTATTTTATATTAAAATTTTAAAAAAATTAAATTATTTATTTTATTTTGTTTTTAAATTTGAAAAATTAAATTATTTATTTTATTTTGTATAAAATTTAAAAAAATTATAATAATGAGATAAAATAAAAATGCTTGTAAAATCAAATGAGGCACTCGTGCATCTGCTCCAAATAATTGGAACTCTTTTACAGTTTTACCACAATTATCAAGAAAATCCCAAGAGGGTCACCATAATAGTTGTAGTAAGATAACTACGCAATGCATGAATTTACAAATCACAGACTACTTCATCTCCTGCTCTGAAGTTTTGCCCTTTCTTCCTCTCGGAAACTGAGACACACATGGAGCCCATTGATTGAGAATTCTCCACTAACAGGTATAGACAAAACAAGAAAAACCCTGTCTCCCAAAGAAAATAATTCAAATAAGTCACCAAAATGAGGGTATAAACATGAAATTTGAGAAGTAGAAGTAATAAATCAAGAAGCGAATGACTTTGATGCAAATACTTTTAGCTCTCAGAACCAAGTAGTTATATAAACATAATCTCATCATGTACAAATGTACTCTCAATGGATTCTTCATCCTATCTTTAAAATATATCATCAAAATTTATTTTTTCTATTTTACATATTGACTTTTACAATATATCATACATCAGCTTATCTATTTTTTCTTCATATTATTTAAATAATATTTTTTTATATTTTTTAAACATTTCATTTCCACCAATAAATTTGTAATATCCATATATTCTTTTATATTTACAATATACAATATAATATAATTCAGTCCTATACACAAAATAAAATTATATAAGTTAAATAAAAATTAAAAAAAAAATCAAATAGAAAAAAATTGGATAAAGAATATTTACTAGATATTTTTTTAGAAAAAAATAAAATAAAGGTGTTTTAAATGATAAACGATAAAAAGAATTTGTACTGAAATGTAAAGAAGTAAAAGCAAATGGGGGAGCAAATGAAGTATAAAAAATGCTTAAAAAAATATATATAAATAATAAAATAATTATTTGAATGATGAACAGTATCCACTACATTCTGCTTATGTATTTTACATAATCCAATGGAGCTCATATTATGAACAATTCTCTAAATATTTTAGATTTTTTGTATTATACATGAGCGATTGAGAGAGCAACGTACCAGCATAAGCAACTGTAACACCTGAAACGAGTCGTCCCAAAGCGGATAGCATGTAAAGACAAACCACCACCTGCAGGGATTTACATCATACATTAACAACACTTCCTTAATATATGCCTTCTCCATCCATGCCAATTCGCTTAGAACTTGACAAACTCAGGAGTACTAGAAACTGTGGACAAGCTCAATGTCAACATGGAAACAACTAATATTATAAAGTATTACCCTGAAAAATAGCCTCTTGTCATGCCCCGTCGCGGCAACCCTCAAAACAGACTCCGCAGCTCCTACTGTATTAGCCATACACGCAACAATTTCATTGGCAGTGTCCTGAGAAATCTGCCACTCAAGTGGATCCACGGGTACCCTATACAACGATGTTTTGCAACAAATCAGATTGTTAGAACAAGGAAACACATATTTACGGGTTAACAATAGAGGGCACATCTGGAGATCCCATGGGAACTAATTTAGTTGCAGCTGAAAATTAGGGTTCTCGAGTAGGAAAGAAGAAAAAAGAAAGCCAAGCAACACATCAGAAAATGAAAAACCCTAATTTCACTACCATTCAAGAGCGAAAGCCCAGAACAGAAACCCAGAGTGAAAACCCTAGATTTCGCAAATAATTCAAGCACATTACCCAAGAACAGGAAACGACTGGAATTATGAACATTCTGAAAACTCTTTGAATGGGGGAGAGAAGAAAAGAGATATAAGAAGTAATTACGAGATGTTCAATTGGCGGAAGAGGAGACCGAGAATGGCGAGGGAGCAGAGGAGGACGATGAGGACGTCGGAGACCAAAGAGAGAAAGCTGGCCTTCCTATATGCGCAGTGGTAGTACACCAAAGTACCGCTGATCAGCAGAATCAAAGGCATCCCAAGTTGGCTGCTCCTCCTTTGCCTACCGCTCCCCTTGCTTTTGTTATTGTTCCTATTATCATTGCTATCCATTCCCCACAATTCAAGCCCTCGCGATTCGCTTCTTCATCAATCAGCCTTTTCTATCGCAGCCTCGCTCGCTCTTTGAGCTTTCTTTCCTTCAATAAATGGCAGCATACAATGAGACACCTGTAGAATAATCGTCTTTTTATCTTTTCTTTTAGGCTGTATTTCGATAGGAGTATTATTTAATATTTTATTACTATTATTATTTATTATATTATTATTTTTAATTAATATTTACAGATTATCTAAAATCCCTCAAATTAAAAATAAAATAAAATAAAATAATAATAACTGAAGTGAATATGAATTTTGTTACCAGATTGTTTGAAGAAACTTCTATTAATTTTATTTTTTGTTACCATCATTGTTGTTTTGGATGTTAATAAAACCCATGATCCACTTCTATTTTTATAACTCCATAAAAAATGAACCTTAATTTTATAATATTAAAATTTTATTTAATAGAGTGACATAATTTTATTAGTTGATTAAAAATAAATTGCAAGTAATAGTAATAGTTGATGAAATCTACACATCAAACGTTTGACATAAAATAATAAATCTTAACCCGCAATTCTTTTTATTTTTTATTTCCCAAGAAAGCTTCATCTTTTATTTATTTATTTTTATTCCCACGCAGACACATACTTGAGACTAGTAAAGGATACATAAAAATCTTTACGATATATCATAAAATAGATATAATAGAAAAATGTATAAACTATAAAAGAGATCCCAAAAACTAAACCCACAAACAGCCGTAAAATTGTAAAAGTATTTTTATTATGAATTCATATATAAATTCATATCAATTTGTAAGTTTATTTTTATGAGATTTCTTTATTTATAGCTATGTAGCACTTCTCAAATCTCACATCTATCACATTAACTAGTAAATTTTACTTTTTGTGAAACTAGCATTGTCAAAATAAAATGCATGCAAGCAGATATTAACAGAAACTCATGAACTGGGACAAATACTGCTTACACAAGAAACCACAGCTGAGCATAATTTCCCAGCAATAAGATTGCTTTGAACAATGATCATTGCTCATTTTCTATATACATCGACAAAACCAACACAAGCATAACATTTTTTATTATATGAAGTTCCATAAAATATACTTAGCTACGCCTAACAGGCAGCTATATCCGTAGCAGATGCAATAAAGGAATTTACATTTGCAAAGAATGCAATGTGTTTGTCCATCTCAAACTTTCCTAAAGCAGAGTCGTTCTTGCTGCCAACTTCCTGCATCTCACTTAGACGACCTGCTGTCCCGTTGCAGAGTACCTTGTTCTTCTTCCAAGGATTGGATTTCTGCACGTTAGAAATAAAAAATAGTTTTAGGCCTTTATTCTTAAATTCTCATCTCATCTCATTTCACTACCATTCAAAAAATTATCATCTCATCTCAATTTCCAAACATGCCCGAGAGTATGGTGTACGGAGCTCTCACCAAGAAACAGCCTGATGATAGTAAATTTTTTGCCTATTTGGACCCTCTGCTCTAAACTTTAAATAAGCATTTGGGTAAATCTATCGTTAGGCGCCTACAAACAAATGTGTATAAATACTGCCAAGCTAATCTTTACTATAGATAAAATGGAGAAAGGAAAATCATGGTTTTAAGTATGTGCACGTACTAAAGACAGAAAACTCACGCACCTTCACCAGATAGTTGTTCAAATCGAGCAATTATGTGCTTCCCATAGGTGAATTTCTTCAAAGCATGAAGATGAAGTCTTATACGATTTAGTAATATTTCCCGTTGTTTATCACTGCTTGTTTCGAGAATCTTCTGGACCACGTAATTTGCAAATTGGTCCTTCATCATTGTCTAGTACATAGGAGTCAAACAAGAACCAATCAGTAAGCATAAAGTAAGTTCCAAGCTGAATTATACTCCACTCAATGTTAATTATTCACAAAGACTAGCCAACTGCAAAATGACAGTCTTCTCATCTCGATATCGGAATGTCTCTATTTGACCTCACAACAAGCTCAGTGACAGGAGAAGAATACGCAATAAAATTGTGTATGAAGTTAGTTCATGTCACCAAAGGATGTCAGAACATATGCACATCAAAGAGTTAACAAGATCAACAAAGAGAGAAGGGTTTCAAATAACCAGAATTAACAGACTATCAGAAAATTAAATATCTAGCTCACATTTTAACAGGAAAAAAATCTCAGCAGTTAAACCACACAGTAAGTAAGGTACTGAACACAATTGGGAAGGTGCAAGTAGTAGAAGTCAAAAACCATACTTTGGTGTCAAAACTCTTAAACATCCTCTCTATCAGAGATTCAAATAATGTAGAATTGGTTAACAGGGGAGAGAACAGATTCTTCTGAAAATTTTTGGGTGCTCATTGTGTAACAATGGGTGACATAATAGCATCAGGATGGTAGGAAAACTCGTTACTCATCAGTCTTGTAAAGTTATGCAATGGTTTTGAATGGCTTGTCCCAGTTTGCCAGGCATTCTTATAACAGTTCTATTAACATGTTTAAAGGTTTAGTTGCCACTTTAGAAATGAATACTCAGGGATATGTGATTCCTTAAGTAAAAGCATAATTTAAGAAATATTCATGGGCAAATTCTGACAGAAACAGTTATTGGTTGCCTGGCTTGGATATGCTGACCTTAGTGGGTCGTACTGATCAATCAGTCAAGCCAATGTACAGGGTAAAATCATCAGGATGGCATGTTATAATTATGTACAGGATGGCACTGATAATATGAATTATATGAGCTTCATGTACGGTTTCAAGTTAAAGAAGAGAAGAAAAAAACTTCTCACCAATAAATTATCATTGTCCTCAGATTGCCCAATAATCTCTCCGATCAAGAGCTCCCGTTCAGTAGTATCCCCATGCTCCAAACATTTCTCGACGACATTTGAAGCATATTTATGAAAGCTCATGTGGACGACTGCCCCAGTAAAGCTTTTGATTATTTGACTTCTTGCATAGGGCTTTCCCATCTTCAAAACATGCTGCAAGACATTATATCCATCTTAATATTTAATTAAACAAGAACAGTCAAGCATCAACCCTGTGAACAAACTAAAAATGAGAGAGAGAGAGAGAGAGAGAGAGAGAGAGAGAGAGAGAGAGAGAGAGAGAGAGAGAGAGAGAGAGAGAGAGAGAGAGAGAGAGAGAGATGGGTAAGGCCCCGATGTTTACCTATTATTAATTAGAGACCAACAAATCAGTTTAACCTTAAAGCATCTAAAATTTGAGTATGACTAACCCGTTTTAATGCACCAATCATAAGTTCTTATCTTTGCTCTTTTTCTATAATTTCAGCTTCTAAAGCCTCTCGTTACAACACACCTTCAAACATGCCATATCAAGAATATTTCCAAAAAGCCCTTGCTATCCTTTTCACCAAATAATGGATGCAGATGAGCAAAATGCTAAAAATGACACAGATTTAATTAACAAAATTGCTTTCACCTTCGCCTGTGCCACTACCTTTATGACAGAAAATGCTACTACTGAATGCTTTGGAAAGCAAACAAAACCAACCTGCGTGACATAATTGCCATACTGATCTTGAGCAAGAACATAAGCAGAGTCCAAGATTTCGTTCACTATGCATTGAATCTGCAGCTCATCTGAACCATGCTCCAGAATTCTCTATCACAAATCAAAACATAAAAAATTCAATACCAAGCCACACCAAAGTATTGTTAGAGCCTTTCCACCAAACTCTCAGTGAGCAGATTACCTGAATGACACGACAACCATAGGGATGAGTAGAAAGCTTGGCAACTTGACCTTGAAAAGCTGAGATAATAAATTCAATTTTCTCTGTAGGGACACTTTCTATACATTTTTGGATAACATGATTTCCATTCTGATCATGTACACATCTCATAACGTGTCCATCAAGCTCACGCACAAGTTGTATTTTGTGATCAGGCTCAATAACTTCAAGGACCTAAAATACAAATTTAGCACAGATCAACAGCCAAAGAAACTCATGAGGTGGATTGCACAGCTTAAGACTGCAACGGTTAAGGTCCTGACAAGGCCATTAACGAGCCAAATGCTATGCCAAACGGGGACCACAGGAAGATTTGAAATACATTGACAAGGTTGAAAAGCATGAGATTAATTTTCAAGGAATATTTTCATCGAGCAGTATATTTCGTGGAATTATAAGCCTGCACATCTATCATTAGAGTCTAGCATACCTTCTGGATTACACGACAACCATACATCTGCAAACTTAAAGCCAACATATGTCCAACAAGTTGATCTGCAAGTTCCTTTCTCTGCTCGAGACTTCCATATTCAAGAAACTGTATAATATCAACAGGATTCCAAGGATCAAGCAAGCCATTCAGAAAGTTAACATGCCCAGCAAGATATTAGAGCTCAAATATCCAATGTAATGCACATTAGTTTTGAAAGCATACCCTTTGAATGACATAATTGCCAAAAACATCTATCATTAATGTTGAAGCATGTGGAAGAACTTCTTTGAAAACAGATGCCTTGTCTTCAACACTGCAATGTTCCAGCTGTTGCTGAATAAATCGACTCCCATGTTGATCAATACTGAATTAAACATGAATCCAAGATTATTATTTGCACAACAGAAAGAGTAAACAAATAACATCTTGTAGATGACAGAAACAAAAAGAGCAACAAAAAAGAAAAATTTAGCTTAGAGCCTTGCCTGAATTCAAAAATATGCCCTGCGATAGCAGAGAGTTCAAACTTTCGAACATTGCTGGATTTCAGTTCTTCAAGAAGAGAGTGCCCTTTGGGCTCAACAAAGCTGTTGAGTCTTCTCTGCCCTTGCCTCTCTGAATATTGTCCAGAATTTTTTATAGAACTTCGAGGTAACCTCATCTCACTATGCTGACCAAGATGACTCATTCCGCCAACCGGAGATGATGGATATAATGAACTAGGAATAGGTGATGCAGGGAATTTCGCCATGACATCCAAGTTAGGAGAAGTTGGAAAATAACGACCACTAGCATTTCCCACTTCTCTTGGACCTGGAATGCTCTGATTTGTCTGAGGCTGAAATTTCTGATTGCTCATATAAGAGGCCACAGTTGACCAAGGGTTATCCTGGCCCCCAACAATACCTGTTGATGCCAACTGAGAATGGAATACAGTGCTATATGCGTTGTCAAAATAATGTGGATAATAAAGCATCTGATGAGGATCCACAAAAGAAGGTTGAAGCATTAATCCATGAGGTCCATAAAATTTCCCTAGATTTTGCACATCACCTGCAAGTAGGGTGCATTCCCCTGTTAAAGCACCAGCAGTTTGACCACTAAAACTTGGAGCAGAAGCAGGATCAAATGGCAGAGGCATCACACCATGAGAGGGGTATGCAGCCATATATGTGGGAAGAGGCACTGAACTCAGACCATACCCCCCAACACCGTATTGTGAAGGAAACAGCCCTGATGGATAAAAATTAGGGTAATATGGATGTCCTGACGTCATTGTTGCATATAAGGGAGGAACAAATCCATGAGAATGCAATGAAGACTGTATGTCAACAGAAGAAAAATTAGGATCATGCGGAGCTTTTTCGGTGACACCATGAGAATTACTCATTCCTTCAGAACAAACTTGGGCTTCGATTCCCTGAACTTGATGTGGAATACCCCCTTGAGCAGAGGGATGCTGTTGTGCCATATTCCATCGCTCTTCTTGTTTCTTCCCATCACTCTCTGCATTAGATGCTATACCTTTGGCCTTCATTTTGGAGATGTCTGACCTGAGGGTACCACCACTAAATGATACGTCATCCTTTAAACCAGAATCGTTATTGCTTAATTCATTGTATTCTCGCATTAATGGGCTCCCTCTCGCATCAGGACAGCTTGAGCTTGAAAAAGTGGTCATTGAAGGATTACTATTTACTGTCACTCCAACAGCACGTGGATCCAGAGCACAAGACTCTGAAAAAACGTCAGTAGAGCCTAAGTTTGATTCCAATAGCTTGGAAGCATCAATGGAAGAGACATTTGCTGAAATTGCATGGACATCAGAATCAAACGATCCGTCGGTTGTTGCATGGCCAGATGAATGAGACTGATTATAAACTGGAGAAGGTGTACGGGGAAAGTCTTCCTACGAATCCACCAACAAAATGAAACAGAATGTGAAAGGAAGGGGAAATAAGAAATCTGAGTTTACTGAAATCTCAAGGACCACATAATGGACAGCAAGATAATTATTAACAACCAGTGCAAGCTCATGGTTTAATTTACATCCACTCAGACCTTGCCACATTGTTTGAGAACAAAAAGAAACCTTGTACCATTGCAAATGGGTTCATTCAAGTTCATTTGACGGCAGAAAATTTAAAAACACATACTTAACAATGAGGACCACTCACCCACGGGGGTGGAAGAGGTATGGCAGAGAGAGTTGGGAGCTTAAACATACTTAACGTACAAAAGCATGGAAAAGTTCAACACTTGTTGATTGAGATTAGAATCCAAAACATGCAGTTAAATCTGTACCTGAATCAGATCAACCAAACTTTTGCGACGGCTACGCAAAGATACTGAGTTCTGTCCAGGCATAAGTGCAGTACTACTTTCAGCCAAATTGTTGGAAGCTGGCCTGGGTGAAGTATCATCCTCAGACTCCTCCATATGAGGAGAAAGAGAGCCTTGAGATAAATGCAAGGGCCCACTGCAACTATCATCAACAGAAATTAATCCTGCATTATTGCCAGAAAAACCCATTTGATGCACTAGGCACTGATTCTCTTGCGAGATAGGAGGTGGAGGAATCCTTGGGTTCAACTTGATCTTAGAGCTGGAGCATGCAGAATAAGCTGGATCAAATTTTAGTTGTTCCTCCGGCACAGCACTTAAATTAGCCAAGTTTGAATTGGTATGAGAGTTATGTTGCATCAAAAGATTCTTAATCGATGCAAGTGAACCTTCCATGCTTGGTGGAGCGCTACCGCTTCTGTTAGGCACCATGCTAAGTTCATCTCCAAGAAATCTTTGCCCCTCCAAGAGTAATCCCAACTGCTCTGCTGCCATATTTTGTAATGGGAATCCAAAAGCTGCAGCATCCTTAGAAGAGGTCCACTTTCTAACTCTGCTGCTTTCCACCATTCCCATAACACTCTCAGTTGCCATCCTGCTTTTGTATTGACTCTAGCGTCCACAATTTTATTTACACCCTGCCAAATCAATCCAATGCCCCATGATACAACTCAAAGCAGCTGACCCCCCTTCAAGTGCATTGACAACAATAATGAGCCAAAAAAAAATTTACCATTTTGGTTATAAACCCACAAATGCTAACAGGAAAAACCACAAAACAACTTATATTGGAAAATTCATAATGAGTCCCCATTTATTTAAAAAAAAAAAAGGACAACACCCCCATAATATTATAAGAGAAGTGCTATAGCCACAAAGAGGTTACACAAAAGTAATCCACAAACTGACGTAGTTTCATGTGATCTATCAGATCTACTTTACAATAAAAGTAACTTCATAATTTGACAAATCATATCAAGCCACATCAGTTTGTAAGATTACTTTTGTGTAATTCCTTTGTGGCCAGAATATTTCTCATATTATAAAGCACCCTCACTTGTGGTGATTCCCATCATTAATATCATCTAGATGCAGGTCTATCAAATGATACGCCCAAACATTTACCAATCCCAATTACAATCACTCAAGTCTTCTAGATTGCAGAAGACAACGTGGCAACAAGGTTCCAAGGTTTTTGGTTGCCTGACATTAAGAATAATGCATGAAATGCGCTGACTTATCCCTCAACTAACAAGAGCATGCCAACAAAGCCCAGAGAAATAAAAGTTACTACGCTACAAAATGAATGGGATATTAGAACCAGGAAGGGTAAACGATAAAAGTAAGAAAAAAATTTGTTGCAAACTCTTTAACAGGGTATGTCATCACTGAAAAAGGAGATAAGCCCTTTGAGATTGAAGGCAGGGCTGGTGAGAGACCCTTCCTAATCAGCACGGTCACAAGAAATTAATTGACTCTTTAATTCACCATAGTCTACACCTAAGAAACAGTTCACACGTTACTTCAGGAACGTTTTCTCAATAGTCACAAATCAAAATTTAAGTTAATTGACCCTTTGCTTAGTGTCAAATTAAAAAGCATCTTAAAATTCTTAGAACCTCAAAACTCGTGACAGATTAGTTAAACTTCAGGAACATTTTAGAAACATATAATGATTCCAGCATCTTTTTTCCATAAATCCCACCCTTCGGTTTATTCAAAATTCAGGGCAATCACTTTGGTTTTTAAAAATTTATGCCAAATTAAGCGAAACCTCGTCAACGTTTTAACATAAGATGAGCAGATAACAATGATAACAATTTTTTTCCATTATTCTACCCTTCAGTTTGCCCAAGATTTGGTTCAGTCAGCTTGGAAGTTTATCAATTCTAAAGAAAACCAATTTATCATAAACCTGCAAACATATGAAACCTCATCGCATTTTAACATGAAATGATCAGATAACATTTTCCGCTTCCGTTAACGTAAAATCTCGGGCAGTCAATTTGCAAGCTCATCAAAACTAAAGAAAACCCATTTATCATAAAGATGCAACCATAATCCTTACATAACTATTAACCAATAATAAAATTATTAAAAAGAAAAAAGGACAATCAACAACCAATAATTCAAGCCCACAAAAATATATATAAATATATATAAAAGAAACAGGAAACGAGACATAATTTTAGAGCATTAAAGAGAATAATTCAAAAGAAGCAGAATTATTATAATTCAAAGATGAAAACCATTAATCTTCAAACTTTCTTGGGCAGTTTCAAGCACTGAGAGCCTCACCAGGTAGCAATATCAGTTCTCAAGTTTTGGAGCACGAACCACGTCCGTTGGAAGCTCTCCAGAGTTTTGGAAATATTACACGAACTTGCTTTTCAAGAACCATTGCAGTGGAGGGAGAGATAGAGAGAGAGAGACATACAGACGGAGAGATTGACGTTGTTTGTAAATGACAATGAACTTGCTTCGCAAGAACCATTGCAGCGGAGGTTTATGCCAGAATCAATGAAATGACAAGAAAACCCTCCCGAACAAAGGAAATCACAAGAACACCATTGATGGGGTATGCTTGGTATACAGTATATAGGTGGGAGAATACATACATACTTTTTATTAATTAAATAACTAAATATTAAATAAAGACACGTGTTCATTCAACTTTGTTCCATATACAGGTGTCAACAAGACGTGACTATCCTTCTTTTGTTGATCAAGGAAATGACAAGAAAACCCTCCCGCACAAAATAAATGACAAGAACACCATTGATGGGGTATGTTTGGCATACAGTATATAGGTGGGGAGACTGTACATACATACATACATACTTTTTATTAATTAAATAACTAAATATTAAATAAAGACACGTGTTCATTCAACTTTGTTCCATATACAGGTGTCAACACGACGTGACCATCCTTCTTTTGTCGATCATTAAACATGGCTACAAAAGATTCTGCTTTCGTCGGTATTCGCTTACTTGGCAGTTGAATATAAGAATTTCGTCCATTAAATTGTCACCAGCCTGTCGATTTACAGTCACCCGCTACTGTTTGCGTGTACACTCTCGTATTTTAAATTACCGCATAATTATGGATACGGTATGGAAAACGTATTCATCAAGTAAAAGCAACCGATGACGTGTCTACATCTCTACCTTCTGATGAACCGCTTAAGTCAACTCCTGACTTTTCTTAGGTTTCTTAGAAAATTTGAAGGGATAATGACGATATTTTTTTATTATAAATTAGATTTAAAAAATTACATGAAATGAAATTATGTTATTTTATAAATTTATTTTTATATAATTTCTTTATATTTATAATACTTATCCGAATGAAATTGCATATATAAGCCAACTATGTGTAATATGTTGAATGTGAGATTCGTATATTCTATAGTTTACCGTAAAACGTATTCCATGTAGTAAGGATCGCGCATTACCGTTCAAGGCATTACATATATTTTAGTGTAAAAAGGGGAGATGTTGGCACCAATGAAACCAAAAATTTTAAGATTCAGAAATGACTCAATGTTGGATATGAAACTGGTGCCATTTATATATGAATAAGTTTCCATGGATCTCCGATTAATCTCCAAATGAAAGGGAACACAAATGTCATGACGTTGGCATGAGCATTGCATACCAAAAGGGTAAGCCCGTTTCATTGTTAAACTCAATTGAACTCAATTAAATTGAGTCTAACATTTAAATATCAAATTCTCAAATTATAAAACTTATTTCAACTCAAAATTTTCTTACATGTAAAACTCATAATTTTTTTCAACTTAATATATTTTTATAGGTGGGACCTATAACTTTTTTTAATTTTTCACAAATAGTATTAAACTCATCTTAACATCTAAATCCATTTAAACTCATTTTAGATGGATCTCACATAACTCACTCTATTAACTTAATTCACTATTATTCATAAAAAATTTATTTAACCCAATTCAGTTCAATATCCAAATACAGTCCAATATAAGTACCTTTTACCATATATATATATATATATATATAAGCCGCATGCCATTGCTGCTTTTTCACTTGATCTCAAATGGTGGAACGCTAGGGCCCACACCGGCAGGAGGGACAAAACAAGACAATGAACACTCGGAAAAATACACACAATGTCCGGAGGCTTATTGTCTTGCTTCCTCCGAATGGCAGGCGACGCCTGCTGTCTGGAGTTTTGGAGTTGTTGTTTCATCTGTAAATAGAAAAGGGTTGTCAGTATCTGGGTATCCTCTTATGAACATCAACACTAATCATGATTAATTAGTGTGATATATATTCTTTCAACATGAACGTGACAAGACAAGATATGACTTTCACACCCAAATCTATTTTAACATTTATACCGCTGTCAACTACAATGTAAAAAAAAATTATTTATCATTCGTTTCTCATCATGTCATTATTTCATAACATGATATTAAATAATAAGTCATTACCGAAAGAGACAAGGAACATGACAACAACATGCAACTACTCCACTTACAAATTAAGCCGACATGCTACTCAAACCTAAGAAGTAATGAGATTTGAGTTATATAAAGTGTTGAAGGCGTGTTCCCATCAGCATCAGCTGATATTAGCATGCATCGACGGGTTTATGCGAACATATGCATATTGTACTATACGAGTTCTATAGAAGTTAATACTATATTGATAGTAGTGACATTTAAATAGTAGTAAAATAATTAAAGTTAAAAGATATTTTGTTGAATTATTATTTTATTTTAAAGTTTGTAAAAATTGTATTAATTTTTGCATTTAGATAATGTTCAAATGAAAAAAATTAAAAATTATTTTATATTTAAGTAATATTTGAAAATAAAATTCTAAAAAGTTTTAAAAATTTCGTATATCGTGTTTGTGTCCAAACGTCCCCTTATATATGGTAATGATAAAAAAAGGTTGTAATTATAGATAAAGATTCTTCCTCAACCAATAGCTTAGCATTTTCAATCCCAATAACACAAAAAATGATAATAATAATAATAATAATAGGATACTAGAAGAAACGTCCATGAAGATTATCTGAAACACCAACATGGTTAACAAAACAACATACAGCAGACAGCCCTGCTACAATCCTTTATCCTGGTCGATGAGAACAAGGAATTCTTGACTCGAGTATTATTATGTGACGTATTGGGTATTCCTAGTAGAAGGAGATGAGAATTCCTAGCAGCATCCACAAGGGTAAGGGACTACAGGGGATGTTCACTTGCAGCGCAACCATCAACAAAAACTTGCTTTCTTTACCGGTTCTAGCATCTATTATTAACAAGGGAAAAGGATGGGAGAGGGATCTCTCCGCAGCTTGCCATATGCCATACCAAGTTTTTTCATCTTTTCTTCACACCAAAACAGTTGCTCCTTGGTGATCCTCACCATTCTGAGAACCCTGGATAAGATTTTCACATCAATGAGGCTGAAAAGTAGCTCAACATCTTCATCTCTTTGGGGCCAGGAATTCTTCTTCCAACCTTTCCTCCTTTTGCGCAGTTCATTCAGTTTTATCCTCTTCTGCAGTCCCCAATGGTACAGACTTAGATCAGCATGATTGGTCAACAAACAAAAGAGTGCGATAACCGCCATCTATTCTAGAAGATCTCACGTCCTAAAACACACACACACACACACACACACACAGAGAATTAAGTAGCAGATGCATTCAATGCAACGCGGTTACTAGGGGCATATAGAAAACAGCTTCAGCCTATTTTTTTGGCCAGAAAACACTTCCCATGAAGATGCTTCCTTTGTTAGAAGTAACTGAATAGTTGAAAACCACGTGCAACCCAACAAACACGAAGCCCTATACACAATCCTAAAAAAATATGGCCGGCAGACCTTCTACCTCTACTAAGAGAGTCAACTGATATGAAGACGTCAATCAATGCATGGTAGTATCAAACCACTGGTAGGCTCCCCATTAAGTACAAATCAAACAAGAACATACTGATGACATTATGATGTAAAGAGATGAAGAGGGTGAATGTATCTTGACAGAAAGAACAAGTACGCTCAGAAGACCTTAAATTATCCAAGGTACACTAGCGGAAAACTCCTTAGTGAGGGCTTGTGCACCCCCCGGATTTGTTAAGACTTTATACCGAACACCTAGTGCCAATATTTTTTACAATAAGAAGACAGCACTAACGTCTAACAGGTTTCTCTGATAGAACTTCTCTCAGTATAAGTCTCAAAGGTCCAAATGCTTAAGTTGCTCCTGAATAATTTTTTGAATAAAGTTCAGAATGTGAAGAACAGAATTTTATAATCAGACTTATCTGGTTAGATACAGTATAATTAATACCCTCGATTCCCCCTTCATTAAAAAGCAAAAGTAAATATTTGGGAAAAAGAAGGGATGTAAGGGCATCCATATCCATGTTCAATGAACAACAAAGTGTAGATTAGTTTGATGTGTTCATATATTAATCTCAGCAAACCGCACATAAATTGTGGTATCAAGTTGTACCATCACTCAAAAGATACTCAAAGCACCACAGGGTAAACTTTAGGACATTGAACATTAATACAAACATGGTGTTGCATACAAGCTTAATGAGTTAAAAGCCAGGCACAAACAAGAACTAGTGGATTAAACAAAGGGAGAGAATGCATTCATGAATCTCAAACAAACAGCAAATGCACTACTAATACTGATAAGATATTACATGATTGGGGAGTTTAAAAAGCAAAAAAAAAGGTTCCTGCACTAGAGTTTTGAAAAGACTCGTCTCCTGGTTATGTCAGATAAATATGCTAGTCTTTATAAGTTGAAATACAAGGAATTTCGTAGAACCTTTACCTTCTCCAGAGCAGATTGGATCTGTTGAAGAGGGATTGTAACCTGGTTCTGATTTCCAAACAGGTGAAGAACACTGCTTGATTTTTTCTTGTCCATCTTTATGAACAAGTGGAAAGTAAGGATTGAGCACTCAACAATCTTGATGAGATCAAGGGCAAGGACAGTCAGATATGAAGATTCTTCTGTTTCTCTTTCACCTGATGCTGAAATAGATAAAATGAAGCAAATTACACAACAGCACAATTTCATATGTGAAAAAATAACAATCCATAGGCAGTCCATTTTACACAAAATGAAAATGGAAAAGCTCATATTCTCCAATTGAAATGATCCAAAAAGTTTTGTGAGTTAATTCACGAGACTTTCACCTTTTATATTAGGAACCTGGAGCAATTTAGGCCAAAGATTCCTGGATCGAGCATAAGTTTGTGCCCTAAGACCCTCCTCAAAGGGCTCATTCTCAATAAACCTTTGTAACAAAACTTGGAATTGTTGAAACTGGTGAGCACTATGATTATAGCAGGCCAGATTATCAGCTTGGCTTGAGATTTTCTGACTCAACTGAGTATATTGACAGTGAAGTGCTTCCCAAGTCAAACAGATTTGAGCTACGTATGCCGTTTCAATATCTTGGTATGGGTCATGAACTGGATGCTGAAGATGCTCAGTTTCACAATTGGGTTCTTCAATCTTCTTCAAAGAAAGACAGCCAATAGGGAATGTAAGCTTCTTAGATGTGGATCTTGATGATGGAGTTGCAGGGGCTTGGGAGCCCGCAAGACAACCTTTAATGTGAAGAGGTATTAAAGAAGATGTCATTACATGGCAACCATTAAAGGAGCTCATAAAATTTGAAAAACAGAAAGCAAAAACTGGAAATCGTTGATGGCCAAGGAAAATAAAAAAGAAAAGCCAATAAACATCAATATCATGTAGGTAGGCACAAGATATGATACAGTAGCCACCCAGGCATAAAAAGCAAGCACCAGATAGACATGCTTGTTTGTTTTTCCAACATTGTCAAGTTCTAATTGTGGTCCTTGTGCTCTAGAAAAAGATAGGTATATATTTCATAAATCTAAAATGATTTAGATGGTGAAGAAAGCTACGAGGTTTCACTTTTGAAATAAGAAGCACCGCGAATGGAAGAGTTTGCCATACTATCTTTTAAAGCAAGATACCTCTACCGACTTCGTTAACCTGCTGCATGCTCATACGATCAAAGAACAGCATTCGCTCGCAGTACTTGTCATACAAAGCGTCAACGCCACCCCACCACTGGAGAGCTTCAGCTTCCACATCCCTCCAGTCACTAGAGCTTGTCTCACCACCCTCCTCGTCCTCCTCCTCCTCTTCTTCATCACATGACTCTTCTTCAGGAATCAAAACCATAAAGCTGTTTCTTCTCAGTTCTTTCAATCTCCTCTTCACCTCATCTGTAATAAAATCGTCGTCGTCATCCTCAGCTTCAGAAACAGGATCAGCATGAGCAGATTTACTCAAATCATCACCAACATTCCCATTCTTTGGTTGCTCATGCTGTGGCACCGGCTTCTCCTCTAAATCTTTTTCTGGGTCTGGTTTGTGGGCTTTTCTGAATTTTCTGACTTTAAAGAAACTCATGTTCAGCGACCCTTCCTTCGCTAATAAGCTTTTCTGGTGCAAAGAGTACTAACTATATTCTTTCTTCTAAATCACAAATCAGAACCCGAAAAGCACGCTAGTAAGAAACTTTGCAGACGAAAATATTTTAAATCCAGGAATAAAACCTGCTTTTATCCCAAACGTTCCATAGAGCCAATGTGCGATGCTGCAGTCAAAATCCGTCTCGAGTAGATTATCTGCAAACAAAACCCAGAAGTCTTCCGTGGAAAATCTATTACGTGTACTGAAAACATTTTATGCCAGAATATGACGAGCAAAAAACCCTTCGTAATGCCAATCCACCGTCACAAGAAGTCAGCGATACATTACCGAAACAGCAAAAACACTTGCATTGAGCTTAGATCAGCTTCAAAGCACATTCTTGTCGCCAATAAGGGAGCTCTGAAGAAAACTGATGAAAAAACATAAACCGTAGGAAGCTGGAAACAGCCAAAAAAACCGATTAGTTTCCCCTAAAAAGCTCAACTACAGAACCAAATTCTCAGAAAAGAACAAACAGATAGGTCAGTAAAGTACATTCTTTTCACAAGCATTCAAGATGTTAATCTCTTTAAATTTCTAAAGACTCACAACAGATCGAGCATTTACCTTATATTGATCAATGAAACTGCATTAACAGAGACCAGAAGTCCCAGCAACTTCTCAAATATTTGCAGATCCTTCGAACATTTCATTTATGAGCCACAATATGAAACAAATCTCCGAGGTGTCTCGAGATAAGTCAGCGACTAGAGTGGCCCAGCGAGATTTGCTTATTATTTTTTAGACCGTTTCGCTGCTCAAAAGCAATCTTCGAGAAGCATTGCACTAAAAAGTAAAAACACCAAAATTCCAACAAGAACCCAGTAAGCATCTCGGGAAATAAGCTAATTTTCTCAACTTTTCACACTTAAAAGGACAAAGAAAATAGAAACAAATCCATGAAATCTGAGGAGATCAAGAAATGTGAGCAATGTGGAACTAGACGCCCAAAACCACAGAAGCAGAGCTACAGAGAGATGCTTTGTTATCACCTGCGGGCATTAAATTGTTTTGATTTGCATTTCCGATGAAAATGGTGGGTGTGCTATTTGTCACCATTTATGTGTTGCTTTATTGGATAAATTAAGTAAAGTATTTGGATTTTCTGGAACGATTGTAAGCTCGAAAAACTAATGATGATAAGAAAACACAAGGGTGGACAGACTACTCCTCGTACAGAGAATATTGTCAGAAAGCAGCTCTCTCTATTGACGCCTAAAGCCGCGGCCTCGAGGGTGTTTGATTTCTTCTTCTCGATGAAATTATCTTATTGCCCTCAGTGAATTTACTTGAAAAGGCAACCAAGCCCTGCCCCTTCAATTTATTTGATTTAGGTTCGGACAGGGTGTGAGGTGATTTTATATATTTTATAAATAGTAATAAAAAGTTAAAGGATGAAATATTAAATAATAATAAATAATATTAAAAAGTAATAAAAAATATGTAAATAATAATAATAAAATAATACTTATTAGTAAAGCATTCTCATAATGTTATAATATCCAAACAAGCTCTTAATCCAATTTTTCTTTTAACTAAAAGAATTGTTAAAGACGTAAAAATATTTTATAAAAATAAATTTATAAATAGACATGATTTATATAATATATTATAATACATTAAATCTATCTTATAAGAAAATAATTTTATAATCTAATAAATTAAATTAAATAATATTAATTTATAAATTTACTTTTATGAGATATTCTTTTAGGTAAAACATTTTTCACAAATAAAAAGATGCAAATAAAATAGAAGTGAAAATTAAACCAAAAAAGTGGTTGTTTTCACCAATGCGACCATCAAGTTAATTAATATCCATTAATTAAGCTTTCACAAATATCATTTCTCTGTTGGAAAAGAATTATATATTATTCGTATGTTAAGAATTCTAATAATATAAACTCCGGATCTAAAAGAATGTAATTTAATGCAACTTCAAAAAGGTAAATTCACATTGGACTGAGTCACGAGATTTTAAAATAGACTTTTAGGCCCCACCCCTATTCAAAATAGAGTTTGATCTACATGTGGGAGAATGAATAGCCTAATCATCTAATTATATAAATTTATTTGAAAAAATTTAGTTGTAAGCATAATTACGCATTAATATATACATTAATCGAATATAATTGGTCAAAAAGTTGATTTGTTTGAAAACGGTGCTAATATAAATTTTAAATATGAAGAAATCAGTATTGGTATGCAGATTAGTACGCAATTTTACTTGTATATAGCAAAACTCAATTTATTTAAACTTTTGCTAGAAAGAATCACATAAAGTATAACCTACAACATTTTATTTAACATTGTCGAATAAGCTTGATTTGGTTACCGAATATCAAACTATTTATTCTCGTCTAATTATTACAATTTTTTAAAATTTTAAAATAAAAATTAATATTAAAAAATTATATTATAATAATAATATTTTATTTAATTTTCAATAAAACATCTCATCTCTTCTCATCTGAACTGTATAATCAAACGAGACCTAAGAGATTGAGGAAATCTTGGTCCAATTAGGATAGAATACATTTTATGTCAGCCCTAAAAGTATTGGGCAATGGCTTATGCATCTTCATATTTGCATGATATCTCTTTAAATTAGCCTACATTGAATTATGCATCTTTAAAATTTTGTATAGGTATAAATAATATTTCTTCAAATTTGAAAAAACACTATTCATTCTCCAAATATTATTTTACTATTTTTCTCTCTCCTACCCATTAAAATTAACTTTTTGAAATTTATATTAAGATGATTTTGATATATGAAATTTGTATTAAGTTGATGATAAAAAGTATTTTTTAGTATATATTAATATTTATTGATAAAATTAGTCAATTTGATATATGAAATTGGTAATATTTAAATATATGAAATTGGTATTTTTGAGTATATTGTGCTAATTGTAAAATATATTAAAATAATAAATTTAAGAAAAAAATAAAAAAATATATATAATAATATTTTATTATTTAATTCAAAAAAGAGTAATTCAATATGAATTTTTTTAATATATAAAATCAATGTTTAAAAGATATAATTTTGAAAATGTATATAAAAAATCAATTATAATGTTCTTAGTAACTTCAGCTCAATATCTTGGTATTTGTGGATCTGCACGTTTGGCTCCAAATAAGATAGTTATTGGTGGGGAAAATACTAGTTTAACGTAAATTTTTTACCGAAAATCTCTACCGAAATTTTTTTTTATTTTTTTTACTTAACTATTAAGTAAGTGTTTTTAAATGAATATATGATTTTTTTATTTTTTAAAAATATTTAAATAGTTTTAAAAAATGAAAAAATGAAAAAAAAAAAAAAAAAAACTTTGGACTGATCGGTAGAGATTTTCAGTGGAAAATCTCTGTGGATGTAGCACGGTCCAGTTGGTGGTGTCAGTTTTTATAGGTAAAGTAGCTGTGAACTGACAAGTGATAAGCATGCAATTACAGGCTCAGCACAGGAAGTATGTAGAGTTTTTGGAAAGGGTGGTGCTGCAGGTACAGTTGGCGGCGGGAGCCACTATTAGGTAAAATTAGTTTTTTATTTTTTTAAATTATTTTTTAATACTTTTAAATATTTTAAAAATATATAAAAAAATTATAATAATATTAAAAAAATTTCTTAATCATTAAAAAAATATAAAAAACAAATTGAGCTAGTGGTGGCCTCCAACGGTAGCCACCAGTGGTGGCCTTAGTATTTTCTTTTTAGAAAATGATAAGGCCACTGCTCCTAATTATAACTCTAGCATTTATTATAGATTCATCTTTAGTTTTTTTATTTCTTCATGATTAAAGAAATATTTTTTTAATAATATTATAAATATTTTTTAAAAAAATTTAAAATATTAAAAAATATATATAAAAAAATACAATAAAAAATATTAAATTGCTAACGGTAGCTCTCAAAAAGAGCTTGGAGTGGTGACCGTAGCACTAGAATTTGTGTCTATCCTTTTACTATCAATTATTTGTTTTTTCATTTTCTTATTTAAGTATTAAAAATAACATACACGACCTTCTTTTATAATTTTTTAAAAAATAAGTTAAACCAACTAATACAATCATGTAATTTAATTAAAAATAAATTTAATTTTATAAAAATTAATATTCTTTTTGTGTTGTGCTCTTTAATGTCAATTTTTATAAAATTGAATTCATTTTTAATTAAATTACATGATTATTTTAGTTGATTGAATTTATTTTCTTCTAAATTATACAATAAGATCATGTTATGAGATTTGTAATTCAAATTTAAATAACAAGATGAAGAAAAAAAAAATTGAAATAATAAAATAATAACAGATGAGGTGTAGGGGTATCATTGCCCTTCTTTAGATTGTGTGGGGATTTTGAAGGCCCGATAGCGAGTTCCAAGCCAACAATTACATTCATACATTATCTACGGATGCTATACATTCATATGTTATGTATAGTAGCTAGTAACCTAAGAGCATTGGTAGTAGGTTCAATAAAATTAAATTATAGTTAAAGAATAGTTAAAATGTGAAAAAAATATTTACAATAGACTCAACAAGTGTACAGTAATTTTAGCCATTAATCTTTTGGCTAGCTAAATTTATTAAGCTAAAATCACTAGCTAAATAATATTTTTAGAGTAAAATATTCTTCCCCCGCTACATCGAACAATCTCGCGTAGCCAAATTTCTGTTCTTCCCCCCTTTCATCTCCTTCACCAAAACCCACTAGAGCAACAGAAAAACCTCCCAACTCTCCCAGATTTTTGGTTGTCGATGGCCAAAACTCCCTCCCGAATTGCCTCCCAGTTCCAGCATCTGTAGCACCGAAGGAACAGCAACCGCAGCACCGAACGAACTCCATCGTCTCCCAGCTGCAGCACCGAACGGACACAACCCTGTGAGAATAAAAGGACCGCTGGTAAGCTGCCGAATCCTATGCCTCCATTGTTGGGTCTCCTTTGTTTTTTTAATTTTTTATGCGATTTTCTGGTGAAGGGTAGCATCAAACGGAGCTTCTAGTTTTTGTACTAAACGGAATTCAAGTACTGGAAGATTTGGAGCTGCAACAGCAAACGGACGCAACGCACCGGTAATTCCCAGGCCATCATGCTCCTTTGTTTTTTCTTTTTTTCTTTTTTCTTTTTTTATGCATTTTCAGGAATCACCGAATGGATCGGATGAGATTTTTCTTCTTTGATATTAGAACTCCTTTTTTTTTTTTTTTAGAATTCTCAATGGTTGATTGAATTTCTAGAATTTGATTTTGGTGTATTGATTTGATAAAATTCTGATGAACCACTTCAAGAAATATTGTTACTGTGGAATTTGGGAATTTCTTGTGATGTATTATGATGAAACCGAATTTACTGATAATGGGTGGTCGAATTTATTTCATCCATCAGTGTATATTTTTCTTGTGATGTATTGTGATGAAACCGAATTTGAAATTTTTTTTTTTCATCCATCAGTTTATATTTTTCAATTTCTTGGTGATTCTTGTGGACCACATTCCAACTGTTTAGGAATGATATCTAGTGATTGATTATATCTAGTTCCTTATTTCATATCTCTTGTTAGGAATGGATCCATCCACTCACCGTGATGTCTACTTCACAAATCTTCTAAATAACAATGATTTTTTGATGAGTGCCACAAATGAATAAGAACTCTCTCTACCCCAAGTTGAGGTTATTGAAATTGAACCGAGTGGACGAAAACCACAACGGAGTAATAATTTTAGTAATGAGGAAGATTTGTTGCTTGTGGAGGGATGACTTGAAACTTCCTTAGATGTGGTATAAGGAAAAGATCAAAAGCACACGATGCTATGGAAAAGAATTCATAAGTATTTTGAGAAAAACAAGAAATTTGACTTTTTACGCAACTACAAAATATAGCCGTTAAAAAATATAACCGTTGGAAAAATATAGCCGTTAAAAAAAAATAATACATGAATAATATAACCGTTAAAAAATATAGCCTTTGGAATAATATAGCCGTTATAAATTTTAATACATCAATAATACAACCATAAACTTTAATACAACAATAATACAACCATAAAATTTAATATAACAATAAGATAACTATAAATTTTAATATAAAAATAAATTTTAATACAACCATAATATTTAATATAATCATATTCAAATTACAATTAGAATTAAAATTCAATAAAAAGTTCAAAATCAATATTTTAATAGAATAGTGAAAGATTTGTTGAGCCTATTATTTGATGTTATAAAAAATGGATAGCTAAAATTTGTAAAAGTGAAAACTTTAGCTAAATTTTAACTAAAATTTATTGAGCCCACTACTGACGCTCTAACCAGGCGAGTGGTATTGGCAGAAACTTGTTCTTGGCACGAGCCAATACATCACAATAATCTGCACGACTAAAGCAGTCACGAAAATCAGTGAAGAGCTTATCGTACACCCTCCATTGGACTTTGGTTGATCTAGAGTACGGGTATGGAAGAAAATCCTGCAAATTTAGCAGAGGCAGGCCAATGGGTAATCAGCATCAACATGGGAATAATGGTGATCACTTGCATTTAATTCCCTCTTATGAATAGAATTATTAGGTGACAAAAAGACAAACTTATGACTGGTGTAGCTCACTTACATCACCCTCTTGTGCGAGGCTTTTAAGCAAGCAAAATGTGTGTTCGTTCTTCTCCAAACGATCGAGAACAGCCACCCAGATCTGTGAAGCAAGCTCCTGGGCAATGTCACTTGATTTTCCGCAAGCAATAAATTGATCTGCCAAACACAAACTAATGACTGCTCAACCATCAATCCAATTACTTGAGATGAAAAGGTTGCATGCACGAAAAATGGTAGAGCATTGGATGCAGTTCCAGAGGTTCAAATGATTTAAGTATGGTGACCAGGTTCCATTATGGATTTTGTACAACATGTTTCTTGCAACACCAAACATACCCTCACCAATGATAATAGACCAATATTCAAGATGAAGAACTTTGAATATTAGGACAGTTATGGGGCAACTACATCGCAGCAAAATGTGATGGCAAAAGAAAGGGATCTCAAACTCACATGGAACGAAAATTGTTGACATGTCCACAAGGCATAGACAGGTGCTGGCTTCTAAGGCTCAGGGGAAAAAATGTCCAGTTTATTAAGGTTTTTATATGAGGTTCTACCTATGAAATGAGAGAAGGGAATTTTTTTCAAGTAGAAATTTAAGGGTTACAAGCGAGAAAATGATGATCATGAAGAGTAGAGGACACACCAATTATGGTTCCGTGAAGTATCCCCAGAGGAGTTGGCATAGTGGATAGCTCAAGTTGTTCTTTCAAAAACAAATAAGTGTGTCCAACAAGCTGACCTATCTCACCGTCCAGAGCAAAGATGTGTTTACTAACATATAAAGCTGTGAATCTCCTGAAGGCATTCGATGAGACTGTTAGTAGGGCAATACGCTTCTAGTAATATAATATAGTACTTCTGATGAGTCAAAAGAAACTACTTAATGACACTGAAACCTATATAAGAGAGCATGCCAATTTCATACGAAAGGTCCATAGACAGAGTACAAGTTATTCAAAAGAAGAGTTGATGATGCAAGCAACATGCCATTAAGGGCTGTAAAAGTTATGTGAGAGATGGAAAATCTATTCTTGGGCTGACATGGTTGCTGGGAAAAGTTATGGTGCAAATTGAAATTTTTTGTGGCTTGGGGATCAAAGTGAAAAATAGTGGTAGTTTGTGGGTGGAAAGAGTAATTCTCCCTTTTACAGTACTCTCTTGTAGTGTGTTGCTTGGACTGGTCCATGGTTTGGTTATCTTGTGGGTTTATCACTTACTTTTGTAAAATAGATCTAGCATATCACATGAATTCATGTCAGTTTGTGAATTTATTTTTATAAAACCTAACAGGAACACTACTCTTCTAAATTACATGCGTTAGGAAGGGTCGACTAATTCAGATATAATCACCTAACAAGAAGCAGCATGCGCACATTATCAAACAGAATAGAAACCACTTTTTCTTCTCAATTTCAAGAGATCAATGACGTCCATCAAGCTCTACATCTACCAGGGGAAGCACTCTTTACGAACTTTTTATGATTCTATTTTCAGAAATGAGAATTCGCAGAAACAGATAGGTTCAAGGAGAGACAACTTCCAGTTAGGAAGAGAGAAAATTCCAAAACAACTCCTCAGCTGTGCTTAAGAATATCAGAAATATCATAATCAATTTTCTGTCAATCTGCGCAGCTTTTTTCAAACCATGAAACTAATAACTAAATCCGACTAGAATTTCTGAGAAGTTAATGTTTTATGAATATACGTAAACTAAGGGACTACACTTTTACCTTCTGCTCGACCCACGAGGAATAGGTCCTGGCCACCTTTTAGCTTGGCCAGCTAAAGGATGAGTCTTGATTAGGGCAGCTTGCCACAAGCATTCTCCACGAAACAGATTGGCCCACTGTTTTTTCACACAAGATATTTGTGTCCAATATGAGACAGGAACTCGAATGAAAATTTCTATCAGGAGATGATCAGGAAGTTTTTCAACAGTGTTATCAACTGATGTTATAGTGTCATCATCATCTCTACTATTATGATCTGTCATTAGAATTCTGCAATGAAAGAGCCACAACATGAAAGCATTTAAAAAAGTAGCGTTAATGTGCCAAATGAAAAGTCTCTACTGCAAGTTCAAACTGGGAAAAAGGTCGAAAAATTAGTTTTCCATGACAACATGGAAAGCATCTCTACTGTTATCTGTCGTTAGAATTCTGCAAGATTAATTCAGGCGACTTTTGTTTTTTGGTTTGCCGGCGAAGATAGTAGAAGAAAGAGTGAAATAATTGAAAGCAAAACAAACATAGGCTCTTTGATTATATAATCTGAATATGAAATCTTGAACAAAGACACTGCTGACAATTATTAATTAAACTGAACAGTACTAAAGAAACCATCTTTTGTTTGATCAAAACGATATTCAAATCTTACAACTTCTCCAGTCTCCACACAAAACAAGAAAAGGATTCACCAGAAAAGAAAAACACATTAAAGTAACACAATCCACGGACATGGGAAAGTGGCAAAATTCAAGACCATACACGTACGGCAAATGAATCTTACCAACAAAGAAAAAGTTCATGCAAAAATAAAAATAAACAGAAGTGAATAAGACATTCATTGAATTATCATGAAGTTAAAAGGTGAAAGTGAGCAACTCATGAACCGAATCCCAAATACAAAACAGAACTTAAACTACGTACCAGAGAGAGCGGGAAATTAACGCAACGAGTATTCAGGTTAGAGATTCCAGAAAGGAAGAAAAGAGAAGGCAGCTCGTTGTGTGTGTCCGACGTGGGTGGGTTGTGGGTGTGTTGGGCCTGGCTTGTGCTTTTTTTTCTTATTCTTTTTCATGACCACTTGTTTTTTCGTAGTTCAAAAATTTTCTCCGATAATAGTTAATTATCCATTTGTTTTTTAACAACAAGCGGATCTTAATAATACTACATATCTCTTATTTATTATTATTATTTTTTTAAAATACACAATATTTATACACTCTATGATTGTAAATATAATTTTTTGGCAACTTTTACTTTGATTTTAATGTAGGCAACAACTGAACTTAGTAAGACTTTTTAAATTTTAAATACCGATTATTTCTTTACTAAATTATACAACCAATTAAATTTGGAAAATAATAAACTCACAATCATTTTCACAGCCTTTTTACATTGTGTTTGATAATTAATACATTTACAGATTACAAGTATTTGTATAGTCATTCCGATATGCAGCAAACTTTCCTTCTTTAGTGTCTTTTGACATTGTGGAGATGATCTTTAACATTCAAACATTGAGGATCAACATCTGTTATTTGTACTGGACTTGAGGCTTAATATTAGACAGCTGTTTGGGGCTGTTTACCGGGCTGAATATATTCAATTACTTTTAACACTTTTTACACAAATATATTTTAAATAAAAAATATTTTTATAAAATACCTTATAAAAGTAATATTAGATGCGTCGGTACGGATAATACACATAATAAAGCGCTTGTATAACATTATTTGATTTGGAATATAAAATTTTAAAATTTAAATTTTATAAATCAAATCTTCTTATATAAATAATATATTATTCGTAAGGAGTTATAAATAGAATAACTCTTTTATTATATAACCGTATTATATTTAACAAGGAATTAGTAATACTAAAGTTGAGTACAGATCCAATAAGCTTTTGGGCCGTATGGATCGAGGAATAATCCATCCCAAAGTAGGCAGATCCAGATCCACCTCCTGCAGGCTTTCAAGGATGACTTGGACCGTCACAATACGAGTGAATGTGTCCAAGAATTAGCCCATTGCCCTACAAATTCCTTTATTTTTTCAAGGATGCGAACCGCCCACTCCCTAGGATCAACGTGGTTGTTGGGTTCAAAGTTTAAATAGATAAATTTTATATAAATTATTTGTAAAAAAATAGATCTTATTAATAAGAAGTAGTTTTTTTTTTTTATAATTTTTTAAATGAGATTTACTTTTTTACAATGATTTGAATATAATTTATCTATTTGAGACTTGTACAAATTAGTTCTCCGTAGGTGTAGTCGTATAGATGCATTGTAATACGCGAGTGAGGAAGGCCATTTGAAGGCGTAAAGCGAAACAGTTGTGTGAGGAATTTTGACGAACAGATATATGCCAGTGGGGAGTTGGAGATGGTGGGGTAGGTATTTCCCAACGAAACAACATGTAACAGCACGATGCTAGAATCTCGTGGCTTAGGGTGGTTGAGAATTGTGAAGAGAATCCATGCAGGTCGTGCACCAGACAAACGCAGTGGGTACATTAGCATTTATGTTCCTCCAACCCAAAACCTTATCCATTCTTACCAATCCCACCAACTCTCAGATCGGTCGCTTCCACACACAATTTACGTCTTCAACAGCCATAAAATTTGAGGGCATGCTCAAGTAAAATATTATTTTAATTTAAAAAATGCTAGTTTCTTTTTGGTTTTGTCTATTGGATTTGACCGTTATGTATTTTAATTTTTTAAATGTTTAAACAAGTTATTATTAATGTATTTGTAATTTGTATATATATATATTTTTTAAAATGATTAAAAATGTTTAAAAAATGTCTTAAATAAAAAGAAAAAAATGCAATTACACTAGGGAGATGCCAAGCGGTATATGCTAGACGGCAGAGTAACAGACCATGATTGATAGTAGTGGTATAATAATTAATAATTGATTTGATTATTATTTTAATTTGATTTTCATAAAAAAAATAATATTTACAATTATGAAGTGCATAAGCGTTGCACATTCACTTTAATAATAATTTTTTAATAGTAGATTCATTTTTTTAAAAAGTGTGCACAATGCCAACGGCATGTGGCTTGATGGAACAAGACCTACATCTCCAAAATAGAGATCATGGATTCGACC
Source organism: Carya illinoinensis (assembly GCF_018687715.1). NCBI lineage: Eukaryota > Viridiplantae > Streptophyta > Magnoliopsida > Fagales > Juglandaceae > Carya > Carya illinoinensis. The sequence goes on from NC_056752.1 coordinate 48,167,113, forward strand.
CCTTCTCCCATGTATGAAAAAAGAGAGTGCGCGACATTTTCGTAACTCATAACTATATCTAGTATTACTCTTTTCATAATTATCAAATTAAAATATTTAATTTTTATAATAATTAAGATATTTATCTTATTCTATCTCTATATAATTTTCTTATAAATAAAAATCAATACTTTATATTCAATTACCATTGAAAAGCAAATATATAATCCTAAAAAACCATCTTTCATTCCTTCTCTCTTCCATAACTCATTTTCTATTATATTCCTTACAAAAATGGATTTTGTTACTCGTTATCCCCACACATTAGACTCTACATTTATTTTAATTTTTTTTAGTTGTAGACTTTATTAACTAATTAAATTATTCTACTTATCATCTATAAATTACACATTTAATAAGAGAAAAAAATAAAAATAAAAAAATTATTTGTGGAGATGACGAGTATAAAATTTATTTTATAAAATGTGATTGAAATTAAAAAAATGATAATTCAAGAATATAATCTGTAATTTCTGAAAATAGAAGAAAAAAATTAAAAAACATTGATAATTTAAGGAATAAAATGTATTGATTGGGTTTGCAAGGAATAAAATGTTGGTAGGAAAATTCAACGGTATTTAACGCAGTCTTTATCAGAAGTATTGTTGTACCGACTACTCTGTGTATACTACTACACAGACGACGCAGAGCTAGTGGTCCCCGAGTTTTGTCCTAATTTTTCCTTGGCAATTAGTTCCGTTTCGATTTCAAGCGGGCGCGCATAGCGGTGCGGCAGCACATAACGGCCAGGTGTGAACAACCTGCGTGTGAGAGCTACGCGTCGAGATTTTTATAGCAGTTCTGCTTCGTTTTGACAGATTAGCTGTTAGAGAGTTGTTCTCAAAAAAAAAAAAAAAAAACTGATAGAGAGTTGCGTGACGTATCAATAATGGAGAGATAAAATCATAAAAAACAAAAACTTGAAAATATATAAACAGATTGTCGAGATCGATACTTACAAATTAGCAGAAAGAGACTACTCTTTAATAAAAGGAGCGACCTCTACCTGACCGTTTGTAATTTTTTTTCATTTTTATTCATATATTTAAAATATTTTTAAATCATAAAAAAATATTAATATATTTTAAATTACTTTTTTAATTATTAAATATAAAAAAAAAATTACTAACCGGTCAATTAAAGCGGAAATAATTGGTGGATAAAGTAGATTTTTTCTTCATGAAAATACTCGAAAATGATGTGTAGCTTTTACAAAGAAGATTTCTACTTAAATCTTCTACCAATCAGTTAGGTATTTTTTTTTTCTTTACCTATTTTTTAATCTATTAAGATATTTTTTTAAAATAAAAAATTATTTATTTATATAAAAATATTTACTTAATCACTAAATAAAAATAAAATAAAATAACATTTCTATAGAAAATACCTGTGGCAGTAGTGTTTTCCATAGAAAAAACCACGAAAAATATTTTGGGTTTGCAACGAATAAAATGTTGGTAGGGACGTTTAACGTATTTAATGCTCCATCTTATCAGAGAAGTATTGTGTAGTGACTACTCTCTACGTACTAGATGGGTGGCAACTACAGCTATCGCTCCAGCAGGAGCTACTGTTAGTATAAAAGTATTTATATATATACATATAATGTATTTTTTAATTATTTCTTTAAAAAAATTCATAACATCATTAAAAAAAAAAAAAAAACTTAGCAACGGTAGCTGCCAACTTCAAAAAATTCATAATATCATTAAAAAAAACAAAAAAAAACTTAGCAGCAATAGCGCCCAGCTGGTAGATTTGGATGGCCACATTTCTTCTGTACCGTACAATTTTTTATATCCTAATACACTATTTCTAAATTTTAAAAATATCTCTTTAAATTAACAATAATAAATAGTAAAAATCTAACATGAATAAACAGTAATTATCAATGAAAATATGAGGTGAACAGTATATACAATAGTGTATAAACAGTACATCTGACGTGAACATTTGACAATTTGGCTACCTTTATTAAATAGTAGAACCTACGCATTTTTCAAATTATAAAAATTAAAAACTATTACATCTCATTTTACTATCTAGACACATTTTTTTTACAAATTATTTCATTTTATTTTAACTTAAAAATTTTATTACTATTTAAAATATCTCATCTCATCTGAATCATATATCTAAACGGGAGCATTTTTCTTACCATATAGACTATGTAGAACCTGTGGCCCATTGTGAGCGTGGTTCTCGAGTATTGCCCTAATTTTTCCTTGGCATCCATGAGATAAAATCATAAAAAAATTAATAATTAAATAAAATATTATTAAAATATATATTTTTAATATTATTTTTATTTAAAAATTTAAAAAATTAAATTATTTATTTTATTTTATTTAAAAATTTTTAAAAAATTATAATAATTAAATAAAATGATATGAGAATAATTATGAAAACAAACGATATAATTCTCTTTGACTTCGTGCGAATCCTATACGTGTTCAAAGTTAAAATTCTTAGAATTTCTCGTCCTTCATTTTTAAGCATCATTTAAATATAATTTTTATTTTTATTTTTTCATATAATCATTATTTAAATATAAAAATCAATACAAATTTTTATAAATCTCAAAATAAAAATTATGTTAAAAAAAAAGGAAAATATTAAATGTACTTAAAAAAATTCACAAAAAATTAATCTCTTCACATCTCAGTTATTGATACGCTAAAAATCATAAAATTTGAATCTAAAAAAAAAACTAACAAAGTCTTGGTAGTAAAATTATAAATAAAAATACAGGTACATATAGCGCTACTATTACTTTATTTCTTCTGTACACGTATTTTTTTCAACAATTTTTATTGAATTTTGAAAACAAATCTACATTTTTAGACAGCTGAGACCGCCTCTCCCTTCCATGTTTTATAATTAATTTGTGATATTTTATTACTACAAACGTGAACCGCATTGCGTGAATAACGTACGCATTTTGTATTTATATTTGTAGACTTGACTCTCAATCCGTGTGGGAAAGGAACGAAGGCTCTCAACGGAACTTCATGACACAATACATTACAAGCAGTGTTTTTATCGTGCTGCATCGTACTCTAAAGCTTAGAAAATTCACGATCTTAATAATACAAAAATATTGAATTTGTCAGGAGAAACGACAGGCACTAAAATTAATGTGCGCTGCAACTAGACTCAATCTCGTATAAACTATAAAGTTGTCTCCTTCCCTCCCTCCCTCCCCGCCCCCAATGTTTACCATTGTCAGAAGTGTTACTCCCACCGTCAGTTGAATCTAGTTGTGAAATTATTTATTTATTTAATAATTAAAATAAATATTTTTTAATAATAATATGAATAATTTTTTTAAAAATATATATTTAAAAGTATAAAAAAATTAAAAAAAAAAAATTATTTTTTATTCTTATCGAGTTCCGTCTCGTGGCCCATCCTTCTAATTATTTAACTCTCCCAATACATACGTACATACAGAAAATATTTGATTTAAGACTTAATTAATCAAGGATAATGATAGAATTATTATTTTTTATTATTTATTTATAATTTTTTTTCAAATTTTTATTATTTTTATTTAATAGTTAAAGCAGAGAATATTAGTAAAGTTGTATATTTTTTAAAATTTAATAATTAAGAATGTTAAAAAAATATTAAAAATAAAATAATAAAAAAAATAATGATATATACAATAATTTTTACAATTTTCTTGAAAATTTAACTGTACAGGACAACTTAGCAATGCAGGTCCTGCAGGTCCCCGCAACTGTCAATGGAGGTCCAGATGTCTGCAACTGGCCTCGCTGCCATTGTTTCAGAATACGACGAGCTACAGTAAGTAATCTAGATATACGGTATAGATATCGGCCTCTCTTTATTTGACGGGCTGTCTGCATCTATCTTATTACTATCTATCTATTATTCATTTATATCTTAAATTTTTTTTATTTTTATTTTATTTTATTTAAAAATATTTAAAATCATAAAAAAATAAAATTTTATTAATACTTACTTTCTTAATTATTAAATAAATTTATTTTTTAAAAAAAATCAAATACATAAAAGTAATAGGTGAATTATAATAGAGTAGTAGCTATATCATTCCGTACAGCCGACTGCACGTCGACTGCATTTATCGAATGTATCTAGTAAAGTTATTTTCTTTTGAGAAATACTTTTTGCAGTTGGAAAATGTAATCGGCGTGCAGTCGTGGAGAAAAAAGTGAATTAATACGGGACCTACATGAAAAAAAAAAATTTATTTTTTTAACTTTTTTTTATTCATGTAGGTCTTCCTGAATATAAAATAATTTTTTTATAATTTTTTTATTCATTCTGTACAGCCGACTGCACGCCGACTACATTTACCGACTGTATCTAACAAAGCCCTTTTCTTTTTTTGACATATTCTACAGGCCACCAACTAAAGATTCCTGCTTTCTACCTCAGAATAATTAAATATAGAGATAGTTTGATCACAGCTTAATTTTATAAAAATAAATTTTAAAAAAAATGTCATTTGATACAGTGAATTTAAATATAAAATAAATTTAATTTATCATATAAAATTATATCAATTTATAAATTTATTTTATAAAATATTTTTATATATGTAACAACACTTCTCTTAAATTTATCATACTAAACTAAAACAGAAATATTTGTTATACAAGTTTCGGGTATTTTTTTTAAATCTTTTATAAGTTTAAGGTCTAAGACTCTAAATGGAAAAAAAAAAAATTATTACTATAGATTTCATTTCTCAAAAACCGTATTTAACATTTCTCAGACTAAAATGCTCCAAAAATTTGGAGTGGTTGCAACTATGTTACTGTGTAAGGCCGTTTTCATGGATCATTAACTCAGAATTAGGACATGATTATTATAGATATAAATTTATGACTAAATTTTAGTAAGTTATTTTTCATTAAAAATAAACAAAATTTTCATATGATTATTAAATTCTTTTAAATACTAATTAACATAATACTTACCTAAATCTGCATATAAATAATTAATTTTCTTACCTAAATCTGCGTATAAATAATTAATTTTCTTACCTAAATCTGCATAAAAATAACTAATTTTCTTACCTAAATCTGCATATAAATAATTAATTTTCTTTCTAGTTATCCCACAGTCCCGGCCCTGCGCCTGTATATGATTTTTAGAAAGCTCGTTACAGCATCCTCTCGTCTCTCTAATTTTCTTCCCAAGAGATCCTCCTCCAGAGCTTGAAACATAATCAAGTAGGTACACATGGGGACCGGAAGATCAGAGGGGTCAGAGTACATTGTGAGAGTGAGCAAGAGGGAGATGGTGGCTGCACTTCTGCCATTGCAAGAGCACTGGCTGCCACTATCCAACCTAGACTTGCTCCTTCCCCCAGTGGACGTGGGTGTTTTTTTCTGCTATAAGAAACCTGCAGCTACCAGATCTGGGGATGATGCAGACAACCTTTGTGGTTTTGAGTCCATGGTCAGGGTGCTCAAGAGGTCATTGGCACAAGCTCTGGTTTCCCACTACGCGTTTGCCGGTGAGGTGGTGCCAAACTTGGTTGGAGAACCTGAGATTCTCTGCAACAATGGCGGAGTATGTTTTGTTGAAGCTTTTGCAGAGGTAGACCTTAAAGACCTCAACTTGTATAACCCTGACGAGACCATCGAGGGCAAACTTGTGCCCCAGAGGAAGCATGGTGTTCTGGCTGTCCAGGTTTGGTTCAAACTTCAACTTTAACATGTCACCCGCTCTCTCTGTACGTAGATGGCTATGATTCCTCAATATTGCCTCTAACAACGAAAAGACTTTTTGCAAATGCGGAGATTCTAAATTAATCTGCATCATTAATCGAGATCAGCATACCACCAAGCAGAAGAAAACTAATAAATTCTGTTCTCACGTTCGTTTTCTTTAGTTGATATTTTTGTTTACTCAAAAACACGTTTATGCAGCTGCGGAACAGGATTAATTTTTCTGTGGGGGTCAAATTTTCTTACTGTGAGGTATATTGAAATTTAAAAATTATAAAAATATAAAAATATATGAAATTATATCTCTATAATTTACAATATAAATGTACAAATAAAATTTTAAAAATAAAACATCTTAATATATATTTCAAATTTTTGACGATAATATTTCATGAAATAATATTCATATATTATTATTTTTATAATAAAATATTTATAATTTATTTATTTCGTATAAACTATCAAGTGACTTTTTTAGAATATTATCTTTCATTCTAATATATATGTAAGCTAGTTTATTAAGTTTTACGTAAATTCTAGATATTTTCATGTCGCATTAAGCATATAATATTATAATAGAGACCTTAAATATGTTTTTTCTTGCTTAATGAAGTTTAGAGGATAAAACTTCTAAACAATTTTCCATATAGATTACTAAACTTAAATGATTTTTCTTGTATTTTGACTTTGGATTCCAAATTAAGAAGCCTAATATTGTATAACAAAAAATTTTGGAATACATATTAATAAGTTTATTATTTCTCTTAAATTTAGATTTGATTTAATTTTGGTGAGTCTACACTGTTGAAAATAAATAATATATAAGAATTATATAAAATTTTGAGATTATAGGAAAAATAAATTTAAAAGACATTTCTAAGTATATTAAAATTTTAGAGAGTATATAGAGATTATAAATTTTTTTGGTGGGCTATTTTCTATATTTATAAAATTATGAATAAAAACTAAGATATTTTAATTTTTCAAAAAATTTTGGGAGGGCCTGCCATAATTAGATGCATGTATGCAGTATGTTTTTTGGTAGAGAATCTTATCTTCATCCGGGAAGGGCCAGGCTAGGGCTGCATCATGATACTGAAAGTAGACTGTCGGGACTTGAATTAGCTTACAAGGTTCATACACACAAGAAACTTAAAATGACTACAATGCGTCTAAACTTCAAAAGAATATCCATATTATATTCTACCTGACTTCGTAAAAATTATTTAAAAAAAAAATCCCGTAATAGAAGAAGAAAAAGAAAGTAAACCTCTTTGTAATAAATTTCCCTAACCAATCACTCGTTAAAAAATTAAAAATTTCGGCACCTACAAATAATATACTAAATGAAACAAAAAAACTACATTCAATTCATTTTTAGGTGTAAATGATTTAGAGATCGACTGATTAAATGCATGATTGGTAGATATGTTATGAGATGATCAGGTACTAACTAGCTAATAGGTTTACAAATTAAATACTGCATGATGAATGGTGCAGGCTACTCAGCTAAAATGTGGTGGATTGGTGGTCGCATGCACGTTTGACCACCGAATAGCAGACGCTTACTCGGCCAACATGTTTCTTGTTTCGTGGGCTGAGATGGCTCAGTCTAAACCAATCACTGTTATGCCATCTTTTCGTCGATCTCTACTCAACCCTCGACACCCCGGCTCGATTCATCCCTCCTTCGATGACATGTATGTCCCCATAACCACATTGGCCCCACCCAAAGACCCAGAACCTGATGCAGACTATCTCATTAGCCGCATATACTACATTACTGCCGATCAACTCAACCGTCTCCAGTCACTAGCCAGCACCAGTGGTTGCAGGAGAACAAAATTACAGTGTTTTAGTGCATTCCTGTGGAAGATGATTGCCAAATGCGCTATTATTAAGAACATGGACAAAAAGGTAACCAAGTTGGGCATTGTTGTCGATGGAAGGACAAGATTAAGCGAAGGAGATAAACATAAAGCTTCACTCATGGGTTCGTACTTTGGAAATGTGCTGTCCATACCGTATGGTGCCAAGCAAGTGAGTGAGATTAACGAGAAGCCGTTGGATTGGGTGGCAGATGAGGTTCATAAACTGTTGGAAGGTGCAGTGACAAAGGAACATTTTTTGGGGCTGATAGATTGGGTGGAGGCTCATCGTCCGGTGCCAGGTTTGGCAAAGATATATTATAATGGGAGCGAAGATGGACCGGCTTTGGTGGTGTCATCCGGGCAACAGTTCCCAGTGTCTAAGGTGGACTTCGGGTGGGGAAAGCCGGCTTTTGGGTCGTACCATTTTCCGTGGGAAGGAGACGCCGGATACGTGATGCCGATGCCGAGCCCCGCCGGAAACGGTGATTGGGTGGTGTACATGCACCTCTTTAAAGGACAGCTGGAGTTGATAGAGGCTGAAGCTGCTCAGGTCTTTAGACCCTTGACTTCTAACTATCTCGGCTTCGACTAGGTCAATATTGAAGAGTAAATATTTTAGGGATAAGTTTTAAATATATGAGTGTTTTATAAAATAAAAATATAGTTATTTTTGTATATTTTTTGTATATCCTATTGATATGATTGGTTGTATCATTTTTTTAATATAAAATATTTGATTTAGTCAATCATATCAATAAAGTGTATAAAAAATATATAAAAATAACTATATGCAGCATAACTTTTTATAAAATAGTTATCCTATAGAAAAAATTAGCTTTTTTTCTAATGGAGTCTATTTTTTATATAAAAAGTCTGTGCAAAACTTATATATTTAAGACTCGTAAAATTATTATTAAGTTAATGTTATATCACCCTTTGTTTCGTAGGTACGTGTTTCCAATTCTCTCTATATATAAATAATTAAGTTGTGCATGCATGTACTATTTTATCGATCTAGTTGTAGTTAGGGGGACAATCGTATGGCGCCATTGGGATTTATGGATGGTGAGATCGATGTAGTTGTTGTATTATTCTGTAATATTTCGCATGTATACATACATACATATATACACATATGTATGTATGATTAATGTGGTGATCAATTGTATGAACTCTTAACCGTACGTATGCCTCTAATTTATAAGTCATATTGTGCTATATATATAAGTTTTGGCCATGCATTTTCAATAGAAATTCAGATTCATAAAACATGATTAACATGCATGATGCACGTACGCAGGTTTATCAAGGTACGTAGGTTATCGATCTAGATTTTCCAAATCACGTTTGCCACCTTATTATAAAGAAATCATTCAAAAAAAATCCTATAAAATGATATGATTTCATCTAATTCGTTATATTTACTTTATAATAAAAATAATTTTTTAATTTGACGAATCACATTAAACTATGTTAGTTTGTGATATTACTTTTGTATAATTTATTTATGATTAGAGTATTTTTTATCATAAATGGTTGTATGTACGTTCAAAGCAATTAATAATTAAGTTTTACGTTGATTTTATTTTTGTAATTAAATAAACTATAGGTTAGATTTATTTTTGCTTCTTAAATATTATATATGTCTGCAAATTACAAGACAAGTACTACTCGCGCGGCGGATGATTTCTAATTAAAAATTCTGGACAAGATCCTGATGAGATATTTTTTTGTATAATAACGTTCAGAAAATGATCATTTGTAAATATTATGGACGTGCAAATTCTTTTAAAAATAAAAAATAATATTTTAAAATATTTAAAAAAAAAAAGAATGGACACAAAACTTATCCAGATATTTTTTGGATAATAAACTGAGATGAAACTAGTTAAAATAAAATTTAAAATAAGTGAATTAAGATAAGATGAGATGAGTTAAAATGAAAGTTGAAATTTTTTGTGAAAAATATCTATCAAGTATTAATAAAATTTATTTTGATTTGTACATGTTTTCTTAATTTTGACAAAAATAAAATGATTAGATAAAGCTTTTTCGAGAACTAAATTAAAACATTTGTTCCACTTTTAAACATATATTATATATATATATATATATATATATATATAATGGATTGAACTTTGAAACTTCAATACAAAATTTAAAAAAAGAAGAAATAAAGAAACGTAGCCTTGATTATTGACCAAAGAGAAAACTCAGAAAGGACAAGAACGTGAAAAAAAATTAAAATGACGTCAACATTATATAATATATGATCCACGTAAGAAACATGATATATACGTCCATAGCTCCTTACAGCTCATCATGATGTTGCCATGTTGAAAAAAAGGTAAACAAGGACAAGAAGTGGACTCCCACTACCAGTCCAGTACCATGGTACTCTTTGGGAAGACATATATATCACACAATTTCAATCATTAATTTAACAATGTTTTGCATCCACTAGGATCAGAACGTACGGACGCTGAACCATTTTCACACCGTAAAAGAACAATATTTTTTTATATATTAAGAAAAAAAAGACTTATTTATAGTAAGTTATTTGCTGACAAAATCCTACCAAAATAAATTAATTTTTATTAAAAATAATCATTCTTATTATAAAGATAAATGATATTTACAGTTTTAGAGTATATAAATTTCGTATTTTTTTAATAAAAATTGATAAATATGAGATTCATATAAAAAATTATTTTTTAATGATAAATTTTACTTTTTTAAAAATATATATAAAATATTTATATATTTTAAAATTGTATTTAGCGTTACTGATAATTGATTGAAAATAACTCATTTGAAATAATAGCTTGTGATTAGTTATCCAGAATTAGGTGCGCATGCAGTACTACTACGTACTTAGTATAGCCTATAATTTATAGGTGGGAGTTAGTTCACCATACAAGGAATCTTCCGCTCTTTGAATTAGAATTTAGAGGAAGAGACTGGTGAAGTCAGTATTGATTTATCCAATAATTGAAGTTGTTGATCAGCTACTCCAATCTTACAATTATTGGTTTCTAACAGCTCTCTCTCTCTCTCTCTCTCTCTCTCATATGTAAAAACTAGCTAGCTAATTAATTAGATGTCGATTTGGAGGGTTGGTTTTTGGACGTAAGTGATTGTGGTGCATGGCTAATCTGTCATATATGACGATGATGATTCTGGTTGAGCGCCTAACGGCAACTAACGACTACCAAAACTGGCTTAGTTAAAATTACCAATGATATCGAATGAAATATAATTAATGGTAATTAATATATATATTAGCAGTGTTATTTCAAGGCGTTTATACTATATATATTCCATATGACATAATTTGATTTGTTATTAAATTTTAAATTTTAAAATTCATCTTTTAAATTAAATTATATCACGTAAATGAATGTAGTGTAAATACTTTTAAATAGACTTATTATATATATAGTTGCATTGATTCATGGTAAATTAATGGAGAAATATGTTAAAATTTGATAAAATAACTATGTATCTAGTTAATTAATGTTGGTAAATTATAAACAAAAAGAGTACTCCCTGAACAAAAGTAAAGCCAACCTATAATATATGAGTATTGCTAAATATAGTTTTAAAATGTATAAATTTTGTACACTTTTTTTGAAAAAATGAGATTCATTATTAAAAAAATATATATAAAATCTAAATTTATCTATTTTTCCTTAAAAGAGTACATGAGATTTATATATCTTATAATTACAAATATAATTTCTCACATTTATATCTATCAAGAAATCGTATTAATTGCATTCAATATATATCTCAAGATTTAAATGGACGTTGCCCTCCTGCCAATCTATTGGGATGACACGGAACCGCGCCTAAAATGTCAGTGCATGACCCTCACGCATGGCTTGTTTCTGCACATGACCTTCACACGCCGTATCAACAGACTCCCCACCCTCTGATCTTTCAGATCGGCATGACCAAACCTCCATTCCATTGGCTCGTGATTCTCACGCACCACTGCAAAGGCACGTGTTGGCTATTATGCCACTACATATATGCTATTCCGATGCCAATTTATCCGATTATTGTTTTTTCTAACCGATAATATTGTGAAAGAGATTAAAAACCTTACTAACAAATATCTCAAGACTTGTAACTACAGTCCTTCCGTTTGCACCGCCTTTAGTAGTGGCTTGCTTTTAAAATGTATTTAAGACGGTACTTTCTCTGTAGGGTTTAGGTAGAGACTAAGAAATTGGTTTCAAAATCTTTTTTTTTTTCCATCTCGTTTTTGTTGTGATTGTTGTTTTGAAGTATTTTGTTGAAAAATTTCACTATCTTTAACTTGTATCATCTTTTATTTTTATGAAATTTGCTTGCGTAGAAAAAAATAAATAAATGGGAATTCTAACCAATCACAACATTACATATGTCTGTTAGGAAGAAAAAAAGGTTGATAGCTTTGAGGTCAACCCGGAGTCATTACCCAATGTACCCTTTTTATGAGAAACCTTGAATGGCAGCAGGTTTGCGAAGGCGGTTGAAAGAAAAGTGGTTGAAAAGGGCAGTCTTATCCATAAAGGTTTGTCATAATCCATAAAGTTGAAACATTTATGAAACAGAAGCATTGAAACCAGCCAGTTGGTTGTCCTAGGTAATTTGACCCAAGATTCCTATAATTATGCAAGAACTAAATGCATCACGTATTGCGGCTATAACGTTTTACTAGGTTGAGATTCCCCTGCAAGCATCCCACTCTCATTAATTATTTCATTGAAAATTTTGAAAATGCAGATAATATTGCGGCTATAGCTTGGTCCTATTTTTCACACTTCTTTCAAAGTCTCCAAATGATTTCACTTCCCAAAATGTCAATGTTTTTAAAATGATCAATACTTTAAAATTTCACAAAAATAAATTTATAAATTTTTTTTTATAAATTAACATAATTTAATATAATACGTTTAATTGTAAATATATTATTAATGTCCTGCAAAATCACATAAGTTTGATGTTTACTTATGTATAACCTTTTTGTATTTATAGTAGTTATCTTTTAAAATTCATATGTTAGTTGGATAATTGACCACTTTCACAAGTAAATAAATCTATTTTTCTTATAAAATATTAATGATTAATTAATGAGCAATACCATATCAACACATTTTGATGCGTAGTAGGACAGTGCAGTGTATAGCATAAGTCTTGCGTCGTAAACCAGTTGTAGTTTTACATTATTCGAGATGCGAGGGTTCCTCAATTCTGATACTATGCGATATGAGCAGCAAACAAGTTAGTTTTTAGCAATTAGCAGTCCAGAAAACATCTAATTCTTCTCATTTGATTTTTTTGGTTAAAGCAATGCACAAGCATTCACCTGCAGGCCCTGCATGTGAACGGTTTAATTTTATCCATGAAGAAAATGTACAACACCGCACCCCAGAAGGATAGACCTGGTCTACAAGGCAGAAGACAAAAACTGCCACCATCCTTGGTATATTATCAAGGAGGTTACACTTCACACTAGACTAGCTTGCAACCTAAATTTTCTTTTAGTGTCATTTACAGCCAGACATTATTCTCGTATTGATTTGCAGGGCAAGGTAAGCCTGGTATATTTGGGTGCAAACTCAGTCCTATCATAGATTAACAAAGAGGAATTTTGTCAGGGAGGAATAGGTATCGGAAGTGTGAATCAAACGGAAGAATGCCGCAGTTGCGCGAACCAAGAAGGCTTTGCCTTCTCTGTGAAATGCGTTGTTCAACGAGGGTGGCCTGATGCGGTGGAAGATAATGCAATATCCATACAGCCAGATTTGCATCATCCACAAAGGCTTTCGCAAAGCAGTGTAGCATTTTGGGGACCAACAACCTCCCTTTGCTGCTAACCCCAACCGAAGCTCGAATGAAATCACGCTGTGCTTCTTGAAGCTCTTCTCTCACATTCTGGGCAGTGTAGATTCTTACCAGCGTTTGTTATTCTCGAAGTCATGTAAAATACAGATCAAATTATTGGACTACTAAATATAGAGCAACTCATTCCACGCATCATTCGAAAGTGTGAGATTACCGCAGGTGAAGAGTACATTCCACAGCTGAGAGCAAAAGCTACAACAACTGCAGATTCCCGTTGTTCCTCTGATACCTTCAGCTTGTGAAGGGCAAGAAGCAACGCCTGATAATAGTCCATATAAACGTTAATCAGGTAATGAAGTAAAACTAAGAGAATAATTCAACCAGATTACTAAAATTGTCATACGATTTATGGCCGATGGAGTGGTGGTTTCATTTTTAGAATCACATACTCAATAGCAGTTGCACTGAAAGAATGTCCCCAACAGTGTATGCTGCATGGGAAAAAAAAAAAAGAACATCAATGGACATGCTCCCAGCATGAAAACGCCATAAATTACACATTCATTAACTGCAAGCCACGAAATTATCCTTGTAACAGTCATATGCAAATTAAGGATGGTGAATCTATCCGTCATTAATTTGGGATAAAGATCATGACACAAATTAAAAATGGCCTCTGCATGCAACTACCGTAACATCAACAAGAGATATGAGGCATCTGATGGTTTTATTGATGAAGATCGGCTAGCTTAGTCATTCATCCAATACTAGGTCAAGAAGTTGCATTCCAACATCATGACACAAACACAGAAAGGCTTCTGTCTGTCTATGCAATCACTAAGTGCGCGAACCGATGTGGATTGCCATGAGAGGATAAACGTGAGAAGGGAGTGTTTGGTCATTCACTATCAGCTTAATCTTTCAGAGCAACTGGTTAAGAATCAATACTAATATCTTTGCTGAACCTTATGACTATCCAACTCAGCCACAAATGCTCATTGAACAGGCCCCACCGCTGCCTACTTTGAGCTTTTTGACAAAATCCACCAATTTTATTTAATCCCAAGTCCGGTTAGAAGCACTGGAGAACTCTCGAAAGTGCTTGGCTTCCTAGTCTAACAAGATAATATATACTAGGTATACACAAACAAAATGAGAGACTACAACAGAGAAGTAATGTCATATTGACTACTCTCTAAATCTATATGGGCGGCACTACTACTACACAGTTATGGCTCCAGTAGGAGCTAAAGTAATATTTAGTATAAAAGTGTATAATTTTTTTAATGTAATTTTTAATACTTTTAAATATATATATTTTTTAAAAATTCATAATATCATTAAAAAATATTTTCTTATTCATGAAGTAAAAATAAAATAAAATAAAAACTTGGCAGTGGTAGCTCCCAACTGAAGCTGGGAGCTAGCGGTGGATTTAGCATTTTCCATACCATATAAACGATGCACAACCAGTGGCCCATTTTGCCCTAATATTTCCTTGGCATCCATGAGATAAAATTAGATAAAAATTAAAAATTAAATAAAATATTTTTAAAAAATATTTTTTAATATTATTTTTATTTTAAAATTAAAAAATTAAATTATTTATTTTATAATTTAGAAAAGTTATAATAATTAAATATAATAAGATGAAAATGATTGTAAAAACAAACGAAGTAGTTCTCTTTCAACTTCACGCGAATTCTAGACGTCTTCAAACTTCAAATTCTTAAAATTCTTAGAATTTTCATCTTTCATTTTTAAACATCATTTAAATATAAAATATTTTTAATTTTTAATTTTTTCATATAACCATTATTTAAATATAAAAATCAATACATATTTTTATAAATTTTAAAACAAAAATTAAATTTGAAATAAAGAAAAATACTAAATGTACTTAAAAAAAATTTACAAAAATTTATTTATCTACACGTCAGTTATTAATATGCTAAAAATCATAAAATTTGAAATTTAAAATTCGAATCTCAAACATAAACTAACAAAATCTTGTTAGTAAAATTGTAAGTAAAAATATAAGTACATTTAACACATTCTTTTAAAAAAAATAATAATAATAAAATTTACATAAAATTTTTAATTTTTTTAATAAAAAACTCTATTATTTGAAGAAGACGAGCATGCATGACACTTACAACTGTATACGGCATTAATCTCGGGTAAGGAATCTTTATTCTGTTCTCAGTCAATCCATCCATGTTGTCATCGATCTGCATTTTGTCTCAATTAGCATTAGTTATCATCTGCTTCTCCATGCATGGCTCTCTCTTTCAAGTACTACTGGACTGGGAACTTGCTGATCAGGAAGAAAATTAAAGAGTGTAGGTCCATTTTTTATTTTTATTTTAATTTAGACGTACATTTGGAAAACTGATAAAGTCAAGGAAGCCATTATTTATTTCCTTAATTACTAAGCAGTGAGGTATGAAGAGACACACCACATTTCACGCCAAGGGCTCTGTTTAGACGTGAAAATATTTTATCTCGTTAATATAATTTTTTTAAAAAATATAATAAATAATTTACTTTTTTTAAATATTAAAAAATTAATTTTAATAATATTTTATTTAATTTTTCACTTTTATTTAAAATATCTTATTCTATTATTCAAATCACACTTAAGACTCCTGATCGATCATGTACACTATAAGAGCATCCGAATTAGTCAAGGTTAAAAGACATTTTTTATGAATATGAGATGAATTTGACTTTTTGCTATTTCATTCACATAAATTTTTACATTGGAATAACTATTTTTTCTTTATATAATAAAATAATATAAAATGAATTTATTTTTTATTATTTACATCAAATTCTTACATTAGATTATCCATTTATTCATTATATAATAATGGATAATTAATAATTAAAAAATATATCAGTTTATCATATTTACTATTCTATCCATTATATGTTAATTAGTAATCATATTCTAATTTATTTAATTGGTTAATGAACATTTACATCAAAATATGGGCACTTGATGCAAGATAGCGTGCACAAATCAATCCTGAAGATTTGGTGCATAGTTTAATAGAGGTATCTAAAAAAAAGAGAGTTATAAAAGAAATAATAAAATAAAAATTTGATGGTGCTACAATATATATCAAATTTGATTTTAGTTTTAAAATTACTGTAGTTAAAAGTTACTATAGCTGCACTTTACCTAATTCAATGTGGATAATTTTGTCATTCTAATAGTTAAAAATATATATATATATATATATATATATATTTTTTTTTACATTTAAATAATTCGGAAGAGTGCTCGAAAGATCCCAACAATCCTTTAATGCCCTGTTGTTTATATTAGAATATTTAATTATATCAATATATTATAAACAGTGTTTTATAGTGCTGCATCGTAATCTACATCTAGAAAATTCATGATCTTAATAAGACTGAAAAATTGAATTTGTCAGAGAAAGGAAAGGCACTAAAATTAATGTGCGTTGCAACTAGATTCAATCTCGTATAAAGTCGTCTCCCTCCCTCTCCAATGTTTACCATTAATCTCATTTGAGTTCTGAAGTTTTTTTTTTTTATTTATTTAATAATTCAAAAAATATTTTTCAATAATATTATAAATTATTTTTTAAAAAAATATTTAAAAGAATATAAAATAAATAAATAAAAATAATTTTTTATTCTTATCGAAATCCATCTCATGCTAGCACTACTCTTGCGCCATCCTTCCACTAAATGATTATTTAACTCTCCACAGAAAATATTTGGGACACACGCACATCAGAACAGCAAAACATATTTGAGTCTGTACATGCTAGTATGTATATATAAAGAGTTTTGTTACGTATAAGTAAAGTTGCATATTAATTTATATATTAATACTGATTTATTTATATTCAAAATTTAAATTAGTACTGTTTTTAATAAAATATACTTTTTGACCAATCACATTAAATTGATATACATATTAGTGCATAATTATATTTACAACTAAATTTTTCCATACATAAATATATATATACAAACTCTCATCCCGTTTGTTTCTACTTATGTTTTCAAGATTTAAAACGTAATTAATTCAGGATAACGATAGGTTTACTATTCCCTATCACCTATTTACAATTTTCTTTTTTTTTTTTTAAAAAAAGGAATTTATTATTATTTTTTTACTTAATAGTTAAGAAAGTGAATATTAATGAAGTTGTATATTTTTTTTAAAATTTTTTCTTAGTAATTAAGAATGTTAAAAAAATACTTAAAATAAAATAATAATAATAAAAATTTTAAATACATTATAGAATAATAAAAGATAGTAAACTTATTATTATTAATTATCAACTTGAGTAATGATACACCCACAATGCTTTTCACAACACTTTTCACAATACACGATGTAAAATATGATATTTTGTATTTTTGTAAAGTGATGTTATTTTTACATGATATTTTACAATAATAGCCTTCACTTTAAAACATGATTGTGAAATATGTTGTAAAAAATATTGTGTATTTATCATTTTTCTTCTCATAAATATCTTAATATCTGATGATAAATATTTGATTTTAGTGATTTTAAGATGATAAATATCTTATTTTAGTGATACATGTTAATTTAACAGAATCTTTATTATTTTATAAAAATATAAGATTTTAATCATTAAATATAAAAAATAAAATAATTTTATATATAATTGTAAAATATATAACTATTTTATAATCATTTTAAAAAATAGTCAAATTTTGTATTAAAAATTATTTTTTATTTAAATCTTATATTTATTTATTTTTTTAAAAAATTATACAATACTTGCACACTTAAATACTATAAATATCATTTCTAAAAAAAAAATTAATACCATTTTTTATCTTAGATTTTATTGAATTATTTATTAATATTGCATGTTTGAAATTTCAGTTTTGCTACGTATAACAGGCGATAGGAACCACCAGGGAATCGATTGACATGGCCGATAAATAAAATAAAATAAATGGACATGTCTAGTTACACCGAGTTGGATCGAGCTAGAAGATAAAAAGCGGTTAGATATTTGACTGCTCTATTTCGAGAAGCTAAAAACTAAGGCTTTAGTTGGGTTTAGGGGTTGAAAAATATGACATATGTTGTGAATAGTAATAAAAAAAAAAAGGTAAAAAATAATAATAGAATATTAAATAGTAGTAAAAAATAATTAATAGTAGTAAAAAGTTATAATAAATAGTAGTAGAGTATGTTGAATAGGAGTAGGCAGCGGGGGTCCGACCCCCTCTACCCCACCCCTGTTTGCCCCGCCTTCGCATGGGCAGATAAGATATCCCGCACCGCATGAAATACACTAAGCGGGGGTGGGGGCGGGCAAGGCTCAACCCTGCCCCGCTTTTCTCCTGTCCCGCACTTTATATTTATATTTTACAAATTATATATATAAATATATATTACAATTTATTAAATTTGTTCAAAAGAGTCACAAGAGAGTGAGACAGTAAGTCTCATATTGCTCAAGTAAGACTCTTGTATAGCCTTGAAATTCTATATAAAGGTGGCCTAAGATGCCATGCCATATGCAATCTTGTGATGAACAAGTCTCACTCTCTTGTGAACAAGTTTAATAAATTTAAAAATTAGTAATATAATTTTTATGTTATTAGTTTTTAAATTATTATATATATAAATTTTAATTTATAATTTAATTATATAATAATTTGAGTCTAAAAATAATATTTTTAGACACAAAATTTTTTTTAAGCCCATTGAAATATAATATTCTTGAAGTGGACAGGGGGCAAGGCGGATGGGGTGTTCGCCCTACCCCCCGCACCGGAGCGAGGGGCCCTGCCCCCACCTTACAGGGGCAGGGTGCAAGATGAAATTTTCATTCCTCGCATACGCGGGGGCGGGGTGCGGGGAAGGGGTGCCCCAGCTCTCGCATATGCTAGTAGCACCCCTAACGTTGAGAATTGTTGCTCTCAACTTAACAAATAGGGTGGATTGGGATGTTGAGAAATGTTAAGGATAATTGTGAATAGTAATACAAAATAATTAAAAAGTAATAATAAAGTAATGAATAGTAATAAAAAGTAAGTAAAAAGTAATAAATAGTAATAAAAATAGATAAAAAATAATAATAAAGTAATAACTAGTAGTAAGAAGTGTTGAGAAGAGTTGAGGTATTCTTGATACCCAAACACATCCTTAGGATATTACTACCGCGCTGGGCTGAGGAGTGATGGTTCCGTCATCCAGTTGCAGCTTTGAGTTGTTGTTAGCGAGTGAAAAACAGAGCTGTCTTGCATCAGTGGAAAAAATAGCAAGATGGTTAAAATGTTTTCAAAGTAATTCTGACTTGAAGTAGTCTTGTTAGGTGGCTGGAAAAAGGAAATAGCATTGGCAAGGTTTTAATGATTCGAATAATGGGTGCAGGAGAAAAGTGTAGAAAATATTATCCCCTCCCATGAAGACGACCACTTGAAATCCACTAATACCCGCTCGGTTTGCTCCCTCTTCTTATGAAAACGACCACAAGACCCACTCGATTTGCTCCCTCCACTGACGACCTTCCACAAAGATGTGCTCACGCTCAGTTATGCTTTTCTTCGAAGGGAGACTGGAGAGTTGACGACGAAATGGAGAGAGTGGAGAACAAAATGGAGAGAGGAATGAAAAAAATGATTTTTTTTTTCGAAAAACGTGTCTTGTTTCACGGAAGTTTTCCAAGCCGGTTGCAAGAGTTTCTCTTGAAATTTACCTGTACAGGACAACTGAGAAATGCGGGCTGTGCTGGTCCCCGCAACTGTCAATGACCCATTGCTCATTGCTCATTGCTCATTGCTCGCTGCCGTTGTTTTGGAATACGACGAGCTACACTGTAGTCTAGATATAGGGCATCGATATCGACCTCTACTTTTTTTTGACATATCCTACGGTCCACCTGCTAAAGATTCCTGCTTTCCACCCCAATATTTAAATTTAAAGAAATACTTTGATCACTGCTCAATTTTATAAAAATAAATTTAAAATATAACATGATTTGATACGATAAATTTAAATGTAAAATTATTTTATAAAATATTTTTATATTTATAACAATTTTCTTAAATTTATCAGACTAAACTAAAAATGAAAATATTTGATATAGAAGTTTTGGGTATTTTTTGAAAATAATTTATAAGTTTAAGGTCTAAGACTCTAAATGAAAAAAAAAATTATTTATGTATTTTTTACTATAATTTCATTTCTCAAAAACCATATTTAACATTTCTCCAACTAAAATGCTCCAAAAATTTGGAGTGGTTGCAACTATGTTACTGTGTAAGGCCGTTTTCATGGATGGTTATTAACTCAGAAGGATATGATTAGTATTGAAATAAATTTATGAATAAATTTTAATAAGTTATTTTTCATTAAAAATAAGTAAAATTTTCATATGATTCTTAATTTCTTTTAAATACTAATTTGCATAATACTTATCTAAGCCTGCATATAAATAATTAATTTTCTTTCTGGTTATCCCACTAGACTGTCCCGGCCCTGCGCCTATATATGATTTTAAGCAAGCCCATTACGGCATCCTTTCCTCTCTCTAATTTTCTTCCCAAGAGATCCTCCTCCAAAGCTTGAAACATAATCAAGTACACATGAGGACCGGAAGATCAGAGGGGTCAGAGTACGTTGTGAGAGTGAGCAAGAGGGAGATGGTGGCTGCACTTCTGCCATTGCAAGAGCACTGGCTGCCACTATCCAACCTAGACTTGCTCCTTCCCCCTGTGGACGTGGGTGTTTTTTTCTGCTATAAGAAACCTGCTACCAGATCCGGGGATGATGCAGACAACCTTTGTGGTTTTGAGTCCATGGTCAGGGTGCTCAAGAAGGCATTGGCACAAGCTCTGGTTTCCCACTACGCTTTTGCCGGTGAGGTGGTGCCAAACTTGGTTGGAGAACCTGAGATTCTCTGCAACAATGGCGGAGTATGTTTTGTTGAAGCTTTTGCGGAGGTAGACCTTAAAGACCTCAACTTGTATAACCCTGACGAGACCATCGAGGGCAAACTTGTGCCCCAGAGGAAGCATGGTGTTCTGGCTGTCCAGGTTTGGTTCAAACTTCAACATGTCACACGCTCTCTCTGTTGATGGCTATGATTCCTCATTGCCTCTAACAACGAAAAAACTTTTTGCAAACCAAAGCAATCCGGAGATTCTAAATTAAGCTGCATTCATCATTAATCGACTTCAGCATACCACCAAGCAGATCAAGAAAACAAATAAATTCTGTTCTCACGGTCGTTTCTTTAGTTGATATTTTTGTTTACTGAAAAGCACGTTTATGCAGTATATTTTTTGGTAGAGAATCTTATCTTCATCTGGGAAGGGCCAGGGCTGCATCATGATACTAAAAGTAGACTGTCGGGACTTGAATTAGCTTACAAGGTTCATACACACAAGAAACTTAAATTGACTACAATGCCTCTAAACTTCAAAAGAATATCCATATTATATCCTAGCTGCCTTCGTAAAAATTAATTTAAAAAAAAACCCCGAAAAAGAAGAAGAAAAAGAAGTAAACCTCTTTGTAATAAATTTCCCTAACCAATCACTCGTTAAAAAATTAAAAATTATGGCACCTACAAATAATATTCTAAATTAAACAAAAAAACTACATTCAATTCATTTTTAAGTCTAAATGATTAAGAGATCGACTGATTAAATGCATGATTGGTAGATATGTTATGAGATGATCAGGTACTAACTAGCTAATAGGTTTACAAATTAACTAGTACTGCATGATGAATGGTGCAGGCTACTCAGCTAAAATGTGGTGGATTGGTGGTGGCATGCACGTTTGACCACCGAATAGCAGACGCTTACTCGGCCAACATGTTTCTTGTTTCGTGGGCTGAGATGGCTCAGTCTAAACCAATCACTGTTATGCCATCTTTTCGTCGATCTCTACTCAACCCTCGACACCCCGGCTCGATTCATCCCTCCTTGGATGACATGTATGTCCCCATAACCACATTGGCCCCACCCAAAGACCCACAACCTGATGCAGACTATCTCATTAGCCGCATATACTACATTACTGCCGATCAACTCAACCGTCTCCAGTCACTAGCCAGCACCAGTGGTTGCAGGAGAACAAAATTACAGTGTTTTAGTGCATTCCTGTGGAAGATGATTGCCAAATGGGCTATTATTGAGAACATGGACAAAAAGGTAACCAAGTTGGGCATTGTTGTCGATGGAAGGACAAGATTAAGCGAAGGAGATAAACATAAAGCTTCACTCATGGGTTCGTACTTTGGAAATGTGCTGTCCATACCGTATGGTGCCAAGCAAGTGAGTGAGATTAACGAGAAGCCGTTGGATTGGGTGGCAGATGAGGTTCATAAACTGTTGGAAGGTGCAGTGACAAAGGAACATTTTTTGGGGCTGATAGATTGGGTGGAGGCTCATCGTCCGGTGCCAGGTTTGGCAAAGATATATTATAATGGGAGCGAAGATGGACCGGCTTTGGTGGTGTCATCCGGGCAACAGTTCCCAGTGTCTAAGGTGGACTTCGGGTGGGGAAAGCCGGCTTTTGGGTCGTACCATTTTCCGTGGGAAGGAGACGCCGGATACGTGATGCCGATGCCGAGCCCCGCCGGAAACGGTGATTGGGTGGTGTACATGCACCTCTTTAAAGGACAGCTGGAGTTGATAGAGGCTGAGGCTGCTCAGGTCTTTAGACCCTTGACTTCTAACTATCTCGGCTTCGACTAGGTCAATATTGAGGAGTAAATATTTTAGGGATAAGTTTTAAATATATAAGTCTTTTTATAATTTAACGGCCCTTTGTTATGTAGGTACGTGTTTCCAATTCTCTCTGTATATAAATAATTAAGTTGTGCATGCATGTACTATTTTATCGATCTAGTTGTAGTTAGGGGGGCCAATCGTACAGCATGGGGATTTATGGATGGTGAGATCGATGTAGTTGTTGTATTATTCTGTAATATTTCTCATGTACATGTATGTATGTATGTATGTATGTATAATTGATGTGGTGATCAATTGTATGAACTGTTAACCGTACGTATGCCTCTAATGTATAAGTCATATTGTACTATATATATAAGTTTTGGCCGTTTTCAATAGAAATTCAGATTCATAAAACATGATTAACATGCACGATGCATGCAGGTTTATCAAGGTAGGTCCAAATGACGCTTGCGACCTTATTATAAAGAGTACTGCTATATTTATAAAAAAATTATATAAAAATAATCTTATAAATTAATATGACTTTATCTGATCCGGTATATTTATTTTATAATAAAAATAACATTATAATATGATGAATCACATTAAATCAAAATAATTTGTGAAGTTATTTTTATATAATCATTTTGTAATTAGAGTATTTTTTTATTATAAATGAGTGTACGCGCGTTCAAAGCAATTAATAATTAAGTTTTACGTTGATTTTATTTTTGTAATTAAATAGACTATATGTTAGATTTATTTTTTCTTCTTAAATATTATGTCTGCAAATTAAAAGACAAGTACTCGCGCGGCGGATGATTTCTAAAAATTCTGGACCAGATGATGATGAGATATTTTTGTATAATAACGTTCAGAAAATGATCATTTGTAACTTTTAAAAATAATAAAAAAGAAAATTCATTTTAAAATACTTTTAAAAAAGAAAAAAAAAAAAAGAATGGACACAAAACTTACCCAGATATTTTTTTGTATAATAACGTTTTTTTTTTAAAAAACATAACGTTCGAGTACTTTCTAGCCAGGTCATCAAGATCATCCGACAAGTTGTCTTATTTGCAGGTACACGATCCATACTAGATTTTTCCTTTTCTATCTATACGGAAAAAAATATCTCCTTAATTTTGACCTGTTGTTCCTCTTCGACCAGTACGTACCTCGTTTAAATGGTATTTATTAACGATTGATACTACATTTTAAAGTATAAACGCACCGTAATTATTTTTTAAAAGAATAAAATTTATTATTAGAAAATTAATTTTTTTATATAAGTTATTTTATTTTATTTTATTTTTCAAAATAATTATATAGTGGTTACATAATTTACAATTATAAATATCTTTTTTCTTTATTCAAGTTTTCGTTGGATAATCAATTGAGAGGAAATAAGTTAAAATAAAAATTAAAAATTTATGAATTAAAATGAGAAGAAATGAGTTAATTTATTATATTTTATATAATAATTTAAAAAAATTATAATAATAAAATAAAATAAATTAAGATAAGTTCATATCATTCTTATATTCAAACCGGACCTAAAATAGCTTATATAAGGTACGTAGACTTTACTAATTGTTTGGATATAACTTTTTTATGAAAAATATTTTTAAGATATTAATAAAATTTATTTTGACTTGTACATGTTTTCTTAATTTTGACAAAAATAAAGCTTTTTCGAGAACTAAATTAAAACATTTCTTCCACGTTTAAACATATGTAAATATATATGTATATATATAAAATAGATTGAACTTTGAAACTTAAATAAATAAATAAAAATTGAAAAAAGGAAGAGACAAAGAAACGTAGCCTTGATTTTTGACGGCCGAAGAGAAAACTCAGAAAAGACAAGGACGTGAAAAAAAAATAAAAATTAAAAGGACGTCTACATTATATAATATATGATCCTCGTGAGAAACATGATATTATATACATCCGTAGCAGCTCCTTACACTCATCATGATGTTGCCATGTTAAAAAAGGGAAAAATATAGTTATAAGTATAATTGTGTATTAATTTATATATTAATATGATGTGATTGATTAAAAAGTAAATTTTATTAAAAATAATGTTAATTTAAATTTTAAATATGAATAAATCAATATTAGTACACAAATTAGTACGTGATTGTACTTGTATATAGTAAAACTTTGTTAAAAAAAGTCAACAAGGACAAGTTGTCCCACTAATTTAGTACAAGTTTCGGCTTCTCCCTTTAATAAAAATTAATAAATATAAGATTTATATAACAAATTAGTTTTTAATAATAAATTTTACTTACTCCGAAAATGACAAATTCCTACCAAAATAAATCAAATTTCTTTGTAAATAATTATTTTCATTATAAAGATAAATGATATTTATAATTTTAAAATATACAAATTTTATGCACTTTTTTTAATAAAAGTTGGTAAATATGAAATCTATTTAAAAATTTATTTTTTAAAAAAATATATGTAAGATTTATACGTTTTAAAACTGTATTTAATAATAATTAGTTGCAAATAACTCATTTGAAATAATAGGACGTGACTAGTTATCCAGAATTAGGTGGGTACGTATGATGTGAGTTAGTTCACCCTACAAAGAATCTTTCGTTCTTTGAATCAGAATTTAGAGGAAGAAACTGGTGAAGTCAGTATTGATTTGTATCCAATAATTGAAGTTGTTGATCAGCTACTCCAATCTCTTACAATTAATATTGCATACGCCACTTTTCATTTTCACGCCGTTTCTAACAGCTCTCTCTCTCTCTCTCTCTCTCTCTCTCTCTAGTGTATGTAAAAACTAGCTGGCTAATTAATTTGATGTCGATTTGGAGGATTGGTTTTTGGACGTAAGTGATTTTGGTGCAAGGCTGTTAATCTATCATGTATGACGATGATGATTCTGGTTGAGCGCCTAACAGCAACTAACGACTACAAAAACTGGCCTAGTTAAAATTAAGGTTACATCAATACCAATGATATCGAATGAAATATAATTAATGGTAATTAATATATATATTAGCAATATTATTTGAAGGTGTTAATACTTTTCATCATTCATATGACATAATTTGATTTGTTATTAAAATTTAAATTTTAAAATTTATCTTCCAAATCAAATTATGTCACATAGATGAATGCGGTGTAAATACATTTAAATAGACTTATTCTATATATATATAGTAGCATTAATTGATGGTAAATTAATAGAGAAATATGTTAATAATTGATAAAATAACTATATATCTAGTTAATTAATGTTAGTAAAATATAAATAAAAAAAAGTCACGCGTAAGTCTCGCACACTTCTTTAAAAAAAAAAAAAAAAGATTCATTATTAAAAAAATAATTTTTTCATATAAATTCTAAATTTATTTAATTTTTCATAAAGAATACACTAGAGTTACTCATCATGTAACCGCAAATATAATTTATCGCTACTATATCTATCAAGAAACCGTATTAATGACATTCAATAACGATCTCAAGATTTAAATGGAGATCCTAACCAATCACAACATATGTTTGATAGAAAAAAAAAAAAGAAATGATAGATTCGGGTCAACCCGGAGTCATTACCCAATATATTTACCCTTTTTATGACAAACCTTGAATGGCAGCAGGTTTGAGGAGGCCGTTGCAAGATCATCTAATTCCGACAATGAAAGATCAGATATGGAGTCAATTGAAAGGAGTCATTAAAAAGGGCAGTCTAATCCATAAAGTTGAAACATTTATGAAACCAGTCGGTGGTAGTACTAGGTTTGATCCAAGATTCCTATAAATAATTATGCAATAATTAAATGGATCACGTATTGCGGCGATAACGTTTTTAATTACATAAAAGCGGCTATTTTCAAAACCTAGTATTATTGGAAAGATCTTTTCTTTTACTAGGTTGAGATCCCCCTGTAAGCATCCCACTCTCATTAATTATTTCATTGAAAATTTTGAAAGTGCAGATAATATTGCGGCTATAACTTGGTCACAATTTTCATGCTTTTTTCAAAGTCTCTAAATTATTGTCACATCCCAAAATGACAAATGTTTTTAAAATGAGAAATATTTTAATTATAAAGAAATTACACAAAAATATTTATGAATTGACATGATTTAATACAGTATGTCAGATTGTAAAATTTATTTGAATATAAAATAGATCTAACGCATCACATAAAACCACGTCAATTTATAAATTTACTTGAATATAATTTTTGTGTGTTTGTAGTAATTCTCTTTTACAATTAGTGTGTGGGTTTGATAATTTATCACTTTCACAAGTAACAAAATCTATTTTTCTTATAAAAGATTAATGGTTAATTAATGAGTAATACCATGTCTATACATTGTGATGCGCGTAAGAGAGTGCAGTCTATAACATAATTCTTTCATCGTAAACCAGCAGTAGTTTTACATTATTCGAGATGCGAGGGTTACTCAATTCTGATACCATGCAATATGAGCAGCAGATAAGTTAGTTTTTAGCAACTAACTTACATCCAAGAAATATCTGGATAAACATGTTATTGTTATTTTATTTTTTTGGTTAAAGCAATGCACAAGCATTCACCTGCATGCCCTGCATGTGAACAGTTTTTATCCATGAACAAAATGTACAAAACACCACCCCAGAAGGATAGACCTAGTCTACAAGGCAGAAGACAAAAACTGCCACCATCCTTGGTATATTATCAAGGAGGTTACACTTCACACTAGACTAGCTTGCAACCTAAATTTTCTTTCAGTGTCATTTACAGCCAGACATTATTCTCGTATTGATTTGCAGGGCAAGGTACGCCTGGTATATTTGGGTCCAAACTCAGTCCTATCATCATTAACAAAGAGGAATTTTGTCAGGCAGGAATAGGTATCGGAAGCGTGAATCAAATGGAAGAATGCCGCAGTTGCGCGAACCAAGAAGGCTTTGCCTTCTCTGTGAAATGCATTGTTCAACGAAGGTGGCCTGATGCGGCGGAAGATAATGCAATATCCATACAGCCAGATTTGCATCATCCACAAAGGCTTTCGCAAAGCAGTGTAGCATTTTGGGGACCAACAACCTCCCTTTGCTGCTAACCCCAACCGAAGCTCGAATGAAATCACGCTGTGCTTCTTGAAGTTCTTCTCTCACATTCTGAGCAGTGTAGATTCTTACCTGCATTTGTTATTCTCGAAGTCATTTAAAAAATGATCAAATTATTGGAGTACTAAATATAGAGCAACTCATTCCACCCATTATTCGAAAGTGTGAGATTACCGCAGGTGAAGAGTACATTCCACAGCTGAGTGCAAAAGCTACAAGGGGTTCATATATATCAACTGCAGATTCCCGTTGTTCCTCTGATACCTTCAGCTTGTGAAGGGCAAGAAGCAACGCCTGATAATAGTCCATATAAACGTTATCAGGTAATGAAGTAAAACAAAGAGAATAATTCAGCCAGATTACGAAAATTGTCATACGATTTGTGGCCGATGTAGTGGTGGTTTCATTTTTAGAATCACATACTCAATAGCAGCTGCACTGAAAGAATGTCCCCCAACAGTGTATGCTGCCTGGAAAAGAAAAAAAAACATCAATGGACATGCTCCTAGCATGAAAACGCCATAAATTACACATTCATTAACTGCAAGACACGAAATTATCCTTTTAACAGTCATGCAAATTAAAGATGGTGAATCCATCCGTCATTAATTTGGGATAAAGATCATGACACAAATTAAAGATGGCCTCTGCATGCAACTACCGTAACATCAACAAGAGATATGAGGTATCTGATGGTTTTATTGATGAAGATCAGCTAGCTTAGTCATTCATTCAATACTAAGTCAAGAAGTTGCATTCTAACATCATGACACAAACACAGAAAGGCTTGTCTGTCTGTCTATGCAATTACCAAGTGGGCGACCGGTTGTGGATTGCCATGAGAGGATAAACATGAGAAGGGAGTGTTTGGTCATTCACTATCAGCTTAATCATTCAGAGTAACTGTTTAAGAACTAATGCTAATATCTTTGCTGAACCTTATGACCATCCAACTCAGCCACAAATGCTCATTGAACAGGCCCCAACCGCTGCCTACTTCGAGCTTTTTGACAAAATCCACAAATTTTAGTTTATCCCAAGTGCGGTTAGAAGCACTGGAGAATTCTTGAAAGTGCTTGGCCTCCTAGTCTAACAAGATAATACTAGGTATACACAAACAAAATGAAAGACTACTTAGTCAGAATCAAACCTTTTGCAACAAAGAGAAGAGCTTCAAGTCACTTCTCGGGACTCCATATGCCAAGTAAGCCTGTTCATAGATGGCCACAAGAGAACAATAAATTTTACCCTTCAACTTAGGTTTCGGAAGTGCTTTGCGGTGTTAGCAGTGCCTAGTGCATCTTTTATAAACTACGCATACAATAGAAATAAATCAACCCACATGCATAATCAGAGCATTATATAAGTTGATCCAGAAAGCAAGCTTCTCATCACAGCTCAAACGTATAGGATTCACTTTCGCCAGTTGCTCAACAAGTGTTCTGCTCTCAAAACACACACACACAGAAAGAGATCAGATCCAGGTCCAAACAACAATTCAACTATTTAGATGCAAGACTTAAACATTCACGGAGTATTAAAATGGTCATACATGTCTGACCGATGTGCAATATCAGACAGAGAAACAAATACAAGCAATGGGGCCATTTCAGAATAAAAATCACCACCATCTTTGTGATTTCACTTCACATATAAAACACCTTTGAAAATTCATCAGGAATCTTTCAATACCTCGGGTATGCCTTCTATATCAATACAAGAAAAGAAGTTTGAAATGCTGAATGTCGGGAAGCCAAAGCAAACATAAAATTTTTGGGAAGTTGCGTGTAAACAAGATCAGAAGTAGATTAACAAGCAAACAGTCAATATAAAAGAATAAAAACAATCTCAACTATTCTACCTCAGGAGTCTGTAACGTTTCTCCTAATTTCCATAAGAACAAATTTTTGGAATTCATGAATTCTCATGTAATTATAATCTGCCCAAGAGACCTAAAGAAATTCAAACCAAAAGAAATAAATGGAATACCTGAACCTTCTCAGTGCCCCCGAGGCATATTCTAATTGCTTCTTCCCAACTGACATCCAAGAAACTTCAGTTGCTAGTCCATAGTTTCCAATATTGGCCCAACTTAATTTTCTCCGCACCCTGTAGGGATCACATGCATTGTCTGAAGCCACCACCTCAGAGTTACTCTGAATATCAATTTGTGGGCTCTGCAACCATGATGAAATCATTGACCTTTCAGACGATGACCACCAAGATGAACTGGAAAGATGACCGCGTGGAGATGTTCCATGTGGTGAGAGAGGTGAGCAGTGGCTTTCTGATGCAGATGTTTTGGATGGTACGGTAGAATCTGCCAGAGACATGAATATATTTTTCATACATCTCACCATCTCTTCAGATAATTGATTAGGGTAATTCCAAAGGCCGTTTGATGGCATCCCTTTAGAGAGCTTGCTGAACTCTAGAGGTTGAAAAGAGTTGGAATCCATTTTCATAGTCATTTTCTTGTCATGGCCGAGTGCAATTGAGTCCACTGCATTCTGATACAAAAGTATCAGATGTTAAAATCCTGACCATTACACTAAAGGTTTACTCAATATTTCCACTTTCTTAAAACAAAATACATGGATCAAACTTAACAAGAGATGGTAAATTCATCTGGCTTTGGGTGGAACTGAATTCTCAGGTTCTGCTTGGCCCCAAAAATTTTTTATCTCAAACATAAAATTTTCATCTCATCATTACAATTTTCTCAAATCCCCATATAAAATATAATAAACAATTTAACTTTTTCTTAACTTTTTCAAATCTCAATACAATAATAATATTAAAATATAATATTTTAATATTTAATCTTAAAACTCAAAATTTTCATCTGAGAATTCTCAGTGGCCAAGCAGAACCTCAAAGTACACAAAACTTAAGCCAACACATTACTGTTAACTAAAAAGCTTCATCGTAAGAGGAACAGATACCTCTATTACCAACTCTGTACATTTATCGGTAGATTCTAATGATTGGTCTCTCATCTCCTGGCAGTTGTCTTCAGAGGAATCACCAACTTCAGAAACAGAAACCTTTTTCAAAGAAGGTGAACTCTGGACAATATAAAAAACAAGTTAACCATATTTCACAAATTGATCATATACAAATTTGTGCATGTTTAATTGAACATATGGAAGGCAACCACGTGAGTTATCTCATATAACCATTACGAATTTACGATTATACCAGCAGTAGTAAAGTATAGCGATTAAAATCCTATCTCAGCATTCCAAAGCATGAAGTAATCAGCTGCCCATGTGTGTTTAAGGTTCCCTCATGGTATAGAAGTGGAACAAATACAAGACCATGTATAACTCATCCAAATATGAAGAGAAAATTCAGCAAAGGCTTTCAAATAATCTTTGGAACCCAAAATTGAATGGTATGGATTTGAAATCATGAATAAAACGTTGATTTTGTTTCCTTATTGAGAATATTGCTTTGCTAGGGTTGCGTTTCTCCTTTACATGTTTGCATGGCGGCCGTAGTGGCCTTGCCACCGCCGGCTGGCCCTCGGTCGTTTGCTGACCTCATCTCAGCGGCACCGCTACCGCTGCCTGAGACGGAGGTGCCATTTTGTCCTCCTAATGTAATCGATGGAGAGCTTTGTTTTATCTTATCTGCAGAAGAATTGGAAACAACCGCTCAGCCCTTCGGGTTCTCGATAGTTCTAAAATTTCTCTGGCAAAGACCATCGTTAGACGCCATAAGAGCCTTCATCCGCAGTAGATGGGGCCTGTCCAGTATGCCAGTGATTTCTTCCATGATGCGACCAAGACATGTTTTTGTTTGGATGTCCTCAGAATCCGATTTCTAGAAGGCGTTATCCAGGGAGTCTTGCGATGTGAATGGGGTCCCATATAGATCATTTTCTTGGACACTAGATTTTCATGAAGATTACGAAGCACCTTGTGTACTGGCTTGGATTTTCCTCCCAGGGCTTCCACCAAACTTTCATCATGCCTTTATTCTAAAATTTCTAACTGCTCCGATTGGTAAGTTTATTAGGCGTGATAACTCAACTACTTATGCAACTAGGACAAATGGGGCAAGGGTTTGTGTTGAAATAGATGCCTCAAAAGATCCTATCCCATATTTTTGGATCGGCACTCCTGGCATGAAAGGGAGTAAGAAACATAACATTATTTGTGAAACTTTGCCTGCATATTGTGTAGACTGCCGATGCTAGGGCCATAACATTAAGGCTTGCCGTAAGGATCGGGATCATCAAAAGAAATCGAAGGGGGGACTAGCTTGGGTTAAGAAAACTGTTAAGTCTGTGGAGGAAAACACCCAGTTTCAAGATTACGGACTGGAGAAGGGTACAATTTTAGGCTCTAAGGCTCTGATGCTCTGATGGTGCAAGAGGCTGGTGATATCACCACAAATGGTGGGGATGATGCCAAGCCTTTTGAGATTAAAAAAAAAAAAAGAAAAAAAAAAACGTAGAAGCACAATTGGTTCAAGAAATTGATACGTCTCCGCAGGTGCAAGTTCACATTCATGAGCTGCATGGGGAAAGACAACACTGCGGTGGGCTCGTATGTTGCACAGGAAGCCAAAGCTGTAGGCGATTTGGGCCAATCTGATGGCCTTGAGGGGGACCGTCTGGCACTAGTAGCAATAGAGGTGGGCCATGGTGCAACCATTAAGGGTAAGTCACAAGAATCGAGCGTGGGTCTATGTGAAATGGAAAATATGAATGAAGGTTTTCTGAGAGGGTAGATCTGAATGAACCTGTCCAGGACGGGTCCTACTGTGTTATTAGGGATGAAGAAAGTGGGTCTGAGATAGCAACTCACCTTAATGTCCAAGTGACTCAGTCAATAACTGAAGAAATTATGCATGAAGAGGAATGGCTTGATGATACACAATCAGACCCGAAACCTGAACGAGATAGACTTTGGGATGATACTCGTAAAGAGTATTTTACTGATACAGAGAGACCCAAGCAAGTTGCTGGAAAGTTTCAAACAAGAAGCTCTTCTAGGGCGGTAATTCGTCCTTCGAAACTTAACTTATGATCAATCCAATTATTTTTTGGAATATCAAGGGTGTGGGAACCTCCAAAGTGCGGTTGAGGAAACCTATTAAAATTTATCGACCTAATATCATTGCTCTGGCTGAGCTTTTTCTACTGGAGAAAAAAATTCCCGATTATTTGGGCCGGTTCAGTTGTGAGTCCTTTGTTACAAATGAAGTGAAAGAAGGAAAAATTTGGTTGATGTGGAACTCAGTTATTTCAGTTCATTGGTTGGAGAGCTCGAACCAGCATGTTACTGTACGTGTTGAGGAGAATGGTCATGTTTTTCTTCTCACCATTGTTTATGCTAAGTGTAATTATATGGAGAGGAAAACTCTCTGGGTGGATCTTGAGGCTGCTCACAATGTTACTCTTTCGTGGATTCTTTGTGGAGATTTCAACATTATTAATTTATTAAAGATGATTTGGATCGAAGAGATGGCCATCCTCGTCCTTTTGCTGCTATGGAAGATTTCAATTTGTGCATTCAAAATTGTGGACTGTTAGACATGAGCTTTAAAGGTCCAAAGATGACTTGGTGTAATGGCCAAGGCGGATTGGCTCGCAGCTGGGCAAGGTTAGATCATTGCCTAATTAATTTTAATGTTCTTCATTATTTTCCTAGCATGTTTTCTAGGTTTTGTCTCGTACCACTTCTGCTCACTCCCCTTTGTTGATTTAAATGGGTGAAGATCCTTTTAGGTATGGGCATAGTTCCTTCCGTTTTCAGCTTATGTGGACTGACCATATTGATTTTCTTCGTTTTGTGGATGGGGTGTGGAAGCAAAAGGGGTTTGGTTTTGGGCTTATTAACTTATCTTTTAAACTAAAAAGGTTAACGATGGCATTTAAGGATTGGAATCATCAGGTCTTTGGTAAGACTAATAATATCATCAAAGATTTAGAGCAACGTATTGATCACCTAGAAACCCATCTCCAAGTTCGTTTTACTGAGGAGGATGATAATGACCTCTTGGCGACTAAGATGGAACTATTAACCTGGATGGGTAGAGAGGACATTCGTCTTGCTCATATGGCCAAGAAAAGTTGGCTCAAAGATGGGGACCAGAATTCTAAATTTTATAATGCTTATTTGAATGCTAAGAGTCATAAAAGGATTAAGGAGATTTGTTTGAGTGATGGCACTATTTTAAATTCTCCTTATGATATTCATCAGGCTGCTATTCCGTACTTCCAAAATTTCTTGGATCACACTTGTCATAGTGTTTTGCCTAACTTAATTGAGTTGATTGACCCAGTTATCACCGACGAGGAGAATTTGGCTATTTGTCATGCCCCTTCTTTAGAAGAGGTTAAGGACGTTCTCTTTAGTATTCCCATTGATAGTAGCCCTGGTCAGGATGGTTTTGGTTCGGGTTTCTTTAGAGTCTATTGGGATATTATTAAAGGGGATATTTTGGATGTCATTGTGGATTTTTTTGAAAACCATTATTTTCCTAGATTCTATACCGCCTCGTATATTGTTTTACTTTCTAAGGTGGATAAGCCTTCTGGTTTTGATAAGTTTAGACCTATTAGTCTCTGCTCCGTGATTTATAAGAGTTGAGCTAAAATTATTGTGGGTCGTTTTACCTTTTTGTTATCTAAGATGATCTCACAGGAGCAAGGGGCTTTTATTCCGGGTCGTAGCATCTTTGAGAACATCAGTCTGACTCAAGAGATGGTTCATTCTATTCAAAAAAACTCTTCTTGGGGTAATGTTATGGTTAAGCTTCACATGTCCAAAGTATATGATAGAGTGGATTGGAAATTTTTACTTCATGTTTTGGCCAACTTTGGATTTTTCCCTCAAGTTACTAATATGATCCAAGCTTGTATTTCCTCCCCTTGTTATTCCATCATGATGAACGGGACCTCTTTAGGGTTTTTTAAAGGTGAGCGTGGTTTGAGGCAAGGTGACCATCTATTCCTTTATTTGTTTATTATCATGAAAGAGGTGCTTTCTCGCCTTCTCAAGCATTATTTTTCTACTAGAAAAATTGCCTCATTTTCTCAAGCTAGAGGTACCCCTATCATCTCCCACCTTATGTATGCGGATGATGTTATTATTTTTGGTAATGGAAGTAAAAAATCTATGAGGAATCTGATGAAGGTCTTGACTCTCTATGAAGATTGGACGGGTCAAGTCCTTAACAAGGATAAAAGTGCTATTTATTTCTCAAAGCAAATTCCTATTTCTAGGAGGCTTGCCATTTTTAATATTACTGACTTTTCTGAAGTCTCTTTCCCTTTTAAGTATCCGGGGGTTCCTATTGTGGTAGGGAGACTTAAGGCCAGTCATTTTGGGGATCTTCTTGGTAAAGTCCAAAAAAAGATTGCAGGGTGGAATATGAAAATGCTCTCCGCAAGTGGTAGAACTATTCTTCTGCGTCATGATTAGCAAGTATGGCCACTCATCTTCTTGCTGTGTTACATGTCCCTAAGATTGTCCTCGTGGCATTGAACAAGCTTTTGAGTTCCTTCTTTTGGGGTGATTCTAATGATAAGGCTAAGAGGAAATGGATTCCTTGGAATCATATTTGTAATCCTACTGATGAAGGCGGTTTGGGTATCAGGAATTTTGGGGATATTCAAAAAGCCCTTCACATGAAATGCTTGGCGTCTCATGCAGGGACAGTCTCTTTGGGCAGATTTTTTTAAAGGAAAGTATGTTAAAAATAATCATTTATCTCTTTTGGCACCTAATAAGGGCACTCGGATTTGGAAATCGATTGTTCGTTGTATCCCGGAGGTATTAAATGGGTCTAAGTGGAAGGTGAAAGAAGGTAATATTTCTTTCTGGTATGATAACTGGGAGGAGCACAGACCCCTTAGCAATCAATTTCCCGTGATTAAGCAACCTCATTTAAATATTAAAGATTGCCATATTGATAATGGGCGGGATACTCATCTCTTGGATCGCCTAGTGGGCCATCGGAAAGCTTCAGAATTGTGCTATTTCTTGGCTGGGCGCAAGGAGGGGCAAGATGTCAAAGGATACTGGTGGGTCATTCTCTAACAAAAGTGCTTAGAATTGTGTAGAGTTAGGGTGTCCCCCTTGGGCTCATTGGATCTAGCATTCTCATTTGCCTAAGAAAATTTCTATTATGATGTGGAAGGCGTTTGATAACTATTTGAGTGCGGATGACATGATCAAAAGGGTTGGCATTTCTATGACTTCTAAGTGTAATTGTTGCTCTACTAGTCACACCGAGGATTTGAATCATGTGCTTTGTACTTGTGAATTTACCCGACACATTTGGAGACTAGCCGCTGTTCAGTTAGGTGTGCATATGGGCACTTTTCAAACTTGGCAGGAGCAATTGAATTTTTGGTTTCATTGTGCGGGAAAGTCTTCCCAGGTGCGGACAATCTTTGGTCTCCTCCCTTCTATTGTTTCTTGGAAGCTTTGGAATAGGCGGTGTAAGGCCCGGCATGAAGACAGGGCTGACAGTGTTGATGCGGTTTGGCATGCTATTAAGTTATGGATTCGCCGTATTATGGATTTGATCATGAAAGTTACTAGGCTTCCTAATCAGGATGTTGCTATTTTGCAAAGATTGGACATTCCAATTTTATCTCCTAGACCTAAGAAGTTCGTGTGGTGAGGTGGACAAGGCCTCCTCAGGGTTGGGTCAAACTCAATACTGATGGGAGTAGCCTTGGTAATCCTGGTTCTTCTGGTGCTGGGGGTGTTATTCGAGATACCAGTGGAAGGTTACTTGATGCTTATTATGTTTTCTTGAACCAAGGGTCTAATAATTATGCTGAACTTCGCAATTTGATGGAAGGTGTTCGTAGGTGCTATCACTTGGGTTTCTTTCACGTTGAAATTGAGACTGACTCTCAGTTGTTGGTTACCTGGCTTACCAAGGGTGGTTGTAATAACTGGTATTTAGAGGATTTTTGGGAGGAGTTAAATGATTATCTTAATTGTATGGACTATAGAGTGAATCATGTATTTCGTGAAGGTAATGTTGTGGTTGATTACTTAGCTAAGACGGGAGCTAGTGGTTTAAATTCACATTGGTCTGGTGAGTTGCCTAGTAGATTAAGAGGTCTTATCCATATGGCCAGACTTGGTATTCCTTATTTGTGGACCTTTTAATGGTTTCTCTAGTAAGTTGTTTTTGTGTTTTTACCTATTAAAAAAAAAAAAAAAAAAAAAAAAGAAGTTGTTTTTGTGTTTTCTATTTTTTTTTTCATTTTTATCCTGTTTTGTTTGTCTTTTTTGCAGGTTCTCTTGTCTAGTTTTGGTTTGTCTTTTCCCATGTACTGGCTTGTTAATGTAATTTTACTTTTGTTTGGTTTAGTGTTTTGATGCCTGGGTTTTGGTTTTATTGCTTATTATTTATCCCCCAGGTATCTTGTTGTAACCACGGTTTTTCTCTGCCACAAGTGAGGATAATCAATAAAATTAGGGTACTGTCATCTTCTGAAAAAAAAAAAAAAAACCCAAAATTGGCACTTTCCGAGTAGCCAATGAGTAGACAATACAAAGCTTTTAAGAGTGAAATAGTAAATCAGCAAACCATTAAATGGAACTGATTAGACTTAGCTCCGCAAATCCTTGTCCAACAAACCAATTGGGTCACCTATACTTTCTTATTTTTCCATGTTTACATATACGAAAAAGCAATGAAAGTGAATAAAATAAAAATTCTACAATCTGGCTCCAACTGAGTTACTTTTATGATCCACTTCCATCAATGCAATATTACTGTCTAGCAATACTTTACATCTTTGAGGAGGAAACAAAATAGGAATTTGAAATGAAAAAGAAAAATAATTCATTTTTTTTCAAAGTATAATTATTGTTCCTTCTGGGAAGGTGTAGGATAAAAATAAAAGCAGATAACATACCGAAGTATCCATAATATCAGAGGAGTGAAGAGATATTGACTGAGATGTTGAATGCCTCAAATGATATTCTGCAAGCCTCCGTTCATTTCTCTCTTGGCTAAGTTGAAAATGCAAAGAGACCATCTCTTGTTCAAGTTTTGAAACTGTGATCTCCAACAATGAAATATTGGATAGGAGCTCTTGAGCCTATACTAATACGAGAAAACATCATTATCATGATAAACAACTAAGTGCAAGTGGGGTATGAATATACAAAAAAAGAAAAGAAAGAAGTACGAACATACAAGCATGATAAACAATTGGCAAGTCTAAAAGCTAAAGTTATTTAAGAACAATATTTTAATTATTTCAACTATCAGCTAAAAATTTAGAGTAAGTTTTAAAAAAACAAAATATCAAAAGGATAAAAATTCATTTTGCACCCTTACTACTATGCTTCTTTTCAAATTTCAACCCAAACAACCAAAACCCTCAATTTGTACCCTAAACTTACCACATTTCGTCAATGTGCACTATCTCATTAAATCAAACAAAACCCTAGACTTGTGTTGCACACATGATTTTTTTTTCATGTAAAAAGTTGAAAGTGCTCTCCATTTTTTGTTGACCACAGAGATCAATGTTGGCCATGAGTCTTCGACCTCTGGGGGTGGCTGCCCAAACTGCCCCTTGAGAAACCATTGAGATCTATGCAAAACCAAGGGCATTTCAGACATTTTGCGCAAAAAACTTGCGTGTGTGGAAGGAGCCTTGGGTTTTGATGTGGTAGTTTGAAGTGCAATTTGAAAAAAAAAAAAAGGATGGTAGTTTTGTGGGGGAGGGTTGAAAATGAAATTTCTCCATGCAAAACTAGTAAACTACATAACCCATGACTTACTGGTTCCACCTGATAGAACTTTGGAAGAAAAGATGAGATCCACAAAAGTACAATCTAAACTTATTTGAAACCTACAAAGTAAGTTAAATAGGATAGTAAGTTCCTCTCAAGTTCCTGTAGACCCTTTTAACTTTATTTACTTATTTCTGAACTATCAAGTTACCATTAAAAAAATTTGAACTTTCAAGTTGCGTAGGTAAACAATGAAATTCTAAAGTAAGAAATTGCATGTAACTACCTCTAAGAAATTTTCAGCAGTCTCTATCAGTGTTTTAAATATTGTACCGTACTGGCCAGTACAATCAATATATGCCGTACCGGCCACTGGTCTGGTACAGGTATTTTACCTGTTTCGTACCGGTTCAAATACCGGCCAGTATTTCAGCCTTTACTCTTTTTTTTTTTCATTTCTTCAAACTACAAGCTCATTTTTTACCCCTAATTCAGACCATGCTATTTATAATTTATATATATATGTATTTATGTATAATTTATACATATATAGACTATTATTTTGGAATATAATTTATATATAATTTATTCATATATCGACTATCCCAAAACGGTACGCGAAATGGTACCGGTACCGAAATATTTCGTTCCAGTGCCTTGACCGATACGGTATTGAAAACATTGGTCTCCATGCCACTCTTGTCCCATAATATCCTTTCATGATGCTTGCCAATAAAAGAAATGACAATATTTTGGGTGTGAATTAATTGGCCTGGAGTACTCACAAAGAACAGTTATCAATCATGATATCATAGTAGTTAAATTTATCGGAAGAAATAACAAGGAATTACCCTGCCCAAAATGCCAAAGTGTGTCAACAAAATGAAAAGACTAGCAATATTAATAACAAAATGAAGAAGCTTGAACAACTCATATTCTTATTAAAGGAAGTGGGAGTCAAAAAAGTTAACCGTTAAGAAATATAGATAAAATTATCCACATCCCCCCTTTTTCTTTAGACAGAAAAACACACTAAACCTAAATGAACAAGAAGAGGTCTTAGCAAACACGTACAAGGTAAATGATAACGCATTCATGGACTCAACAAAAAAGTACGAGGACATGCGAAACACACTTCAAAAATTTTGATTTCATGACCATTTTGTCAAAGATTCTCATGAGGCCACTTCTATTGTAAGCATAACTTACGGAATCCATAACAGGTAACAAACCTGGTGAGGGAGACGTGATGGACTTGAGAATTTCAAAGCATTCTTCTGAATAGCCTTTTCCAGGATAGCATGCAGTTCCATCTCTTCTTGCAACTGCTGTTGTAATCTTTGTACCTATCGCAAAGGCACACCCATTTTTGGGAACATTAGCAATGGAAAAGTTGCCTTTGATGAAAGCTTATATAATATAACTAGCTCCAACATCATACTTCCTACATGATGAAAGCTGTGTGATAGAATTGATGAGTAAATTTTCCATTAACACTATTGAAGACTGACAAATTAATTCTCTACCAGTCCTAATCATGAGGTTAATAACTTAAATGCTTTTGACTGGCTAAAGCTTTGAGCCGACAATTTCCTTTAAGCAGTAAATCACCGTGCCTTCCGCAATGTGTACAAAACTGCCTCAACTTTTCTAGATGATTTCCCTTTAAGAGAGGAAAAAATATCAGAATCAACAAAGCTTATTGTCAAACTCCTAATACAGCTATATATCCATCTCTACAACAAGAGCCATTTTCAAAGTTGTATGCATCTCCCAAGCAGGACTTCGAACACTCCCACCTTCTAAGTCCACCCCTCCTTCACACATTTAGAGTATCAAATGCTCCCATCGCATTCCACTTTCTAAACAAAAGCCGGGAACCAAGAAATGAGACCCTACTCATGCTTGGGAAGAAATTTTTAGGTGGGTATATAAATATATAAAACTATGTAAATGGTGCAGAAGTCTTTCAGGCCAAAGAAGGAAGTGGTTGACAAGCTCCAATTAGTGTTCAGCTGCATATGATCCATCAGGAACAACTTGATAGAAATAGTTATCTCTAAGGCACTCTCCCCATCAGACAACAGTTGATGGCCATTTAACACTTGGTACTAACTCGTACGAGAAATTGAAATTTCAAATTTGAATATCTCTAAGTGGTTCCTTTCATAAAGAACTTTATTCATATCAGAGAATAAATTCCACAGACAGAAACACTACTACAAAATCTATACAGGATTCCTACTTCTGAAGATTAAATTCACCACCCCATATTAACGGGCATGGCAATATGCACATGTCTCAAAATGGCACCTTAAAGGAAGGGAAGAGAAGCTTACATCTTGTTGAAGCTGGAACCTGGAAGAATAATCATTGTTGCTTCTAGTACAGGATCCAAAACTTCCAGCCTCATCTCCAAGATTGCTCTCCTAAATAGTAAAGAAACAACCATAATTCCTTGCAATTAATATACAATTTAACCTTTGCAACAAAATTAGGTATCATAATTGATACCCATAAAGGTTTTGAGAGAATCTTAAGAAACATTAATTTCAAGCCGAGAGTAACTTAAAGCTCATGATGCGACTATATTCTGCCACAAAGAGAATTTAATTGGATTATCAAGCAAAGAAGAAAAAGAAATGAAACATTTTTTCCCATGTCAATTAAGCATTTATCCCCATTTAATCCCTACTATTGGGGAACACATATAGTAAGCACTTCCGTAGAAAACTAGTCTCTTGACGTTGCAGCCAAGAACTTCAAGACAACAAACCGCTATAAAGAAAGCCCCACCAGTGCT
This sequence comes from Carya illinoinensis, assembly GCF_018687715.1. Lineage (NCBI taxonomy): Eukaryota > Viridiplantae > Streptophyta > Magnoliopsida > Fagales > Juglandaceae > Carya > Carya illinoinensis. Next base: position 48,208,929 of record NC_056752.1, read on the forward strand.
CACCTCTAAGGACGAGTTATGGCTAAGAATTTCTCTATCAGAACAACTCTCGGCAGAATGTGATGGTTTCGAGAGATAATGGCTCCTGTAAAAGTGCAATCAGAAAGAGGAAAAATAAAGCATTGGAAAGTACGAAAAATAAAGCGCCCAGAATTCCGTCTGTAAGCAAACAATGAGACTGCTGCATGCTTACTGGGTCAAGGCAGATTCCACAATTGGCGAGGTAGGCATCATGTGATTAGTGGGTTTGGCGTTTCTCACATAAAGCACAAACTGAAATCCCCGAGCAACCGTGGCTTTTGGTACAAGAAACTATAATACCCAAGCGCAAACAAGCATCATAAACCCTGTAAATTCACCCAAAACATCAAACATCTGGCCCTTTGGAATTCGAATGGGAAATCTAAAACAACAATCTTCGAATAACTTGAATGACTGGGCATGTGAGATGTAGGATTAGCGGGAAAACACTGTGACACCTGTGAACATGTAATAAGGACAAACAAACTCATGAGTACACAGCTACCAGTCATTTTCAACACAACCAAACAAATATTAACAACACAACTCGTGAGACCAATCAATTTCAACATCCAATTTAAGACAAGACCAACGAACCTAAGAGATGTAAAAAAATAGACGAAGAAAAAGGAATAATATTGTGCAGGAGCATTATTTATTATCCAGTTACATTTTGCATTCCATGAAATTCAGAGCTGAGCAAAAAAGCATAAACAAGAGCTTATGGGGAAATGATTGTCTCCACAAAGGAAAAGGTGAAATGACCAAATTAGGAGCAAAAGAGCTTTCTGCACATCGATTGGGCACTCAAATGCAAAGAAAATGGGAAAAGAAAAGGTGGGGTACCTCCCTAGCGAAATGGAAGTCAAAAGTTGTTCCGTTCAGAAGTAAAAGGACGGAATTTCAGAATCATACCCTTGGAAGGTCTTTAAAAGTTGAATCAGAGAGGGGAATTTGTTGCTTTTGCCTCCTTTTCTTACCCTTGAAAATTTTAAAATGCAAAATAAATATGATAGTTGGCCTAAAAGAAATAAAGTGAGACTTCACACACCACAGAATCTCATAGAGAAAGCTTGGGATATCTGAGTGCTTCAGAAGTGATCTGTGGTGACCAGTCTAAGTCATGTACAGCAAAGGGGTTTATTGAACAAAAGCATCTAATCTGTGGGACATGATGAAGTGAATTACTCATAGATAAGAAATAAAAAAAAACAATCCAAAGGACAGATTTTAGTGGTCCCTGTTTCCCAAACGAACCCCTTCTCCTTCCCTTCATATTTTACACTGACCAAAACTTGACCCATCGACAGTGATGGATACCTACTTTGAATCTCCAATCAAAAAACAAATATCAGGAAACAAAACATCACAGATCCATTTGGCCATTTCCACCACTTTTTGGATGAATACAAAACTGAGTTGCAGACCCCATAAACCTAGCATAAAGATTGAAACACGGAGAGAAAGAGAGATTTGAAAGCTAGCACGTCCCTGATTTAAAAGCCCATTTTGACAGAAAACCAGTTATACAGAGGAAAAATTCCTTTTGTGGTTACGAGAGGCGTGGAACTAAAAGAGTATAAGAACTAGGAAAACCAGAAAGAGGAAAAAAGAGACCTTAGATGAGCAAAGAACATCAAGCGCTGAAATATTCTCCGTACGAAAACAACTCGCCAAGAAGCTCCCAACTTCTTGAAAATGCTTCTCGTCTCGCTCTCTCTCTCTCTCTCTCTCTCTCTCTCTCTCTCTCTCATGCAAATCAAATATATGCAATTCTAAGTTCCAACTATAAAGAATGTCAACGGGATAGTGTCACGACTTTGAACTCGAGAGTTCAAAATAAGGGGAAAAATGACAAAGACGCAGTTGAGGGGAGCATCTATTAACAAGCCTCAGGAAGAGGGATTTCAATTTTCAAACAGCAGAAAACAAATACAAAAGACACAGGCACATGAATCCAGAACTGCTTCCAAACAACATATACACTTTAAAAAGGAAAACAGTTACCTTTCTTTGAGTAAATAACAACAACAGAAACTAAAATAAGAAAGAAATGGAAGTTCTGTGTCCGTTAGCGCACGAGACATAGTGAAGCAAAGAGTGATGCTTTTTAGTCAGAGCGCGCTTTGGAGCTGAAGACACATACAAGACTCCATATCTTCAGATACGTGTTTGAAATTTCGAAATCCATGTTTTGTTTGTTTGATGAAAGAGATGATCTTTCTGCATCTTCGTAGAACTGCGTGAACCGCACATTACACCTCAGACCATCAGTTCCACGGCGAATGTGACAGGAAAAAAAAACCCGGGCGAATGAGGAGTAGACTCTCTCACGTTTGACTTTGTTGAAAGCCATTTACTGTTTCACTGTCTTTTGAATTTTATTAAATTTTATTATATATATAAATAAAGTTTCATATTAATTTATATATTAATATTATTTATTTATATTTATAATTAATATATAAATTAATACATAATTATATTTATAATTAAATTTTTACTTATTTTATTTGCTTAATCTTCATTGCAAGGGCCCTTCCTACTGTAAAGCATAGCTTTCACCAGTTTTGATATTTCTTGTGTCTGGGGAACGGATTTTGAGTTAAGTGTTTTGAGTCCGACATCTGTTTTGAAAAGAAAAGTATAGTTGTAAATATAATTGTGTATTAATTTATGTATTAATATGATATAATTGATTAAAAAATAAATTTTATTAAAAATAATATTAATTTAAATTTTAACTATGAATAAATCAATATTAATATTCAGATTAATATGCGATTGTGCTTATATGTAATAAAACTCGTTTTGAAATAAATGCAGCTGACTAAGATAATCTCAAGGGATAACTAGATTTTTTATATAAAAGTAATTATTCAATAAATTCTTTTTTATATTTTTCATCAAATTAGATCGTTATTAATAAAAAATTATAGGCAACATCACGTGAATCCATAATATTTTATGTTGCATCATGCATGTGTAAATTTTCGGACAGTTTTTATCTCACGAGCATTTAGGGTAATTTATTTTAAGAGAAAAGATAAGATAGGATAAAATATTTTGAAATATATTAAAATAATATGATATTAGATAAAATATATGTTTATTTTTAAAGATAAGATAAGATTAGTTTGAATAGAAGATAGTTAGTAATATGATAAGACTCATAAGTACTTATAGTGCATTTTATAATATTTTATTTATTTATTTATTTACCAATAGTGCACCCTTTTTTTTTTGCTGCTCCGTTTTTTTAACCATTCGGAAATAAAAAAAATTTTGCTGCTTCTTTGTTTATTTATTTACTAATAATGTAAATTTTTTTTCTTACTTCCTTTTTTCAAAAAAAAAAAAAAACATTTTGTCAATTTTTTTCGTTTTTTTTTTCTACTTCCTTTTTTATTTATTTACCAATGGTGCAGTTTTTTTTTTACTGCTTCCTTTTAAAAACAAAAATTTTGTCATTTTTTTCTGCTTCCTGTGTTTATTTATTTACCAATAATACAATTTTTTATTTTTGTTGCTTCCCTTTTTTTTTTTTAACCATTTGGTCATTTTTTTTTTTTTTTGCTACTTCATTTCTTTATTTATTTACCAAAGGTGCAATTTTTTTTTCTGCTTCCTTTATTTATTTACCTTATGTGTAAAAAATTTTCTTTTAATCAAATATTTTGCTAGCCATTATTAATATTTGTTAAAAAAAACACAACCTCATTTATGTTATATATATTGCTTAAATATGAAGTAAAAATAAATAAATAAATTCCCAATTGAATCCAAAATTTTAGCCCATCTACCATTTTTCGTTAAATAAGTAATCAAATAGTTTCATGATGAAATATTGAGCAATCCGTAGAGCATTCATAATGTTGATATCGGGGTCAGCATAAAATACATCAAATGTCTAAAATAACAAAGTACACAAATCCAGTGAAAAATACATATATTAAATACACCATCCCAATTGAAATAACACCATCAATTTCCATCCCTAGCTTCCCACATAGAAATGGCAATCTTATCTCTAATTCCCGCCATAACTTGGTTTGCTTCAATCGTCATGTCTATATTATGAGATGAGAATGCCCCGTCACCATCCTCAAGCTCAATAGATGGTAGCTGAAATCTACTAAAATTTTCAAATATCTAGTCATCGGGGGTCACCGTTCTAATAAAGTTGTGCAGCGCACAACACGCTGTTATAGTTAGTCTTTGCCGCCCAACAGAATATCTAGGCATTACCTCGAAAATTTTGAAATGTTCTTTTATGACACCAAAAGTTTGTTCTATAATATTATGGATCGTTGAGTGACGGTAATTGAAATCATCTTTATACCCTTGAAATTCTCTTTAGTTGTGCTGATCACTCATATGATATCGTTTTCTTGGATAAAGGGGCAGCAATCCCGTAGTGCAAGGGTAAGCTGAATCCACAAGATAATACTAACCTAATATTTTCATTTAAACTCAAAGTACATAGTTTAATTAATATGAGTGAAAAACAATTCAGGTGGAACTTTATAATATTTGAAAAAGTTAAAAAATGGGAAACAAAAATGTTTACCCTCAGGTGGCCATGGAAAACGGGCTTGTAAATCACTTTCTGCATAGTATAAGACACAAGCCTCATGGGCTGAGTCCTCCCATCCAGTGTATATAACTTCATATCGAAATCAACTATGGACAACACATTCTGGGAGACTCGCCCCAATTTATTACGATATGCCTCACACAACTTAGTTGGGACGACATCCTTCATTATTGTACCATCCATTGCACCAATGCAATTCTATCAAGTAAGAAATAAATCTATTAATAATAAACTATCTCTTAGATGGCTGACATAAACATATTGTGTGCTAATATGAAGTTTGAACACTATTCCTTACCTTAAACCACGGATAATTGCGACAATTGGTTGAAATATAAGGGTGCACACTGTCCCTATGTGTTAGCACAATCAAGTGTCTCTCAACCTCACATAATGCTTTGATCACCCGCCTAACGTATTTATTAATTATTTTTGTGGAATGTTGAAACATGTCCCCAACAACTTGATGGACATTTCCGTGGCCCACAAGTAGGCAAAACATACCCACAACTTCCTCCACCGTCACTTATCTTCTAGAATCACATAACAAATTATTGTTACGTAACACTTCGCATAAGGAGCGAAATGTGCACACCTCCATCCGAAACATATCATTGCAGTTTTCTGGATGTCCATTTAAGATTTCTATAATATATTCATGCCCGCGGAAGCCTATATTATGTTGTGGCATTGGGTGATTCCTTCTTCGTCGGCTTCTTAGTATCCTAATTACATTTAGGATATCTCTTATCTCTAAGGGATTATCACTATTATCACTATCACTCCCTTTAGTCCGCTCATTGTTATCATTCATTCTCTACTTCTAGACAATGAACTGTATTAGTAAATCAAGAATACTAAATACAAGAAGAGTGGCTAATGATCACTTCTTAGGAAATAAAATAGAGAGTCATTAATCTTGAACAGCTTGATACCATTTAGCCATCCCATTTCAACCACAATATTATACTCTGCATTTCAACCAAAACAAAAATTTAAATATTCATCTAACATGATAAATAAAACAATTTTTGTTGTTGAAGACCATATAAATGCAAAAAATTCACACAGCAGTATAAAAAATACTGGATGTAAGATTCTTACATTATTTGTTGATGAACTACCTTTGATAGAACATCACAGGAATTGATACCCTCTGGATTATATTCAAGATCTACAACTACTTGTAGGCAAATAATTAGAAAAGTCAGATTACAATTTTGTAATACAAGACACAACAAAAGTAATAGCTTGGTATTAATTTTTCAATTTTGGCAAGATACATGTAATTGCTAATATCTAACATTAACAATTACATGTAAAAAAGAAAGCTTAGGTAAGTCCACAATCTATATTAAAATAACAAAACCTAATACCACAAGACCCCATAAGTAATCAAACCAACATATCAAACAACATCACATAAGTGCATTAGGTCCAAATAGGTTCAAACCAACAATTGGTAACAACATAATCTAATAAGTTGTCTCTCAATACATAACAACGTAAATGAAAATGCATAAGCTCACAATGACTAATTCTATGATCTATTTATAGCTTAATGCACAACCAATACAAGATCAATATTGCATAGTCCACGCTCGCTGATAGACATCATCCATCTCCAGAAATCCTTCTCAAACCATGGGATTCAATAACTTATCGAACACACGGTAGAAAACATCGTTTGGCAGTGGGGGCTCAAATGCCTCTAAAATGGCAATGCACTGATGAAAAGGGTTGCAACCTGAATCACTGTTCAACCCACTTTCGTCCCTTCTGCTTCGCTTTTCCCCTAATGCTTCCCTTATGCCCTCATAAGACTTTCGGTGTGTATCATAGGAACGCATTATCGCTGCACACATTTTCAATATTTCCTTATTAGTTTTGTCGATTGGTCTTTCATTTTGACGTCGTCGGGAGGAGGGACTCAATGGCTGCCCCATGTCCATGGAAAACTGCGTCGAGCCATCATAAACAAAATCCCCACTGGATTGGGTGCCAAGTGATAGGCCCCGACGCCGCAACTCTGCATCAAGACACGCCTCATTGTCCGAATCTGGCCGTGGTTCGGTGGACGCAGGGTGGAATGTGCCCATGGCAATTCTAGCATCAAAAATTGTACACATCTCTGCATATGTGGGCAACCAGAGGTACGAAACTTCTTCACTTTTGGGTTGGCCTGGTCAAAAAGTCAATATCTATATATTAGAGAGTTGTTAAGGCGATAATAATTATCTAACTTTATAACATTATTAATGGGATTATTGACAAATATTATAAAACTCATAGTTAGAGCTTCCTTACCCTAATGGCATTTGCCAATGTTAGTCGCTCCCTAAAACCGTTTTGGTATTGGGGTCCCATTCCATACCAGTTTGGTGCATCAGGTCGGTGAAAAGACACTGCATCATCTTCAGCTTATGTATTCTTCCCTTAACTTGGGTCGCATCATACGTCTTGAAGCCCAGAGATATAAGGCGTGTAGCATAGTTTGCGTGGTCTCTAGCTGTGATCTTTCCAGCCCTCAGTGAACCGCTAAGGGCGTCAACGTACATCATGTTAATGAATTTGTCCTCCATGTCGTCCCCCCATATTTCACGATTAACGTGTGAAAGTTTCGAATTGGAGTCCATGAAAAAATGCTAATAATATGACGGGTTTGGAAACGAGGTAAGAAAACATACGTTGAAAATTTTGAAACAAAAAATTAAATAAAAATTACTTTTTGGAGATGTGGGCCATACTTGGCGAGGGTGAGATAGTCGAGACGAGTGTAGGTAGTAATGCTAACAAATAAATAAGGTTGTTAAAAATTATTAAACAAATTATTAATAGTAGACAGCTTGGAAGTATGAGATGGTGAGCGGCAAGGTAAAAAGGATTGGAAGTCTGAGATAAACATAGAAACAAAATTATAACAATAATCATTTGCATCTAAACGTCATATGAAAATTTAAGAATGTGGGTCGTTAATTTTACAGCATGATGATAATATTTTGCTATCTATCTATATATTGGGACATCCATTTGGCTACTATATGCACAAAGGCCACCTATGAGCTATAGTAGTCAAAGTGGACATGGGTTCAGAATTAAGCAGCATCATATGGGAATCTCAATCCTATATGCATCAAAATGTTGCCACGTAGAACATCCCAAATAAGATTTGTTGGATTCCCAAAACTGATTGACGTTACTTATGGAAGAGGTGGAACGGTAGTTAATGATTCGGTTTGGGTCTATGAATTCATAATTTCGGGTACATACCATAAGCCTCTAACTAACTAGGTGAGATGAGACTTCCCCCAAAAATAAAGAAATTATATTTCAAAGGAGGAATTGTATGTTTCGTGTTTATTCCACCCAATTAATGGAACAGATAACTAAGCATATGTATTGGTGTGATGGTAATTGGGTTAGCTAGACATAAGAAAAACAGATGCCTAGAGAAGAACAATAAAAACCTTTTAAAATAAATATATAAAAGAAGTGGGGCATGTATAAGAACACCAATGGTCTCATCAATTGTTTCTAATTGACATTTAAATACAAAAACGTATATAAATTAATCTGATTGAATGTGTTAACAAGCTAAAAAAATGTAACACGCATGACACTTGTTACTGTCAATCCCTTTTCCCTCTCTTTATGCAAAAAAAAAAAAAAAAAAAAAAAAAAAATCTTCATCATCCAAAGTAGCTGTATTGACCATAGCTGAAAGAGTGTTTATACTGGCAAGTTGCCTATTCCTATTCTTCTTGGCACTTGTACAATACCAACCAAATCAACTTGCTAACTTGTTCAATCATTATAACTAAACACATTTAACCAATTATAACTAAAAAAAAAAATCAACAAACCCATTTAACCAATCATTATAACTAAGAAAAACAGATGCCTAGAGAAGAACAATAAAAACTTTTTAAAATAAATATATAAAAGAAGTGGGGCATGTATAAGAACACCAATGGTCTTATCAATTGTTTCTAATTGACATTTAAATACAAAAACATATATAAATGAATCTGATTGATTGTGTTAACAAACTAAAAAACTGTAACATGCATGACACTTGTTATTGTCAATCCCTTTTTCCTCTCTTTATACAAAAAATAAAAAATAAAAAATTCTTTATCACCCAAAGTAGCTGTATTGACCACAGTTGAAAGGGTGTTTATACTGGCAAGTTGCCTATTATTATTCTTCTTAGCACTTATACAATGCCAACCAAATCAACTTGCTAGCTTGTTCAGTCATTATAACTAAACACATTTAACCAATTATAACTAAAAAAAATTCAACAAACCCATTTAACCAATCATTATAACTAAGAAAAATAGATGCATAGAGAAGAACAATAAAAACCTTTTAAAATAAATATATAAAAGAAGTGAGGCATGTATAAGAACACCAATGGTCTCATAAATTGTTTCTAATTGACATTTAAATACAAAAACATATATAAATGAATCTGACTAAATGTGTTAACAAGCTAAAAAACTGTAACATGCATGACACTTGTTACTGTCAATTCCTTTTCCCTCTCTTAATACAAAAAATAAAAAATAAAAAATTATTCATCGCCCAAAGTAGCTGTATTGACCACAATTGAAAGGGTGTTTATATTGGCAAGTTGCCTATTACTATTCTTCTTGGCACTTGTACAATGCCAACCAAATCAACTTGCTAGCTTGTTCAATCATTATAACTAAGCACATTTAACCAGTTATAACTAAAAAAAAAATATAACAAACCCATTTAACCAATTATCAAGACCAAATGGCTTTTATGAATAAAACAATGGGTATAAAATATCAAATTATCAACAAATCTTGCATCCAAAAGTTACACAGATTACATAAATACATGCATAAATTGGAAAATTAAAAAATGGGGCAAACCAAAATTACCTAGTATGAGCGTGTCTTAGGATCCTCTGTGCTCGACTTATAGAGGGTTCAGCCTCTAATGATAGGTTTGGAACAACACGAGCGAGGCTTGCAGATCTTCATAGGTATGGCTGCTTTCAGGTTATGAGTGGTAATTTTATAGACCATTTTCCTCTATAAGAGACAACAAGGCTCAACACACAAGTATGCTTCTCCACTATTACAACGACATGCTCTTATTAATTATGTTTCCAACGCCGGTTACTTCTTTCCGTCTTTCAACTGCACAACATAGCCTTTGCATACACTGTTAAGATTTGGCACACGATTTGGTCACAATATAGGACGAATATTCTGAGCAACCATGCAGAGATTCGCACGGCATTGTGCAGCAGAGTAGGAAAATCAATCGGCTTCAATAACAGTGGCTTCCGATGGATATACCCAAGCAAACGAAGAACCACCGTGGGGGGCTGGCTGAGATTCACATGGGTTTGGAGGGTTCACTGTGATTCGGCTATATATAGGATTGGGGGGTTTTTGGATTTCTTTGGGGATGGCGATAGATCGAGAATGGAGAAGGAATACGAAGTGTGGAGTCGTGACTCGCTTGCCTCAAGTCCTTGCCGTCCCTTGAATTCGTGCTTCAATGGAGGAAAACGATCCAAGGTAAGCTTCATTGTTGTGGTGTATGGCCACTGTAATGAGTACGGGAAGAGGAAATGCTTTTGACTGTTCGATACACTTTACTTTTTTTTTTTTATAGTGTGATTTCATGTCATTATACAGTATATTTAAAAAATATTATTAGAGGGAATAGAATTGAGATAAAGTGAGATTTGGAGAGATGAAAACTTGAGATATAAATTGAGTGTTTATTTTTAGATATTATCTTACCGTACGAAAACTTTAAAAAGTTTTTAACGTTTTGTGTTTTATCCCCGGAAGCAAACAAGGCCTTAGTTTCATGTTTATTGTTGTGATCTTTTGATTGATTTTCAACGAGGCTTGGTTATAAAATGAGAGGCCCTTCAGGCCGGATAGGTGCTAAAAAAAACTTCACACCAGCCAATAGACAAGTGTCACATATATACTTCAAAAAGACTAAAACTGAGCCGCATCCATCCGGTTTGAAATTTCTCAAGTGCCTTTATAAAATTATGAAATTGTTTATCAATTTCTTTTAATAAATTAGTTAGATCTCAATATAGTATATATTATGTACTATAATATATAATATAATATATTGTAACATATAATACTATAGTAATAATATATTACAATACATTATAATATATATTATAATTATATTATAGAATATAGTGATTATTATAGTATATTATAATATAGTGATATAGTATTAGTATAACTATTATTATGTAGTATATAATTAATAATATTAGTATAACTATTAATATAATAAACAATTGTGATATAAGATTTTAAAATTTAATATTATATTAATTTATAATTTATCATATAATATAAAACTATTTTATATATAATTATATGTTATATATAAAAATTATATATAATATAAAAAATTAAAATATATATAAATCGATCCGATCCGATTTATGAGTTTATCGATTTTTTTTTTACATTCCTAATAACAAACATCTCCCTCTCGCTCACGACCGAACGTCTGAGGCTATAGAACCACCCAAACAACAAAAGAAATGATTACGTACAGTTTAAAAAAAAAATTGGTTGTTATGTAAATTCAAATCAAGTTGAAATACAGAAAAAAATAATAATATACTAGCAATCTTTTATATAATCATGTTTGGAAGCAAATGCCCAAAATTGTCTTCAGGAAAAGCACAAAAAATCGAATTCAGATATCACATCATGTATGTATGCATGTATATGATCACGTGTCCTTAAAATTACAGTCCTTCCACACATGGCACGTTGAAAGTTCATACACGATACTACCCTTCGCATTCCCCTAGGAACATTGGAATGTTTCTTTTCCTGCATGCTATTTATAAAACTGGAATAGATTCACTAAGAATCCAAAAACGAATATATATAAATATATATATATATATTTTAATAAGTAATCAAGAATTTTATCATAAGAAAATGAGGCATAGCCCAACTGCCCAACTACAAATCCTTCACTTTCATATCTAAGCATCTGACTTGAAAGAATTAAAAAATCAGATTTTGCCTGAATTAAAAAATCACGTTACACCTCCTTGGACATTTTGAGCCATAGATAAATGCACCTCAATTACCATACACTAAGTGGCTTAAAAAGATTCTTGAACATTAGCCACCAAGAATAACCCTAAAAGGCTTTAGCAAATCAATGGATTGAAAGAAAACTGATTGAAGGAATGTAAACGTTTTGTTGAGATTTTATTGATACCTCAGACATGTGTCTATAATTCAATTTTAATAACAATTATTTCTAGCCAAAAAACACCCTAAATTGGTATCCATCTATATACTTATAATTCTTAACTTGTCCCCAAACTGGAATAACAAGATCATACCATTCCAAGTTTTGCAGGCTTCACAATTTTTTACCTTATGTTCTTGAAAAATCCGAAGCAAAAGAAATCCCAAATTCCAAAAAAAGTAACACATCAAACGGAGACAAGCAAGAATTATATAATTTTATACTGAGCTGGTATACATTATATTAAATTTACCAATGCATCAAGTGCTATGGCAGATGGTTAATCCTAGGTAGTTCAAAGAAAGAAGCAGACTTTCCTAACATCTTAATGACATACGTAAAACCTGGAAAACCATCATGCAAGATTCCATTCTTTGAAAAGAAGATTCCCCCCATATAAGCTAGTGTGTGTGTGTGTATTAAGTCCAGTGAGTATTTAATTAAGGCATGGGCATGCACGCTGTGAAATTGAAAAGCTCCACCACAAAGTTTGGGTACTGCCTGGACCATAAACTAATTTAATGGGCTTGGAATGAACTGGACGGATCATTATTTTTCTCTCTTTTTTTCCCCTCCATCCAAGCAGATTATTGCTTTAATTATTGGGCCATCATTGCACCAGACTTCCTGGCCCAAAAAGTTATCGTATGCACTGTACTGCAAGAGATAAAAGGGAAGAAGGGAATGAGGATGTGGGGACTTTTTTTTTTTTTTTTTGATAATAAACTTCAATACATTCATGAAGGAAGTTACAACTGTGACTAATAAGTACGGGTAACAAGCCCCGACTACAAGCCAACTACACATCGGTTATAAGTTTCCCCGTACACAACTTTCATTGCGCCGGACAGTGTCTAAACTTCAAAGCTCTCTAAAGACAAGACCATACTGAGATGTGAGACTCTGTAAAACAGAAGTGTCCATCTCGACTTGTCTGCGAGAAAAACTCATTCCAACCCTCATCCTCCAAGAGAGGATAGGGACTCACAACCCTTCTCTTCCAATAGAAGAAAGGGACTCACAACCCTCATCCTCCAAAAAAGGAGAGGAACCTACAACCCTCATCCTCCTAAGAGGAGAGGGACTACTACTACAATTTATTTAATTTAAACCTAACTGACATAGTAAAAATAACAACACTCGTAAAACCCTAATGAAAACAAAAGTAAACACTATGGCGGCATGGCCCACCAACCAACAGGTTATGAGTGCCTGACACAACAGGCTGTGAGTGCCTAACCCACGCCGTCTGCCCACTCCCGTGTTGACAGTGATTGCCTGACACAACACCCACGTTCTTCTGCGTTCAGCACCTGCCCACTCACTTCTGCTCCCTCTCCGTTCGGCACTCTCCCAAAGCCCAACGCTCAGCCGCAGGGGTTGCTCTCCCCCTCAACTCACGCTGATACCGATCACCACGCCCCAAGCCCGTCGGAAAGGTCTGCCCTGTGGGCTCCAAAACCGTAAAAACGCTGTCTTAAGGTGCTGCTTCCAGGGCTCACGACGGTTCATGAATCATGCATCACCTCAACCCCGATCGCCGGCTGTCTTCATGTTATCCAGCCCATCCCAGAAACAGAAACAGAGCATTACCCATGCACATCAGCATGCATTCCTCTGTTTTCCTTGGCCAAAGACAGAGCATTTCATGGCCAATACAGAGCCATCCACCCATGCATTCCGTCCAGTTTGAGCCTTCCAAAACATGCATCTGAGAGCGCCACCACCCATGGCCAACTCACTCCGAGGCCCTCCACCACCATCGCGCCGGATCGCCACGCCCATACACGTGTTATATATTAGTGACAGACTCGGAGTCAGCCAGCAAAACCCAGCCCCTCCACCCCCATCGTGCAAGACCTCCACGCCCCGCAGCGCGTTTCTGTTTGGTGAGACAGCCAACCAAGACCCTCCACCGTCATCGTGCATGGACCCACGCCCAGAAGCATGTTTTATGGGGGGGGGAAGCCTCGGATCCATCCATGGTGATGGGCTTTCAAGCTTCCATAACCACAGCCATCATCGCCTTATTGACCCACACAAGTACAAAAAACAAACAAACAAACCAAAGAGGAGAGCTTGGAAAAAACCAGAAAGAAAGAAAAAGAGGAGGGAGGGAGGGAGGAGCCGAGGCTCCCACCTCCCTCGGCTTGGTTTATCTGTTGTGTTTTCTAGAGAGATGTAGGAGTGTCTCTCTCTAACAGGATGTGGGGACTTGAGTATGTAGATCAGATTACTTTATTGTTCCCAGAACAATTAAAAATGAAGAGGCTGCGCCTGTACTTTTCTTTTCTTTCAAGCAAATTACCTGAACAGAGCTGTAAGGGTCCAAATATCTCTTGTAAACTTGTATGGCTGTAAGTTTAAAAAGGTAAGTACATGTGAATGCACATGAAAGAAACTACCACTCAAATATACACACGGAGGAGACAAAGCTGTCATGTAATTTATGCCAACATTGATTCTAAAACATGCATCGAAAGTCATGGCTCTAATACTGGGCAACCTCTGTTGCTATGCTATCCTTCTCCAACTATATATCTTGTGTTCGGTTACCAGTGATATTTCTTTGCCTGAATATTGGAAGGTCTTTGACTCCTTCCCCAATAATAGTCCCTTCAGCAAAGTCTAATTTCATCCATGTAAATTGACCGTTTTGGGATGTGGTCTACAGTGCTTCATCAACGATCCAATCATCCATTGGGTCAATCTCTTCAGCAACAATTTCACGCCTCGTGCCTGACTGAATCTGCAGTTGCAAATTGTAATGCACAAATGTCAGATCATTCAATCGTTGTTGCTCAATTGGATTCCTTCCAGTTGTGAGCAGCTTCTCAGCCAAACTCCTTTTGAGTACGTATCTTGAAGCACCATCACAGTTCTGGCTCAAAATTCGAATGGCAAATCTCTGCAGTTCAGGATATTGTCTTCCATAATGAGACCACCAAAGAGCTGCAGTTGAGTTTCCATAAAAATAAGATTTTGGATATTTGACAGGGCTTAAAACTAACCCAACTATTTAAGGCGTGGAGCCTCTTACCTGGAGGGATGTTGGTTCTTTGGTCAAGGGCATTCCCCCCTTCAAAACCACCTCTAGCATGTCTGTACTCCTCAAGATGTCGGGAGATCAAATCTTGACTTCTTTGATCACGTACCAAGCGGACGATTGAGCTCAAAAGGCCAAAGGCAACCTCGGCATCACCAAAGAAATCACTTGAATAAAAGAGACATGGGTTTAAATAATACCCTGCAGCATGGATAGGGCTATGGAGATGGGTGTCCCAAATCTCGTCAATCACTTGCCAAAAAGGCAAGTACTGGGTTTTCTTCTTTTTAAATTCCTCTTTAATTGTCCCTTTTACTTGATCCATTGTTTCATATATGTACCCGACTTGTGGTTTATCAGCCTGATTGATAAAGCTTAAAACACGTACCAGTGGAATTGTTGCCTTCAAGGCAATCTCAGTTCCATTCCAGAAAGTTTGGTCTCCCACCAAATCTGCTACCCTCTTTCCCTCTATTCTAGAAGCCCAAAACGATGTCTTCCAATCTGATGAAGCAAACATATCCTTTAAATGCTGCTTTTCGGATACAATGTTCTCTAGAGTCAGAAAGGGCATTTCTGGTCTTGTTTTGGAGGGCTTGATTATGTCATGGCCAAGAGTATATTTCTTCAAAAGATTCAAAAGAGTTTCATGGCCATAAATAAACTTTGTAATTGTCTTGGCTTTAGTTATTATCCCTCTGATAGACTCAATCACCCCAATCTTCTCTAGCATAAGCTCAATGCAATGAGATGCGCTCACGGTCCAGACAAATCTCTTGCACCTATCCATGAATTGTTTGCCCACATCTCCGACCCAACCCTTTGTGGAACATGCCACCACTTGAACTACATTGTCAACTCCAATCTCCTTAATAACTCCATCAAACACCGACTGTAAGGTATCAACATCACCAATGAAAGATGTAACTTCACATGATCGAAGATAAACCGCACCTTGAGGGCAATCCACCAAAAAATTAACCAGATGCCTGCCCTTTTCGTCAACCCATGCATCTAACAGTACGCTACACCC
Organism: Carya illinoinensis; assembly: GCF_018687715.1. Taxonomy (NCBI): domain Eukaryota; kingdom Viridiplantae; phylum Streptophyta; class Magnoliopsida; order Fagales; family Juglandaceae; genus Carya; species Carya illinoinensis. The sequence goes on from NC_056752.1 coordinate 48,224,928, forward strand.
TGTGCTTGCCCATGAATGCGTAATCTTCTTCACATACTCTCGCATCTCCTTCACCTCATCTTGAAGTATCCAGCCTTTTAGTTCCTGACAACTAGGGACGTCATACTGTGTCTGACCATGACCTATTGTCGCATTTATCATTCTTTTAAAGCTAGCAGAATTAGCAGCACTGAAATCTACACCCGTTTCATAGAAGAATCTAGCAATGCTTTTTTGGGCTTGCATTGATAATGCATCTTTTATTGTTTCACAACTTATGGCTCGTTGGAAACCCATACCAGCATTGGAAAAAGGAGCACTGTCTGTCAGATTGTCTTCCGGGGCAGAGTCCATGTCAACATGCCTCGCAAAACAAGAACCACCATTTTGAGTGGTCTCATGCCTATTATGCTGGTCACTGTTCCAGTTATGACAACAATTCCTCTTCCGAGGAAGATTTGGGTGATGGGGATCCCCAACTTCCTTGCAAAAACTCTCTGTTTTCCTTTCAAGTAAACTTTTTTTAAACAGTTCCTTCACGTTTTGAGGAGCATTTTCACAAGGGGTAACATCACATCGTAAACCTCCTAAGTGACCCTTCAAACGGAAGAAATTGCTGACCACTTTACCACAATAATTGCATTGGACTCTAAAGTGTTTCTTATCAAGAGCAGTACCGTGATCATGAACATTGATGGGGCCCTCACCATCAGCCATTTTGTTCTGCTGTACATCAAGTGATTTCAGCGAGCTTGGCCTGCAGGACCGCAAGAAAAAGTAGTAAAAATATAACAATGAAGTGGGAAAAAACCCTTGAATGTTTTCAGCTAAAAAAGTACCATATGATCTGATTTCCACTTAAAGTCAATCGCGGAAATATATTAGAGTCTAGAAGGCTTTTCGCTTGATAGGAGCAAATATCATTAATCTTGTAATCATCATATGTTAAGCAGTTAATTAAAGAGATCAAAAAGTGCATGAATTAAATTAAAGTGCACAATAGCTGATAACCCCACTGGTTTTTCAAGACTACGGACAGGCACAGTGGACAGACCACATATGCAGTGAACCCGTTCTATATTTCGTATTTACAACATGAACTAGCAGATAACAACGAGGGGGAAAAATGAGGTACCTTTAAGTAAAGCAAGGGGAAAAAAAGGCATTTTATGACCATCCATGCGCATGATATGTCGGAATATATATTTTTTTATTTGCTAATTTTAACGTTGACTTGAGTTATTAACAACAATCAGATAACAAAGGGAAGACTAGATAAAGAATGAATGGCAAGATTCCATTTTAAATCAAAGGAAAATTACAAGATGCCGAGAGATACAAGAAGAACTGGACAATAAAGGAGGGTGAAAGCCTACCTTAAAAAGAAGCTACAAAACTCAAGAGTCTTGAGACAGACAGAGAAAGAAAAATAGGAATCCTTTAACGCAAGAGCGAGCGAGCGAGGGGATCAGATAATCATGAATCCATGATCAACATCAGGTCGCTGGTCGTTTCTCTCTAGCACCAGCAGCCTCTCTGGTCTACTCTAGCTGTGAGTTCGTGTTTGGCATCATATTTTCTTCGGTTACATGTCTCGGATGGTGTCTTTATTTCAGCATTGGAAGTGTCCCCCGACTTTCCTTTTGGCCACGTGCTTTGCCCGATTCCGAGCCTTCAAAAACCTCATGTAGATGGCACTACATTCTAAACTATTACAGGATAATATTCCTCTGCCACCTCACTAGAATAAATTGTAATTTGTACAGATATTTAGGATAGATTAGTCTTTTACATTATAGAGCACTAGGCAATTTCTTCTATATATTCATTTTACTGTACAACATAGAGGTCACGTGAAATACAACAAAATTATTTTCCACATTCACTGTCACGTCGTCTCTACCTTCTGCTATGTTTTCCTCCATTTCTGCTGAGCTCAAGTTTGGTTCAGCTCCATTTTCATTGACTCTGACATGGTATCAGAGAGGTGAACAATGGCCGCCAGTGATCCTCCTCCTACCAAGAAATATACTAACCTTGGAGACCCAACCAACGCTTACAGACTTGAAACCTCAGACAACCTCGACACTGTGCTTGTCACATAACTCCTCAATGTCGATAACTTCTGCACCTGGTCTCGATCAATCCAAAGAGCACTGCGAGCCAAAAATAAACTTGGATTCCTAAATGGAACCTTCACCAAACCATCCAAACCTGATGACCCCCTTTTTGAGCTCTGGCAAAGATGCAACGATATGGTTGTATCTTGGTTGCAGAATTCCATCAGCATCCCTTTACAATCATTGGTTGCTTTTTTTTGACGATGCACACCAACTTTGGAGCGAACTAGAAGAGCGCTTCTCACCACAAAACGGACCACGCATATATGAACTCAAGAAGTAGTTGGCTAATCTGACCCAAGACGATGATTTGCCTATTACGGTAAACTCAAATATATTTGGGATGAATTATCCGTTTATGACCCCTTACTTGTTTGTTCTTGTGGCTCAGCCAAGCTCATTTCAGACCGATACCAACGAGATTGTGTACTATAATTCCTTATGGGTCTTCATGACTCCTTTGGCAATGTTCGAGATCAGATTATGTTGATTGATCCTCTATCGCCAGTCACCAAAGTATTTTATCATATCCAACAGCAAGAGAGACACCGAGCTCTTACCAACTCCAACCCAGCCAATGACTCCATTGCTCTTACTACCCGAAAATACACTCCCACCCATTTCCCAAACCAAGGCAAAAGAAATAAGCCCTATTGTTCCCATTGTAAAATCAGGGGACATACATTAGCCAACTATTTCAAATCTGGCTATGCAACGGCACCCGTTTGCACACACTGTGAGATGACTGGCCATGTTGTTGATTGTTGTTACAAACTTCATGGGTATCCTCTCAGTCACAAGCTCCATAAACCAAAGGCAAATCCTGCTTCTCTTAGCGCATCTGAGGTCCCATTTGAGCCGAGCCTGTCATTGACAAAGGAGCAATACCAAGACCTTATAGCCTTGCTGTAGTAAGGATTCTTCACCATCTGCTAACCAAATTCAAACCGTTATTTCTCCAATCCCCACTCCTCTTCTGTTGCTGGTATCTCCCTTTGTCTATCTTCATCTTATTCAATGACACCTTGGATTATTAATATAGGGGTGATAGATCATATGATCTGCCACCCCTTTCTTTTCAAGACCATTACATCCTCCATTTCTTAATCTGTTAAACTCCCTAATGGGGAGCTTGCTACAATCACTCACGTTGGCACCGTGCAAGTCACAGCCGATATTTTAATTCACAACGTTCTTTGTGTACCATCCCTTAGTTTTAATTTGCTATGTGCTTGTCAACTTGCACGACAATTAAATTGATATCTCATTTTCCTTTCTAATTCTTGTTTTATACAAGGCCTTTCTCCTTGGACAATGATTGGGAATATTAGCATGGAGCATGGTCTTTACCACCTTCTTATCGATCCAGTTTCTCCACATGCCTTAACCAATACTTTTTCCCAAAGCTTTCAACCTCAAACTCATACTTTAGCTGCTGTAAAACCTGCTGAAAGTGCCCATAACTTATGGCACTATCGGTTAGGTCACCCCTCCCATTCCCGTATGCAATTAATTTATGATTCCCATGTAAACACAAAAATGAATATAAAGAAAATTTTACCTTGTTTAATTTGTCCACTTGCCAAAGAGTCTCGCACTCCTTTTAGTTCCAGCATTCATACAACTTCCTCTTGTTTTGAACTTATACATTGTGATTTATGGGACCCCACTTTATTGTTGCACACGATAGTAGTAGATTTTTTCTCACCATTGTTGATTATTATTCCCGTTATACTTGGGTCTATTTGTTGAAAAAGAAATCTGATGCCTGCGAATGCCTCATATCCTGTTATCATTTAGTCACAACACAATTCAACACTTGAATAAAAATCATACGTAGTGACAATGGACCTGGATTTTTCATGCATGATTTTTACTCTAAACACGGAATCATCCACCAAAAATCATGTGTCGAGACACCTCAACAAAATGGCCTAGTTGAGCGCAAACATCGCCACCTCCTTCAAGTTGCTCGCGCCCTTCGTTTTCAATAACATTCCCTTGCGTTTTTGGTCTCATTGTATCCTCACCGCCATTTATTTGATTAATCGTATTCCCACTCCTCTTCTTCAAAACAAATCTCCCTATGAAATTTTATTCTATAAACCACCATCTTACTCACATTTACGTGTTTTTGGCTGTCTAATTTTTGCCTCAACACTTTCCCACCATCACCACAAATTTGACCCCCGAAGTCGACATTGTGCATTCCTTGGTTACCCCTTTGATGTCAAAGGCTATAAATTATTAGACCTTGACACTCATCAAACATTCATCTCGCGCGACGTTGTCTTCCACAAAATACTTTTTCCTTTTCATACTCCCTCCCTTTTTCCTAACCCAAACACACTGCCCAATCCAACACCACTTCCAAACTTCTCCTTACCTGACCCTGATTCAAATTGCACTATGCCATCACCTCCTATCCCACCTCATGAGTCACAAGTCTCACCTCACATACCACCTAATCAACCACCCAACTCATTCTCTACACCCTTACCTCCTCCCCACCACCACCACGACGCTCTACCCAACCACGTAAACCTCTTACCCACCTCAACAACTACAGCTACTCCTCCTTTCTCAATCCACCACCTCAACAAACCATGCAAGCCTTTCACTTACAGGTAACCCGTGCCTCTAATGCTCCTTCCACATCATTGTCCACGGGAACCCCCTGTTCACCTGGTAAAGCATTTCCTCTCTCTTTTCATAAATTGTCTCCTTCCTATTTTTCTTTTACTTCAACTATTTCATCCTCTCATGAACCTTCTTCCTATGGTGAAACTATTAAAAATCCTAACTGGTGTGAGGCTATGTGGTCTAAAATAGATGTTCTCGAACTCAATAACACTTGGTCTTTTGTTGATTTACCTCCTAGTAAACATGCTATAAGCTGTAAATGGATTTTCAAGATCAAATATCACTCCAATGGCAGCATTAAAAGCTACAAGGCGCAGTTAGTCGCCAAAGATTTTACCCAACAAGAAGGACTTGACTATACTGAAACTTTCTCACCTGTGGCTAAGCTTGCCACAGTTCGCACTTTATTAGCCGGTGCCTCCATTCAAGGCTGGATCCTTAAGCAATTCGATGTTCAAATGCCTTCCTTCGCGGCGACTTAGACGAAGAAGTATACATGCGCATGCCACCTGGTTTTTCTAAGGGTTCCCCTTCTCAAGTGTGCCGATTAAACAAAAGTCTTTATGGCTTGAAACAAGCCTCCCGGCAATGGTACAAGAAATTTTCTAATGCTTTGCTTGACTTTGGTTTTCAGCAATCTAGAGCCAATTACAGCCTTTCCACTCAACTGAAAAATGGATCATTCACTGCCCTGCTTGTTTACGTTGACGACATTATTGTGGCAAGCTCAAATATGCAATATGTTAATGCTTTCCAAGCATTTCTCAATTACCACTTTCGAATCAAGGCCCTTGGCAGCCTTCGCTACTTTCTCGGCATTGAAGTAGCTCGTTCTACTAAGGAAATTTCCATTTGTCAGCACAAATATGAGCTTGACATATTAGCAGATACCGGCACACTTGGCACTCAGCCCATCAAAATCCCCATGGATTAGAACCTTAAACTCAGCAAAACACATGAAGAACCTCTCTCAGATCCACTTTCTTACCGGCGCCTAATTGGTAGACTATTCTATCTCACTCTCACTAGGCCTGATCTCTAGTACTCAGTTCAATACTTGAGCCAGTTCATGTCAGCTCCTACAACAACACACTTGCATGCAGCTCATCAAGTCCTACATTTCATCAAGAATGCTCCTGCACAAGGCTAAATTTTCCCTTCCAGCTTTCCACTTACACTTCGTGCATATTCCGACTCTGATTGGGCATCATGTGCTGACTCACGTCGCTCAGTTACAGGATTTTGCATCTTCCTTGGCCATTCACTCATATCATAGCGATCGAAGAAGCAGTCCGTTGTCTCCCGAAGCTTTGCTGCTGCCGAATATAGGGCCATGGCCTCGACCTTATATAAATTACAGTGGTTATCTTACATCCTTCAAGACTTGCATCTACCCGTTTCTCTCCCAATTAATTTGTATTGTGACAACCAAGCCGCGCTGAATATTGCCAAGAACCCCGTCTTCCACGAGCACACCAAACACATCAGGTTGGATTGTCACCTCATCCACGACAAGATTCAAGTTGGATTTCTGCACCCATGTTCCATTCGATCAACTTCTCATCTTGCAAATGTGTTCACCAAGGCTCTTCCTTCATCTCAATTTTTCTCTTTGTTATCCAAGATGGATATAGAAAATATCTATACTCCATCTTGAGGGGATATTACAGGATAATATTCCTCTGCCACCTCATTAGCATAAATTGTAATTTGTACAGATATTTAGGATAGATTAGTCTTTTACATTATAGAGCACTAGGCAATTCCTTCTATATATATTCATTTTACTGTACAACATAAAGGTCACGTGAAATACAACATAATTATTTTCCACGTTCACTCTCACGTCGTCTCTGCCTTCTGCTCTGTTTTCCTCCATTTCCGCTGAGCTCACGTTTGGTTCAGCTCCATTTTTGCTGACTCTGACATAAACCACACGCACCACACCATGAGCGAGTTCACCGCCGTCGCTAGCATGGAGCCTTCCCGCACGGCTAACAACACACTGCTGCAGTCTCCAAGTCTCCCACTGAGATAGAGAGTAGCAGTGAGTGTGAGCAAGGGATTTTTCTCTAAATGAAGAAACCGTGTTTTCTATGTTTCACCTCTCCATGTGTGTTAGTCGACTGCTCGTTTAGACTGAGCTTGGGCTGAAATAGAAGGTGAAAATCAGACGGGCTGAACAAGGTCTAAGAATTTCCATAACGAGCTGGTCGTGGGTTGATCTCAGATTTTTTCATGTACCAAATTGTCATGGATGTTGTTGATGATTGTAACAGTTTTTTTTTTCATTCTGTTAAAGCACCCCAAATCAATTGAGTAGCCATGATCGAAAATCCAAGGTTGCAGTTTGAATGGCTGATTTTGAGTTCTCATGGCTGCCAATGAAATTGAACAATTTATATATTTAAAATAAATCAGTAGCAGGAGTTTGGCATGAATGCTAAAGGAACTGTACCAATCTTGAAAACTTTTTCTTCTATTCATTGCAGAAATTCATAAGTGAACCAGAGTTCAGCTGAAGATTACAGTGTGTACTAATACTGAATCACAAAGTAGGAACTGTAAACACAACATACGATTTCAAAGTTAACCAACGCGACTGAATTTCTTTTCCTTTTGAAGTACTAAAAATGTCAAGCAATACATATCAAACAAATATTACTTCAATTAAAAGGTTACATGCAATTCTCGGATTTACAGGAGCTGGGTCATTTTGGGGATGATGTACTAGAGATAAGACATCATGGCACAGCATCTCCAAGTCTAACTGTGGCCTTATCCGAACCTGACTCTTGTTTCTCTTCCAGACGAAGCCTTTTTGAGCATGGTTGTGACTTTGAATCACCACTTTCAGTAGATTTATACTTGGATGATAGAGGTGAAATTGAACCAATTTTGGATTTGGCAGGAAGTGGGGGTGACGAACCAACGGACGCAGAAGGACACAGTTTAGAATCTTGGCATGGGTTAGTCAGTGAAGACATGGTTTGAGGAGAAATCAAGGCAATGCCAGCTTTCTGTTGTACCTCCAAGATCTTTTGCAAGTACCTTGCGTGTTCCTCCATGCGTAACTGAAGGTCCCGTTGGACCTGTGCGAGGATATAGAAAATAAGTTACATTGCAGACCATAAAGCTAGTGCACCATAGATGATGAAAGCTTCTGGCTACATTACACAACTGAAAAGAAACCAAGACGTGCAATTATGGATTGTTGGATTTCAAAACTCAAAATGCCAGATTCCTGCAATAAGCATAAATCAAACCTCAAGTTGTTCATGCAGCTGCTTCTGAACCTCCACTTGCATGCGCAGAGCCTCTGTGATTTGAATGCTCCTATCACATATTCACAATCCAACTCAGAAATTTTCACATATTGTTTGACAGAAGAAAAGATGAAATACATACAAATTACAGAGAAGCGCACACATCAACACAGAATATATCTCATCTCATAAACAAAAACAAAGACAAATAGAAAAATATGCACTTTGCACACTATCGGACCTTTTACACTTTGTACCCTAAACTACCAAAACTGAAATATTACATGCTCAGAGTACCAAAAAGTTGCAATGTGTATCTTCCATTAAGATTTGACCATCAAAATTGTGTCATTTCGCCTATTTTCCATCCATCTTAACAGTCACAATTGAACGGGGGTGCTAATTTCCAGTTTTTAATAGTTGGGAATTCAAATATGTCAATTTTGGCAGTTTATGGAGTAACATGTAAAAGACCTGGTAGTTAGAATGTGCAAAGTGTATTTTCCCCCTTAAAATTATTACCCTTTTCTACGTCCATCACTTTCATTGCTAGTTGAAGCTGCTTTCTTTTCTTCAGAGGCAGAAGCCTTCTCTGGAAAATAATAAAAACAAGAGACGGTTAATTCCCATATTCAGAAGCAGATCAAAGCTTTACTAGCTGATATGGAAATCACGCCAGTATATAAAGTACTGCAGTGAATCAGTGATATTGATCTCAAATTGATAGACAATGCAGGATTTGGCCATGCAACATTACTTTTTGGTGAGTAGACCAATCGAGGAGATCGTAAAATGGGATTATCTTGGCAAGTCAATTGCTTTACATTCTACTGGACAGGCAATACCGGTAGGGCTTAATCGAATCTGGTTTGAACTGCTGAATTACATGTGATATGGCTTGTACTAATTGAAACTAGGAACGTATACATTCACATATTTCATAATTTTTGGAAGATGAAGATGATAATGAAAATAAGCATAGTTTTATTAAGATTTCATGTTCCTTACCTTCATTTTTCTCTGGCATATACTTCGCAAGACGGTATTTCTGCAAAGAGATATAACAGTATATGCCCAATATGAATAGTGGCTCCATCTAATTCAGCAGTTGCATGTAACTGTAAGTACCTGTAAGTGGCTTTTCACATGATAGATGGTCAGGCCTTTGACATTCATAAGCTTCAACACACCCTTTGGAGTAGCCTCTACATTTCAAACGAAACAAATTAGACTGCGAACAGAAAAATGATAAAACTTCAAACTTTGATAGTTGTTAATAAGATTGAGCATTGTTTCACAGCTACATTTGTATATTAGAATAGACCAACTAGCTTGCTTACTTTCAGCCCCATCAATTTTGTTGACAGCCTCCACAAAGCATTCATGGAGCTCAGGTGTCCATCTCATTCTTGGCTTGTGCAGAGTGGCTGAACCAGGAGATGGCAGACTTGATTCTTCATCAAGAGTTGGCAACTCAGAGAGACAACCCTGATTGCATGTCAATGCTATAGCTGGTTTTGAATTTTTTGATGAAGCTGGCTGTGTCTCATAAATTTCCTATATGATCAAGCAACAGTTCTCAAAAGTAAGGACTAGTGAATAGAAGAAAATGAAGCAGTTCCAACTGAAAATGCACATGTAGTATGGATGCACAAGTAAAATTGGCCTCTCGAGATTTTCTATTTGACCCAAAAAGAAAAACCTCATTCGTTCCGTTCTTTTTTGTTGTAACCAAATTTTGGTACAAGTGCCAGAAGTTTGATTGTTTGAGCTATTAGGTCATATTAGTTCCAGAACCAAGTAGTGTTGCTTGGCCACTTGAAGGAACTATAGTGTAAAAAGAAAATCTAATTAGTACATATGCATGCTCGTACGCATGCATGTTCGAATGAGTGTGCATATAACAGGATGTAGTTAGTCGCAGTAGTGTACTTACATCAAGCCTGGGACTTTCTCCATGGTCAGTGATAGCCATGTGAAGCTCATCAGGCAAAAAATGTAGTTCCATTTGCTCAGTAAGTGCTAGACTGTCATTTGCACAATTTACACCATGAAGGCTACCGTCAGAAGCATCTCCAGGCAAATTAAGGAAGTTTGTCATAAAAGCCTCTGAATGCTCCTCATCATATTGATCATCCATATCCTTACTGAAAAGCAATGGAGTTTTTGTTGAATTAGCTGCAGAAACAACGGACTGGTTGCAGGATAGAGGATTTGGAAGAAAAGGTAGTTTTCCAAGCTGCCGATGGGTTTCAGAGCTTGATGAAGAAGACTGGTATAAACTGCTACAGAATAAGGATGAACGTGAAAATGTGCTTTTAGAATTTTGGTCATGAGAACCAGGAGAAGGACTATTTTGTCCAGATTCTGAACGATACTTTTGAGGTTGGACAGTGAATGCTTGTGTACAAGTAGAACTTAGAGATTCTGTTCGTATGAAAGGAGATGGACGTGAAGATGAACATTCACTAGCCAATAAACATCTGCCTTCTGATTCCACAGTCGAAAAATTGCATATTGGAGAGACGGTAGCATAATATGACTGTGTGACTCTTTTGGTAGCCTCACTTTGTTTGGTAGATATGAAAATATTGTGATTCATGGTCTTAGATGGCAGCCCAACCCTCATCCACCTATGAAACTGACAAATGCAATCTCGCCCACACTATCACAACTTTTGATGATGAAATTTTAAAATTAGTTGGAGATACAAGGATTACAATTTAAGGTGTCATTGGGGGTAAGCAAACACGAGATGGGTGGATTGCAAGGAAACAAGAAGCACGAAAATTCTAGGTTCAAGTTGAGTAAAGATCATCTAGAAGAATCACATGAAGTCTACATCTAGATGAAAAGGTGATCTTTTTATTTCCCTCAAAGCTGAAACAAGAAGTCAAATCTCAGTGGCAAGAATCTGCTAAAATACTTCTATCAATATGGTAAATGACTATTTCCGTGATGTTTGCTTATCTAGACAACTGAAAACCCTCAACCAATCTGCTTCATTTCAATATATATACTGATCAATTCAGAAAGTAACCATTGACTTGAACTATTGGATAAGAAGAAAGATGTCCATGATCTGCAAAACAGACTACCAGTTGAGTGATCAGTAATATGCCATCTGGTAACAACAAGAAGATATCATGTTACAAGGAAATCAGTCTAATCATTTAAATGAGCGCAAATAAAATAGAAATGGTCAAAATCAGCCCTAAAAGCTTAAGCTATAAAAAAGCGGGACAACATTGTAGATTAATCATACACATAATAAGATTCTCACGGGTAATACTTACCAAAATAACAAGAATGGAACCGTGAAAATCACTTCGGCAGTTACTATACAATTTGCTTGAGATATGCTATTAGCAGATTTTATTGCGCAATGAAACTATGTTCCTCATCACCCAAATGCTGTGATTAAGACACAAACACCCCCCCTTTTTTTCACGGTCATAAAGAAAAGACTGAAGCTATTACGTATTCAATTGTGCTTTTTAATGATTAATTTATACTAATTCGATCGAATCCAGAATGGCACTTATTGAAGAAAGCCCAGCTCATTTCTGATAAAAATGTAAAGCGGAAACCCAATACAGAACCACTTTAACGGCATTGATGAAGCAATCCTACAAATCTCAAGCAGGACTGCACGTTGACTCAAAGAATTGTCAACTCTTGGAGGCAATGCTTTATGGTTTATGCAGAAATTCAAGGATTAGAGAGAACCACCGGTGATATTGAGGGACAGATTTTCTAACAGAATCAGGCTTTGCATCTCGTCTCATAACTGCAGGCCGTAGCGTTGACATTTAAAACCTCCCCACTAGGATATAAGCCTAGTTTCAACACAAACAAATTCATCTTCCTTGAATACTCTTGAGATTTTTGGAGATGCACATTAGAAACAATTCATAAAATTGCTGTCCCATGGCTTCCTTCGTAGCTCTATAATGTCCTCACAATTTTTCGTGCTTCTAACGTCCATATGTGTATAAAACAGAAATTCAAAGTGGTAGCATATTTATTTAAGATATGAACTCAAAAGTAAAATTTGTGACAAGCTTGATGCTTCATATAGAAAAGGAAAAATTTAATTAAAGCGATTTTGTGTACTGATACGTGCATATATCCAATATAATTGATCATAAAGTAAACTTTATTGAAATTAATATCAATTTAAATTTTGAATATAAATACATTAATATGAATATATAGATTAGTAGGTAACAGAACTAGATAAAAAAACACTCATCTTTGACACCACTCATACCCCCTCAAACAAAAGAAAAACGGCACAGTTGTTCTTTACCAAAGAAAAGAGAGTGTTACAATTTAAGTTCACCAATCACTTGGCCAAGAACTTGACATGTAGGCAACCACCATTAAAGGCAATAGACCACATGCTTTAACTGTTGGATGATTTCCCCAACACTAGAATGTTCCCAAATCGTGCCAAGTGTCCACACCATTCATTAATTGAATAAAACCGGCTTGAAGATTAATTACCTCTGCATTCAATTGACGAAACTTTATGGTCTTCGATGCCATTTTAAATCACCAAACAATATAACTTGTTTTTCTGTTTTAGTTTTCTTCAGAGAAATAAAATTAACAGAAGAAAGTCATTACATAGCAAAAACGCATAAATCAGAAAAAAATAAAAAGCTGTCACACGCACTCGAGAATTTGATTAAAGGATAAAAGTTTCCGGAATATAGGTTTTACAAGGAAAATCACGCGTTTCACTTACCTTTTATAGTTGATACACCAACAAAACTTTTAAGAAGGATTTGAAACCGATTCAAACAAGAATTAGAGGAAGAATACAGAAATGGAAAAATAAGATGATAGATTAATATAAGTGAAGAAGAAGCAGAACAAGAATCACAAGAGACTGACCTGAGAACAACTATACAGAGTGGGAATCAGGGAGGTAGTAGATTTAGTTCTTCAGAATTCTCTGGAGAGATGGGTGGTGGTTTCAACTTTTGAGGAATATGGAAGCGAGAAAGAGGCGTACGTACGTCTGTAAACAAGGGTGGCCTTTTCAACTTTGAATCTAACGTCTGAAGCGGAACAAGAAAATGATTTCGAGGATTCGGAATCTCATATATATAATATTTACACAAAGCTATCAAGCATATGTGGAGATCAGCAATATTATATACATGAACGATGCAGCAGCAGCGTTTGATGTTTCCCTACATCCAGCGACGATATATGTTTTTATTTCTTTATTACATTATTATAATAATAATGTCAACGATGAGGCAACCCTTCCTTGGAATTCTTGAGGCTCTGAGTCTGAGCTGTTGCGAACTTGCTGCCGTTTTCCCGCTAGGGGCCTTACTGCTTGGCTTTGGTTGGTTGTCTGGTTCTCTGCCTCCGAATCATTACATTGACATTCTGAGCAATCTTAACGGGTGTAATAAGGTTGTAGATACTTAGGATGGGAGAAGTTTCTCCAGTTTCCGCATACTCGCTTCTCCCGGTAACGTTGGCCACGTTCCCCTTGGCTTCTGATTTTTCTATCCCAGTTTATTAATTTATTTTTATAAAATTTCTTTATATTCATAATACTCTCTCTCCAAAATTCATCATATATTTCAGTTTTATCACCATATTTTATTATTTTGTGCTGTAATTATTTATGTGATTTATTTTTAATTAATTTTATATATTACTTAATTAAAATTAGTTAATAAAAATGTATGATGTAATTGAAAATTATAGTTAAATTAAAAATAAAAAACAAATTACATATTTACTGTATTTAATATTTTTTATATAATTTTTTTAATGATTGATTTGAGTAACTAATATTTTACTAAATAGATATTTTATTCTTTTAAGACATTATAAGTAGTCACGTGCTAAATATTTAATCTTGGATGGAATGGAATATATAAAAATAAATGAAAATGTATATACCACGTCTTGTTGGCACAATTTCAACGAAAACGTTATTATCATGTGGAATTAATGCGAGTTGGATATATATTAGGATGGAGAGATGCGTGATGTTTCGATACAAGGAAATAAATGCTTGCATTTGAATTTTTTATTTTTTTCAAAAAATTAAAGTCAATCGAATGATGCGTGTCTCGAGATGTGTGGTGGGAGAGGATTTGGATAAGAACGGATTGTTGAAAGAAATAATCTACTCAATCTTCCAACACTTTATTTTTTTTTAATTTTTATTATTTTATTTTTTATCAAATATTTAATATATAAATAATAAATAAAATAATTAAATTAATTTAAAAAGAATAAATTCAAAAAAAATTAAAAAATTAAAAAAAAATTGGGATATTGAGAGATTGTGTAGCAAAATCCGTATTATTATTAGAAAATTTTATTCAAATAATAATAATAACATATATAACTCGTTTTATATGTATATCTTTATTCTTATTTGATGTTGTAAAAAATAAAATAAAATATTTTAATTCGTGACAAAGTACCTGTTGATGCCATGTTTTGCAACCGAGCAAATTTATTGAAGCCAAACCCGATGATCTACAATTAAGAAGAAATGAGAGTTTTAGGATAGTGAGGGACACCTTCAATACTAAAATTAGTGTATAGTTTTCTATGTGGGTTACGGAAAATAAAGTATAAGTATGACGAATAAACTCCCCTCAACGAGGAAAGGGATATTTATACTTTGTCTATGCTCTCCTACAAAGAAAATAGTGGAATGTCAATCCGTACTAGGGCCAAGTCCTGCCATCAGCCCCACTTGTTAGGCAACAATGTGGCAAAGCATGGTCATGGTGATCACTGGCATCTCATGGAAGCACTTCGTGGCGTGTCTGCCCTTGGAGAGCATTGACTGCTGCATGATTTCCTGGATGTGGCATGCTAGTCTCTTTGTCTAATTTAATGTGATGTGTTCTTGGTCAGGCGCACCTATACTCATTCCTAGACGTGCTCAGTCGTTGGGATTATGTGGCAGGAATTGTTCTTGTCCTTACTTACGGAGACCTATTTGCCAATGAGAGTGTCAGATAATTCATGTTCGTCACGTGCTTTTTAAATTAATATATCATATAAATTAATTTAATTTTATATGATATATTAAATTTATTTTATAATAAAAATAATTTTATAATATAATATATCATATTAAATTATATCAATTTATAAATATATTCTTATAAAATTCGTTACTAAAACATTTATATATATTTATATATATATATAATGAATTTTATTTAGTTGGATATAATATTAGATATAAGAGACAAGAGAATCTAGAAGGAGAAGAATACAAATTAAAGAAGCCTGTGAACAAATGAAGTGGGAGATTCTCCCACCCTTATCATTACAAGTGGACACTGGACAGAGTTTAGCATCTCGACGTCCGTTCTAACCACACAAAAGTATCGATAATAAACGCCATTGGGCGTATCATTGTAATAGAAATTTTCACCATATCTAACCAAATAATATTTTAAAATCATAAAAAAAAAGTGCAATGATTAAAGATAAGGCAAGTGCGCATCTTGGCCTTTTTATATGTTTGGGATTTCTAAACAATACAAGCAACTTGCTCGTATGTATCCTTTTCTTCTCTAATTTCTCTCTTCCTCTCTCTCTCAGTCTTTTTTTTTTTTTTTTAGCAATTTAATAATTAAATTTTACTACTTATCTTCACCGTAAACTATGCTTATTTTATTTTATTTTTTATTTTATTTTTTAAAATTAATTAAATTATTCTACTTATTATCTATACATAATATATTTGATAAGAGAAAAAAATAAAATAAAAATTATATATAATATATGATGTGAAGATAATCAATATAAAATAATCTATACACATTTCATTATTATAATTTTTTTAAATTTATCATAAAAAATGAAGTTGATGAAAGTTTTGACCATCTGTAAGAGAAAAGATAACAATGTGTAAAAGAACGAAGAAAAAACAAGAATGTCAAAATGGCCAGCACATCGATATGAAGCACGGGCAACGAAGGTGATGAAAAAGGGAGGAGAGGAGGTGTCAGGCGAGAGAGCAGATTGCAGCTTGGCTTGATACTTGATAGAGAAGAGGGGAGAGACGAATGAAGTGCCGGGCCAGAGAGAAGAGAGACTTGAGTTTGGAGACGATTCACTTATTACTTACTAGTGATCCGATTGACACGTAGGGCGTGAGGTGGGAAATTTCTAAACCGGGTAATGAGAAGAATACATATTTCAATATGAGCATCAATCCAAAGTTAACATAGGAAGAAGGGCCGAATGACCCAACATCAGAAAGGAAAAAGCTATCTTTTTATTTGTCGATAAATAATAATAATAATAATAAAATCCAATAAAGTTGTTCGTGAGGATCATTGTTATGATTAAAAATTAGTCGTTCGTGAGGGTCATTGCGATGATTAAAATTTTGCGACTCAAATAATTTCAAACAGGACAAAAAACGATTGAGAAAGCAAATTGCCTCAATTATTTAGGTCCTATTTAGATTTAAAGTTGATCTTAATTCATCTCATTTTATTTTATTTAATAATTATAATTTTTTTTAAATTTTTATATAAAATATAATAAATAATTAAAATTTTTCAAATCTTATAACAATAATAATATTAAAAAATAATATTTTATTCAACTTTCATCTCAACTCATTTCATATCTTCTCATTATCTAGATCTAATCTTAATGTAAATTTCGAGAGTGGTAACAATTTAGAGGTTATTTGAATAGTAAGACGAGATGTGATGGTTGTAGATAAAAGTTTAAAAGTTAAATAAAATATTGTTAAAATATTATTATTATTTTGAGATTTAAAAAATAAATTATTTATTATATTTTATATAAAAATTTTAAAAAAATAATAATAAAATAATATAAAATAAAATATATTTAAGAATTTTTCTCAATTCAAACGAGAACGATCTAAACCAATTGATTGACATGAGAAAGTATTTTTAAGATTATTATTATTATTATTATTATTATTATTGAGGATGACGGGTGCATGAATGACCAAAGTTGTGGACTGTCAAAAAATGACCAAAGTTGGAGTATAGTGATGGTAGAGTCCACATTCGTTTAAACAACTTGATTGTATATGTACAAAAACTATACGGTGGGAAAACATATTTAAAGTGATGCATGGAGAGAACGCATGGGCAGTGCCCACTGGGACTGGGACTGTCTGTTTTCATCTTTTCCTTTTTGTGGTGCATAAGAGTTGCGCCGTTTGGTTCTAGAGTGTAATAAGATTAACTTAGTTTAATTTAATTTTAATCTGAATTTAATATTTAAATACATAATTCTCAAATCACTAAATTCATTTTAATTTAAAATATTTTTATATGTGAAATCTATGATATTTTTTAAAACAACACATCTTTATACGTTAGATCCATAACCTTTTTTAATTTTCTATCAAGATTTTGATTTTCATTCCGTTTCGACCAGAATAGTTAGAATTTGTCGTTTCAGTGTAGTGTTCGATACACTTTACTACTCCGTTTTGTTTTGTTTCAAATTCCGGTCATTTCGGTCATGTTTCAACCATTCTGGTCAAATTTTGATTATTTTGATCAATTGGGCGTTTCGATCCCCGTTCGTTTCGATTTTTTTTATAATTTTATTTTATTTAGATGATATTTTTGTAAATTTTAAATCCATATTGTATTTAATTAATTCTAAAATATAAAATGTATTTATATAATTTTAGTTTTTTTATAACTTTTACCTCATTCTTTTCTTTTTTTTAAATATCACTATTTTTTATAATTTATCTATTCTTTTTTTTTTTTTAATCTCAACCCAAGTATATGATTTTTTCAACATATATTCATTTTATAAATTTTCAATTCTTCCATACATATATATATACATATACATGATATACACTTATATATATATTTATTCTATTAGTTATTAGTTTATATATACATACATATATAATATATAATTAATTCCAAAACGGTACACCGAAATGTGACCGGTATCGAAATATTTCGTTTCAGTGCTTAATCGAAACAATCATCGAAATGGTATTCAAAATTTTGTTTTCTATAAATAAATTTAAACTCATATTAATATCTAAATATTCATCTTTGATAGATTCAATAAAAATTAATTCACAATCTCAATTTATTACTATTAATAAAAAAACCCAATTCGATATTTTTGGTGGGGTTTGGATACGAGCGTTTTTGTTGTCTATGATTCTTACCTATGCCAATTGTAGGCAAAACTCCAATGTCCTTGTTGGGCCTCAATTTAAAACAGCAAAAAACCTCTTTACCCCTTAAGATTGACTGCCTAGTTTGACCGCTAGGTAAAAATATATCTTTTTTATTTAATAATTAAGAAAATAATTTTAAATATATTAATATATTTTTTTACTTAATAATTAAGAAAAAAAAAATAGCCGGACATACCGCCCAGCTGTATGAATGGGGCGGCATAGTAGCCGGACCCATTCAGAACTTCTTTTCGGGTTCATCTATCTTAATTGTTAAATTTATGCTATTTGACAGTTGAATGTGATTGAAAGGTATAATCTTTCAGATTTAGTAATTTAAAACACCATTAATGCAATATATGCACTTTCCCAACTCTTTCCCAAAAGTCGACTTCAACATAGATCATTGTCATATGCTATATACTTCGTCATTATTATATATCTTTCGCTACTGGTGCCACAAAAAAAACTCTCTGCACAGCTGTCGTACGAAATTCAGATATTAGAAAGAAATATTTTGATAATAATATATATTTTAATATATCGTTTCGAAATAATCGCTACATGATAAATTATATATATACAATTATATATTTATATATTAAAAACTATATCCCAAATTAAAATTAAATTAAAAAAAAAATGGATCTATACCCTAAAGCATCATCATCTACTTGCATCATGAACTGAACCTTTAGTTCAAAACTAAAGTTTTTGAAAAAACCGCATCTAGTGCTCAGTGAAGGTTCAATCCAGAACAGCCCGGGGTTGTAAACTTGTAGGTTCCTTTACGCTTGAAAACACACCCCCCCCCCCCCCCCCCCCCCCCCCCCCCCCCCCCCCCCCGGGGGTGAAGAAATGGAGAAATGGGATAATTTCTATGACAAAAAGAGGGAAGAAAGGCTGAACAAAATGATAATGAGCTCACTAGAAAACCATAGATTCAGACCGACAAATCACTCTGGAAACAACTGGAATGATTTCTTTGACTTTTATACAGCAGTATTGAATGAGTTAAATTTTACAAAAGTAGATAATCTACAAAGCATACATTCTTTACCTATAAAGCATTGCGAGACCAGACGGCGGATGTTGCAAAACAGATGTGGCGTGGAGCAACATGAGGCTCAAGCTGCGCCGGTGTGGAGGTGGCGTCGGCACCACTTGTTGGAGTGTGGATACAGATACAGAAATCTTTTTATAGAACTGGGATTTGATTCTGAATTTCTGAGTTCGCAGAGACGGGTTATAAACCAGAAAAATAGAAATGAGGAGAAGATTACGAAAATGCCATGAGTTTCATATTATTTATGAAAATGCCATGCTCATAGTTTTCGGATGGAATCATCTTCCAACCAAAATATAGGAATTAGGCCGGAATGAACGACCAGAATATTACCTGGTATGAAACACCCACCTACACCAAAATTCCGGCCCGGAACTATAAACTTCGATCATGACACAGAAATAGGAGCTGCCGTAGAAAACAGGGCTTATGCCAAGCGAATGTTCCAATTTCAAAACAACAGAAAACAATATATATGTTCGCAACAGAACAATAATACAGCAAATGCTAATCTACTAGCTGGGAATTAATCTTTAGAACTCACCACCACCGCTCAAAACAAGCGAAGGATCAAACTATCACAAACTGGTAACCAGGCACTGGAACAAGCAAAATTAGATTGCACAGCTCTGAAAATTGGGGTTGCAACATACCATTCTATCTTTCATCCCCCAGGTAATTTATCAAAAATTCTACATAGAGCACAGTCCTGTTCAAATGTACCAACCCCTTTTTTTTTATAAGTTCAAATGTACCAACTATGATGGCATCAGAGGTTCTAAATATGTCATGAATCATCTTCACCAGCTTCAGCGGCAGCTATCTCAGAATCCAACTTGTTTATTAGCTGTTCACTTACGTGCTTTGCCACAGAAATCATGTCGAGAATGATGCTAGGATCTAGGCCTGCACCACCTCGTTTAGTTAGACCACAAATGTGTCCTTTCCTGTTGACAGATATAGAGACCGCAGAGCTCATTTGGGATTCCTCTTCTGATGTGGCATCTACTATATAGTGCCTACCCACCTTTAAAGTAAAAGGAAATATTTAACGATGCAATTTGTAGCTTACATAAATTTTATATGTTTTATAACTAAAAGTGTGATTTTGTCACCTTTGTTAAGGTAACTATGACAGGGATGTCTGATGTGTCAAACTGCAGAAATTCTTCGTCACTAATGTCAACCTCTGGTTGCTCATCGCCTGAAGCACCAGCTGCCACAAGAACCCTTGGAATGCCGGTATTGCTCAAAGCAGCCTTCAGATACAAAATTAATAACATACATTAGTTTTCGGTTTCCAATGGCAGCAAAATCAACTACATAAACTGCCTCTGATCATGATAGGTTGTTTTAGGAGACTAACGCCAAAATTTTAAATTTATACTGCCATCAAAGCCTGTTTGAATTCTGCAGATATATTAGGAAAACTTATAAGAAAGGAGGGACCCAAGTGAATTTGAAGTTCAACAAATCCCATTTCTACATGTTTCAAGCACATGACATACAGCTTATGGAGTTATGGTTTCATTAATAATATTTAATCTATTGATTAAAATTGTCATTGTCAGATTTAATTAAAAAAGAATTTCAATTGCAAATATATAATTGTATAGAGAGAAAAACCACCTTAATGGCAGCACCTAGGGCATCCAGTAGATTCCCATCTGAACTAATGACGAGGCAATCAATATAAAGACCCCAGCACATCTTCCCCTCCACAACTATTAGAGATGAGAGATCAATTCCAGCCCCTGGGAAAAGTTAAATAGGACCCCTCTATTATCAACTCAAGTAAAGCAAGAACCTAATTCAAAAAGCACGTTCTAGGGCAAACAACCTAAATGATAGAAAGCAGATGGTTACTTCTCTTGCTCTAATTAAATTCATACCAGCTCCACTTTTACCACCCAAGAGACAACACTGAAGAGCAACCGAGAGGTCTGTCGACAACTCATCACCCCCTCTTCCCTGCGTAAAATGTAAGATATAGAAATTAATTTTACAATATGTACAACATGTTTTGGACACCCACCACCCACACACAACCACGGGAAACAAATGAAAGAAACTAAAAAGTAAAGACGAGCGACCACATAGGGCTAAGTAATGAATCACGTTGGAATAATCAAACTGGATTCTTTAAGAGACTATTTTATATAATGACTCCTTTTTTATATTTATTACAAAGAATCAGAAAAGAAAAAAGAAGTCTACATGCGCTCAATCACCAAAAAAAAAAATAAAGAAGAATTCAGAAAATCACCGTACACAACCTCAAACATTGGTGCTGCAGTTGGGCTACAATCAACATAAATGGAGACCTTTCCTTTGTCAGGTTGCAATGAACTTGGCTTCCCAAGTTCAGCCTGCATTTAAAGAAATTAGTAGGCAACATATTGCAAGTATTCACCAGAAGATATTCCAACAGGCCCGAAATTGTTAGTAACTGTTGGCAATTGTCACTTAAGAAACGCACATAGTTGATCCAGCATCCAGTAGATGAAATACCTTCACACTGGAAATAACATCTGTTGCCCCCATCCTGACTCTTGCCGAACCATTTGCCTGCAATGAAGTCCAAGGAAAATTACAATTACATCAAAACATAAGAAGTTAATTCAGTTTGTATGCTAGAAAACAAAATAAACCGGTGTAGAAGAAATAATTTCCGATGCTTTAATGAGGTAAGCCACAAAGAAACTCAAATGAGACATAAATTCCAACTGATTGATTCAGCAGAGGAATTATTTTATGCATTTAGACAACATTCCAATGATGAATTGGAAAGAATATTATACCTGAGGTATAACTCCAGTTTCAACAGAAACAGGCCGGTAAGTTAATCTTTTCCGACCATCAGAGCGAAGATCTTGAGCAATGCCACCCTGTATGAAGTTCTTCTCTCCAAGAGACAGTCCCCCCATTCCTGCACACAGATACAATCGGCATCAAAGGATTATACAAGAAAGCAAAAGAAACGGAAAATGGAGGAGGAAACCCTTTGGTGTTAAGAAAGACAAATTCAAGTCTTTTATAACATTCGATATCGCACTTCGCATATATCATTTCTCGAGAGGAAATTGGGGGGAGGGGGTGTTGGAGGTTTGCTCTTGACAGTCTTACTTATATGAGAGTACGAATAGAGGTTGTTTGGTAGGGAAAATTTAGTTAGCTTCTTCTACGAGCTTCGAGCGTTTTCCGGCAACAGAGATGCCAAAGGGACGGCGAGGGTGGTGTTCTGTAGCGGCGGAAGGTGTGTTCAGTGCTAAGTAGAGGGAGCGGTGGTGAGAGAGCTTAGGTTAGGTTAGGGCGTAACCGACCAGAAATATGAATGAAAAAAAAGGCCGTGCGTATGTGTTCAGCAGAATGGGAATTATGAAAATACAAATATACCCTTCATCATCCAAAATCAAAAGACTTGAGTTAGGAAATAGGTTTGACCAAATTCTTTTTAAAATTGGTCTCATTCATTCAGTTCTTATTTATTTTTTATTTTTAAAAATGAAATTAAAAAAAATGT
Organism: Carya illinoinensis; assembly: GCF_018687715.1. Lineage (NCBI taxonomy): Eukaryota > Viridiplantae > Streptophyta > Magnoliopsida > Fagales > Juglandaceae > Carya > Carya illinoinensis. Next base: position 48,247,741 of record NC_056752.1, read on the forward strand.
AAAGACCAATCCCATTAACTATTATTAAAAAATAGTATTAAAAATATGAAATATTAACTTTGTTTTGTAATTATAATGAGTCATAATGGTAAATAAGCATAATTGCGGCCCAATTTGTTGCATTAAAATCAGTAATACAAAGGACACAAAAATTGGTTAGTTAACATTACATGGCAAATCATGCAGCCACTGCATACGATTTCTGAGGTTGGGGAGGGATCTCATCTCGATCGTCTGTCTCATCAAGTGCCCGCTGGGCTTTCATGGCATATGAGCTGAGTGTACTGGAAAATTTTGAACAAAATTTTAAATGCTTTTGTATTTTTTATAGATGTGATTAGTTGTGTATTAAAAAAATTAATGCAGCCAATCATATCAATGAAATGTACAAAAATACACAAAAGTGACTATATATAACATTACTCTTAAACAAAAATGGATTTCTGTTCAGAGTAAAAGTTTGCAAAAATCACAACCACCTAACTGAACGCAAACCATAGTTTAACAGAGGAGAGAGCAGACATTGTTCAACCATCCAACAGACGGCCGAAATGTATTATTTGGAAAATTCATCAAAAACGAACAAACGATAGAGATGACAGTGGCCATAGATATGTAAAATTTCAACTGACCGCCATATTGGCTTCTGCTTCAACACCTGCTTTTAGTAAGTAGCATTATTCAAAGATTTATTATCATCAAGTACCTTAACATTTTATAAAAGTACACCAACAATTTTAAGCAGATGCAAATAATATGTCGTAATAATTTCACCCAGTGCTTAAAGGTCCACATGCAGAACTTTCTCGAGGCAAACTGATACAATAAAAGGCCCAGCCAAATCCCCAACAGCACAGCCTGCACAAAAGTGCACAGTTTATTGGTGGGAAATATACGACATGGGATATACCATAAATTGTTACCAACTAGAGAGATTCAAATATAATCCTAGAAAATATTTCTTGCCAGCTGGTGTGAGCTTACCAATCCACTGGCCAACTGAAGGACGAATGAGGGTGGCACCAATCCCTGCCCCAATGGAAGCAAAAACCAGTGATGCACTACACCTTACAGTAGCACCGGCAACCTTTTTCCCCAGAAATTTTATCTTTTCGGCTTTATCAAGATCATCACTCTCTTCTTTAATCAGAGAAGAGATGTATCTGTAGATTTCAATACCAACTTGGACAAGCCATGATGCAGCAACCCCTAGAAAGTGTCCTGCATGACAAGATGGAGCACACTTCAATGCGATTGAAGCTCAGAAATAAATTACAATAAATGGGAAGAAAGCAAATATAAAAGGCTTAACCTCTGATAGTTGTTCTGCTAACACTATAGAAGTAAACCAATCTAGGCATTCCTCTTTCAGCCTTGCGCACAGCAGATTTGGGGCCATCTGTACATATTGATCATATGCATCAGTTTATTAGAAAATCTAATCAGAAGGCTGCTTAGACTTTTTTTTATAATAATCAATCTCTCTTCCAACAATAACTAAGTTCATCTCCTCTATTGCGTGTAAAATGCCCATTGATTCTTCTTTATAATTAATAAAAATAAATAAAAAATAAAAAATAAAAAATTTCAGTACCTTTCAAAAGTTTCCATGCCATCCTCTGTGAAACATAATGGACAGCAATTCGTTCTAGCACTCGTCTAGTGGTTACAACAGTAGTCTGTAATGGTATGCAGTATATCACTGAAATAAGTAGTCTCTAAAAGGTACAACTGAGTTTCCTATCTTTCTAGAAACATCTGCTGCAAAACAATGAAGAAAGATGCAAAGCTTTGCAGCACACAAATATGAGTTCCAAGATTGAGAAACAGTAAAATTGGTTGAATAAAGTTTATTAAAATCACTGTTAAAGCAACCAAAATGACTTCTTTCTCACCAGTTTAAGGTAAACACTAGGTTAGAAACAACAGGTTTCAAAGACAACAATGTCAGGACTTGTCAAAGGCCAGTAAACGTGTTCATTGAAACAAATATTTTTTGGACAAGATGTTGTGAGAAGGCAGGAGCCAGTTATCATAGAACATGCATCGTGGAGAACTTTTGAATATCAAGGAAGGATGGTTAGATGTAGATCAATACTTTCCCACAAAAACTTAGGAAAGGTAAACACAAGCAGGCAAGTCTAGCCAAAACAGACTTAATTCAAATCAGACGAATCTTGAAGTCGATAATATAAGGGAAAGCAGAACGATGGGAGCTTGGACAAGTTCACAAAATTCATTCATAGAGTTTGAGGCATTTTTGTTTTCGTTAACATTAAGCCCCTATCCTACATGATGATGTCAGTTGGACTAAGGGGCACAAGCCAAAGATGGTAACTTATCGAAGGATTCTAGTGAGCATCAAAATATGGATTTCACTTTATCCTATATAGTGGAAAAACAAATAACCAACCGAGCAACTAATGAGCTGATATGTTGTGATGGATACCTGCAGGTAAAGGTAAATTCTCGGTTCGCTCTTTCTATAAGTCACTCACACACTCACCCAATAATCAGTTTCCATGGAGAAGGATTTGGCGACATAAGGTGCCTCTTAAAGCGGCATTTTTCACGTGAACAGCTTTCCTGGGTAAGATCCTGACAACAGATAATTTGAGGAAACGCATGGTGATTAAAGTGGATTGGTGTGCATGTGTAAGAAAGCTGAGAAGATGGTGGATCTTCTATTACTACATTGTGAGGCTGCTAGAGTGTTATGTAATGAAGTGTTCAGCAGATTAGAGGTAGCTTGGGTTATGCCTGCTACAGTGGCTGCACTATTGGCAAGCTGGACAAATTTGAGAGGCATTCAACAAATCAAAGTTGTGTGGAAGATGGTCCCGATATGTATTCTGTGGTGTCTATGGCAGGAGCGCAATAAACGGACATTCAAAGACAAGGAGTACACGATAGAGAAATTAAGAGCTTTGTTTACTAGAACTCTAGTAAATGGGCAATCGCTGTAGACTTCAATGGCCTCGACTTTCATGACTTTCTTGTCTCTATTGCTTCAACATAGATAGGGTGTTTCTTAGTATATCATCTTGTGTACTTGGGCTATGCCTATCATTATTCAATATAATTGTTGACTTATAAAAAATAAAAAATAAAAACAAATCATCAACATAGCTGTAAGAAATATTACAAGGACAGGATTTCAAAGACAGATGAAAAAAGAGTGCAACTTCAGGCCGGTCGGGTGACTAGTGTCAATTTACACCAACAAATCATAACTTGCCACGTAAGAAATGTAGTAAATTACAACATAGATTTGTACTCGGGTAATTTTTTTTTACAGTTCTGATTTATCCCCACCCTCCGTCACTCTCTCTCTCTCACGCCATCTTTCTCTCCCCACCTCCCTCCCCCCCCTCCCCCCAAAACCTACCCCGTGGCCTGCTCTCCCCTTCATCAAATCTCGGATTGTTGCTCCTCTCAAGGACCGAGAGAGCTGATCGTATTTACATTTGAAGTCGAATCTTCCACCGAAATCCATGGGGGCTAGAGTTAGGGTTTTCATGTACCCCAGCAATATATGAGCTCTCAGGTCGTGCACAAGAGAAATGATATTTGCAGTCGTGGTTGTGCAAGTAGCATGCAATCGCTTTGAAAAAAATGAATTAATATGAAACGCACATGAAAAAAAAAAACTAACTTTTTAATCATGGACCTCACTCTTTTTCAAAGCGATTGCGCAGCATTTGCAATTCCACGACTGTATGTAGCATTGCTCCGTGCACAATGCCAAATTGAGTATATGACAGAGTTATGCAGTTACTTCTTTTTATCAGCTAAATTTATGTCATATTTTGAAGCCAAATCGTTTTTGTTTATTAAGGTTGGTGGATGGAATATTGTTTGAATTTTCTAGTTTCGTAAAGAAGTAATTGCCACCTGTTTGTTTCTTGATTTAAGCTTTCAGAGTTCAGACTATCAGTATTTCATAGAAATGGATATTGAGCAATATTGGTTTTAGGTATTTTTTTAAAAAATGACGAAAATAGCAGTTGCTTTGAGAAGAGAGGGGGACGAAAATCACTAAGGAGGGAGAGGGGAGAGAGAGAGAGAGAGAGAGAGAGAGAGAGAGAGAGAGAGAGGGAGAAAATCACCAATGATGAATATATTGTTGCATCTGCTGCTCCTCCGCCAAATGCTCTGTTGCTTATGCGATGTAGATCTGCTCCAGCAAAAGGCTGGTTGGCAGAGAAAGAAGACGAGGAGGAGGAGGAAGATGAAGATGAAGGAGGTAGTGGAAAGAGAGAAGGGAGAAGGGAGGCAGAGGGGGTTTAACTGGATTCACATCCACCATAAATATGATAAGTCTACTATGCGTTGAATTTTTACTGGCAGGTGTAAATGAGAAATACACACCCGACCATTTTGAAGGTTTTCCCATGAAAAAAATATGCAAGTAGGCAATGATACCAGAAAAGAACATGCCCGCAGAAATGGATCGCAAGCCGTGGTGATTGGGTACAGAAATAGATTTGATGAATTATTAATTTTCTGGTTTTACTCATTAAAGATAGATCATTGCATTGGTTTCTCATTGAGAGGGCAACATGTTATATTACAGAGAGCCAAGAAATCTTTGCTAAGTAAATATATTAAAAATGAACAAACAGGTTTTTTTTAGAGTTTCACATTGTTATAATTTACCACCCATGAGAATCAATCATGTTTTAAAAACTACTAATGAGAATCCTTGAATGCACAACAGCTGAATCCTTATGGTTCATGAGACAAATAGACAGGAATATAGGTACAACTCACCTCACGGACGATTTGCTTCAGTGATTTTTTAAAAGGAACAACCAAATCTAAACGGTGCTCTTCTTGAGTGTCCTGAAGAAACTCATCATCATCCTCCTCAATGTTGGAATGAGGCTCCAAAAGAGGCAAATAGAACATCAAAAACGACCTCACGGAAGTCATAGCAAATGCCCTTAATTCAAAAGCTGAGAATAAAGGTTTTAACTCAATTTTATATTCTTTTGTTCCGTATTTCAAAGAATCGTGCTGAAAGATATTTGTAGTTGTGCTTCGTATACTGGAAATGTAATCTTCAGACAATGCTGCACCAGCATCACAATGAGCAACTGATATCCTGAATACAGCAGTGTAGCTACTATAAGTCAATATATGTTCCAAGCTTAGCTAAATACCTCTTTTCGAAAGTGGTCCTAAACGTATGGTAACAAAACCAAGTAGCTTGTTGCAAAAGAAAATGGGAACAATAAGAAAAATCTGCAAAAGACACTAGCATAGACAATGGGAGAGAAAGGTGCACTTTCTGCTGTAACTGCTAATCATCCAAGCGGTTATTGTTTTATTTTCCAAAAGGTGAATAACTCAATTTGACCAGGCCAAGATGGCGTATAAAGCTTAGCTCAGTGGAGCTATACTTAGGTACTAAATTTGAAAAACCTAAATATGGAGCTCCTTGTTTCTATGCTTTTCATTTCTTTTTGTCTGCAGCATCCGAGTACAGTCAAAAACCTACTATACTTAAATTTCAAGAATTTCAAAGAAAACTTAAAGCCACCCCGTTTAGAGACTATCGATGCAAATGTATTGCTGATTCATAAAACAATGCAACCAGCTCAATAATGCATAAGTGAGGCACCTCCAAATTTACAACGACAACTCAAGTCACAGCCACCAAATAAAAGAGCCAAGGCCAAGATTATAGCTTTAGTCAAATTTTGCAGCAATGACGAAAATGCACAAAAAAAAAAAAAAAAAGCCTCAAGACTCGTTGACTCTACCCAGTTTTACGATACCAAATTTGAACAACGCCTATGAAATCGAGTTATACATAATCCAAGGAAAACAAGCAATGCCAATCTAAGAACTTCCATCTTTAAAAAAATATATATAACCTGCCGACAAATTGGCCATAAGGTCATACCCACTTACCTCAAGACAAGTTAATCCCCATACTGAATCCAAATATAACCAATCCGAACTGTGTTAACCATTTATATACTCCATCCACTTCACACAGACACGAACATTTGTATGCGGAGAGAGAGAGAGAGAGAGAGAGAGAGAGAGAGAGAGAGAGAGAGAGAGAGAGTACCCGAACAACGCCCTAGAGGCAAAAGGGGTTCCGGCGGAGACGGCGGCGGCGGCGGCAGATGCCGCGACGGTAGCCGAGAACAACCCATAAGAGTGGAGGCTTTGGCCCGTGTATAAACTTGGGTTTTTCCGTAACAAATCCAAGACTATAGCTATTCCCGCCATTGACGTACTTCCTATCTAAAACCAATCACAGAGGTACAAACTTTCTTATTCTTTACCATACCCAGTAAGGACAAAAGATAAAGGAAGTTTCTGGGAAGATTTCCCGGGCTTTGTCGTAAATTTTCTTGGGAGAATTACAGGGTTTAGCTTGAGAGAGTGAAACAGATCGAGGAACCTATCCCAGAGACTACGGAGAGGGAAGGCTAATGGAGCCACGTTGATTTTTTTGTTTTTAAAAGAATCAGCAGTTCTATAGGCAAACGGCAAATGTAAGCGGCAAACAGTCGGCTGACGTGGCCGTTATTAAAATAATAATAAAATAATAAAATATTTAAAAAAAAAAACTGAATGAAAAAGCGGAAGAAATGATATTGAAACCATTTCATTCCTGCTTCTGATGTGCGTGTGCGAGGAGGAACCATTCTTGAAGATCGAGCGGGCTTGTTGGGTTCTTCCAGATCCACGCCGTTCTGCAGTTATACAATCGTTGGTGTAGTACGGAGTCGTTGGGTTGGGCATCCGGTTGGGTGGTTTGATTTCGGCCCGGTCTGCATTGTGTGGGTCAAGCCCGAGGGTCGTTTGGGTCAGCTTCGTGGGCCATAACCTCGGGTCAACTCGGTGGGCCAGCAGTTTGGGCCAGCAGTTCGAGCAGTTCGGGTCAGCGACGTGGGTGAGTGTCGTGGGTCGGTTCTGGTTTCGTGGGTCAGCTTCTGAGTTTACCCCGTCGGCACCACCACGGGCAGGTTCTAATTCTGTGAATGTAAACAAATGGTTTTTCTGCTTAAATAAACATGGGTCTTGAACTGGATTATAAGTTGTTTGATATATGAAAAACTCTGATTTGGCTCTGTTTCGTGGGATTTGCAGTGGATTGGTGTAACTATGGTTTTCACATGAGGATCAATATGTGTTGGTTGTTTACAGTTCTGGGTTGGTTTCGTGTAGCATTAGCATGAATTTGGCATATTTTGCATTTGATTGGATGAAATACCTGTGTAGCATTAGCATGAATTTCGTGTAGCTTGGTTTTCCCATGCATGTTGATACAATATAATATGACTGTTTACATAATTTACATTGATTATGGAAGGGAGGAGCTGTAATAATTTACATAAGCTCACTAGGTTGGAAAATCTGAAATGAAAAAGAAGCTTATTACTCTCTTAATTACATACATAATTTTGTTTATATAATTTTACAAGCATCCGATAATATTGGTTTGATTAATTTTCTTTTTTACGTTGCTTGATGAGTACAAATATAATTATGTGATTGATAACCTCCCAAATACAAATGCAAGTTAATCTAGATATATGCTGCCTACAAACAGGTTGTTGGCTAATGAATTTTTTATTTTTTAATTTATTATTAAATCAGTTGGATATTTTTAATTAGATACAGTTTTGTATTTTATTATTTGGTTTAATGAAGTTGTTATGCAACTCTTTGGTTAAGTTTGATTATGTTACTTGTTGTAAACCAAATTAGAAGAAACAATTGGATTAGTGATATATGGTGAAAATCTGAAAATTTTGGTTGGAAAGAAATGTGAAATATCAAGTAATGTGGATTTTGTATGGAAAGCATCTGCTTGGGTATCGAGTATGCGATTGAGGAAAAAAATGTGACAAATCGAGCGTTTCAACAAGTTAAACAGGATGGAGATTCATACGTCCTTTATAATTTAAAAGGGCTTCAATTCTTTTAAAATTGATTAGCTTCTTTGATAAAATATAAATTATATAATAAAATGTATATATTGAGATGTTAGAAGAATGTAGAAATCTGAATGATAAGCTCTTTAGATGGTAATTTCACAAAATATCAAAGCAAATGCAAGTACAAAAAGTGTAGGTAGCTAGAATTATTTCTATCGTGCTACTGCGAGTTGCACGTATCTAAATCAAATCAAATCAAATATATAATGGTTGAGTACAAGAAGTGTAGGTAGCTAGTTTTGGAGGTAATTTTGTAATAGTTTCGAAATTTAAACTATTATTACTCAATAGTTAGATTATAAAGATGCAAATCCCTCCAAAAGAATTCATCAATTTTATCATGGATGTTTTTTAATGGGACCCAAGCAGGTTATTTTGAAACTATTTATCATGCCATTCCTATAAACTCTTTTAATTTTTTTCCTTTTTAATTTCTTATGCGATTACCAATTGCCTTTTCATGTGTGTTAATAATATAGTTATCAACTTGTACAGGCCATGGGTGGTGAAGAAGAACACGCATCTCCCTTGACAGATTGTTTAGACACTGAAGAGCAATGCACTTCTGCAAGAGTTGATGATGAAGATCTGTTGGATAGACTAGATGAACTGGAAACAGCTGCTGGCACTCCATCTACACCACATGTGTTGCCATCTTCGGATTGTAATGATATCATTGAGGAGCCAAAGCCGGGGATGGAGTTCAATTCATTGGAAGATTTGATGGTCTATTATAAGCAGTATGCTAAAAATTGCGGGTTTGGGGTGATGACACAAAGGAGTGAGAGGTCAGATGATCAATGTGTCAGATATGTCACCCTCGGTTGTGCACGGGGAGGGAAGGCTCGGATTAAGAGTTCCAATATCACCAACCCACGTCCGACGGGAAAGACGGGCTGTAAGGCAAGGATTAATGCCTTAAGAGTCGAGGGAAAGATGCGGTTGACAACAGTGAATAACTCACATAATCATGTAATTAGCCCTCAGAAATCCCGCTTCTTTCGATGTAACAGAGAAGTGAATGAGACTGTTAAAAGGGTCCTTGAGACAAACGACTTAGCTGGTATTCAGCTGAACAAGAGTTACGGATCTCTTGTAGTTGGAGCAGGTGGCTTCGAGAACCTGCCATTTTCGGAAAAGGATTGTCAGAATTACATCGACAAAGCCCGCCATCTACGACTTGATGCAGGTGGTGTTGGAGCACTTCTTGATTATTTTATGATGATGCAGTACAAGAATAACGGTTTTTTTGCATTGATGGATTTAGACGATGATGGGAGGTTAAAAAATATTTTTTGGGCAGATCCACATAGTCGGGCTGCGTATAAGTATTTTGTAGGGGTGGGCAGCGGGGCCCCATTGCCCACTACCCCGCCCCGTTCGGCCCACCCCCGCATAGGGCGGGGCGGGTCATCCACACCGTCAGGGCCGGGCCGGGGCCCCCCGGCCAGGAAAGGCTAACCCCAGCGGAAGCGGGGGACGGGGACGGACCCCCCCCGGTCCGTTTTTCCCCCGCCCCGCCCCGCATCATATATAATATATTATATATATATATAAGTTTAAGTATAACTTAAGTGAAACGGCGCCGTTTTGCCTTTTACCCTTAACACCCCCCCCGGGCGTTCGAAACCCAAAAACTTCTTCAAACCCTTCTCCCGACTCCCTCCCCTCCCCTCCCCTCCGAAACCCCCAATCCCCTCCCCTCCGAGCCTAAGTCGCCGTGCCGCACGCCGTCCCTCCTCCCTCTGCCACGCCGGACGCATGCCGAACGCACACCGGACGCACGGTATTATTTTCTTAATTTTTCTCCGTTAAATTATATATATATATTTTTTTTTTTAGTTTTGATCGGAGATTGGAGGAAGGATGGGGTTGAATCGGAGATGGAGGATGGGATTTGTGGATTGTGTGCTGTGGATTCGTTGATTTGTCAAATTGTGTGATTGTTTCGGATTTCTTGCATTTTGGATGTTTCGGATTGCCCATTTTTGTTGTAAATTTCATTGAAATCTTAACCCCTAAATTGATTTAGGGGTTTCATGATTGAAACCCCTAAATCAATTTAGGGGTTAGGGTTTCGGATTGGGACCCTAAATTAAATTAGGGTTCCAATCTGAAACCCTAATTTTTTTTTAGGGGTTTCAACCTAAATCAATTTAGGGTTTCGGATTGGGGTTCCAATCCCCAATCCGAAACCCTAATTTTTTTTAGGGGTTTCAACCTAAATCAATTTAGGGTTTCGGATTGGGGTTCCAATCCCCAATCCGAAACCCTAATTTTTTTTTAGGGGTTTCAACCTAAATCAATTTAGGGTTTCAGATTGGGGTTCCAATCCCCAATCCGAAACCCTAATTCTTTTTTAGAGGTTTCAACCTAAATCAATTTAGGGTTTCGGATTGGAGAAATTCAAAGTTGCTGCAAAGGCTACGGGCATAACATCGAAGAATGGTCTTTGTACTGATGTTCCTACCAGATGGAACTCAACCTTCTTGATGTTGGAGGCGGCCCAGGAATATAAGGCAGCCTTTCAATTATTGGGTGATGAAGACATCCAATATGTCAAATACTTTGATGAGCACGGGGGATCACAAAAGCCTAATGATGATGATTGGGTGGTAGTTTCTACTTTCGTTGATTTTCTTGGATTATTTTATGATGTTACGTTGAATATATTTAGTTCTTTGTACCCTACATCCCATGAGTTTTGTCAACAAATATGTAGGGTAAAAGAAGAATTAGAAGATATGTGTAGGGGTTCCAATGAAAGGATGAGGGGGATGGCAGTGACCATGATGCTAAAATATGACAAGTATTGAGGAGATTTGACTAGAATGAATATTTTCTTATATGTGGCTGTTATTCTTGATCCCCGTCTGAAAGTTTCAGGCTTGTTATATGGGTTGAGACTTGTTCACGATCAGGTATGGACTGACATTATTGGTGAATTGGCTCGAGATACCTTGAAAAAATTGTTTGACGAGTTTATGGCAATTAAGGGTGGTACTACATTGAAGACACATACACCGACCCCAACTCCTTCTACAAACACCGTGACCGGGCCTCCTACAAAGAAGCGCAGAATGTCGTGGACTAAGACCCTCGCACAGAATCCCACACTAGTCCATCAATCTACGGAGGTCGTTTCTAAGTTAGACAACTATTTGTTAGCGGATATGGTCCAAGATGATGATGATCATTTCAATATATTAGGATGGTGGAAGAATGCCTCAAAGAAATATCCCATCATTTTTGAGATTGCCCGCTGTATTTTGGCCATCCCTATTAGCACCGTTGCCTCAGAGTCAGCCTTTAGTACCGGAGGTCGTATATTGGATCATTTCCGTAGTTCATTGTCTCCTACAACTGTAGAGGCATTGATATGCACATAGAGTTGGACGATAGGAAAGGATATTCATGTTCCGGATATTTTAGATTTTAAGGAGACCAATGAGGGTGGTGATCAGCCTGGATTTGGACCACCTGGTAATTATTTTTTATTTTATTATTTTATTATTTTAATTTTTTTATATTCATTTCCATTTCATCGTTATTAATTTTAATATTAATTTTTGTAGTAACACATGAGACGTCTAGCACCTCTGCAACATAAAAATGTGCTCAAGCCCGGGCCGCTCCAACTGTCACACCCCTTGACTCAAAGACAAGCCACAGTTGACAAGTCTCTTTAGAATGATCAATTTTTATTGATTTGTAAAAATTTTGTATTCAATAATTTGTAATGTTGATACAATGTCCTTTGGACACTTTTATATTTGTAATTTTGTAATTGTTTAGCCTTTCAATTTTGTAATAGTTTAGTTATTATTATTAGTTTATTACATATTAGACTCTTAGACATAACACTTTTTTTTTCTTTTAATCTGGGTTTTAAATTTTTTTTTTCTTTTTTACTTATAATTTTATGGACTGAAAAATGAAAATGGCCTACAAGATATTTTTGAGCCAAAAATACATACTTGTTGGTCATTTTGGCCCATTGCTGAGATTTATGGGTCCAAAATGACCCAGAAATTGCTTCTGGGCCATTTTCGGCCCAGAATGGGGGTGCGGGGGGCCGGACGAATTGCCCCCCACACCCGTACCCCGTCATGCGGGACGGGGTACCCCGCCCCCGCACACCGGAGGCGGGGGACGGGGGGGATTTTCCCCATCCGCCCCATGCGGGGGCGGGGGGCGGGGGGGCCTACCCCGCACCGTATGGTGCGGGTAGCACCCCTAGTATTTTGGTAATGTCGTCACATTCGACACCATGTACCTGACTAATAGGTATGGGATGCCGTTTGCACCATTTGTTGGTGTAAATCACCATGGGCAGTCGATTCTTTTGGGAGCTGGGTTGATTTCCAGTGAGGACACAGAGACGTTTACATGGCTGTTCCAAACTTGGTTGCAATGTATGGACGGAATAGCTCCAAAGGCTATTATTACTGATCAGGACAAAGCAATGAAAAATGCAAAATTGCGATAGTATTTCCAGAAACTCGACATCGATTTTGCTTATGGCATATACTCAAGAAAGTTCTCGAGAAGTTGGGTTCATATGCTGCGTACAAAAGTGGCCTGAAAACTGAGCTGATGAAATGTGTGTACGACACACAAACTATTGCCGAGTTTGAAAAAGGTTGGTCCCAGTTTATTAACACATACCACTTGATGAGAATGCTTGGTTGAAAAGTTTATACTTCGAGCGCGAGCATTGGGTACCAGTTTTCCTGAAAGAGCACTTTTGGGCTGGAATGAGTACAACCCAGCGGAGCGAGAGTATGAACGCCTTTTTTGACGGTTATGTCCATTCGAAGACAAATTTGAAGGAGTTTGTTGATCAGTTTGACAATACGTTGAAGAAGAAAATTGAAAATGAATGTCAGGCAGAATTCCACTCCTTTAGCGGCACCATTCCCTGCGTATCTAGATCCCCAATTGAGAAGAAATTTCAAGAGCTGTACACCAATGCCAAATTTAAAGAAGTTCAACAGCAAGTAATTGGTGTGCTTGATTTGGATCCAGCGCTACAGACATCGGATGGGGTAATGAAGAATTATTTGGTAGAAGATGAAGTTCGTATTCAGGAGTTCACAAAACAGGTTACATATGCAGTGGATTTTAATGTCGAGGCAGGAAATGCAAAGTGTTCATGTGGGTTATTTCAGATGAGAGGGATATTATGTAGGCACATTTTGGCTGTATTCAAATCAAACGGTATAAAATCATTGCCAGAAGGCTACATTTTAGAGCGATGGAGAAAGGACATCAAGAGGAGATACACATTAATTCGAAATAGCTACGATGCAGGGGATGAGAGGGCAAATGGTAATAGACATGCAATTCTATTGAATATGTGTTATGAGATGATCGACTATGTGGTAGAATCTAACGAGCAATTTGAAGATGCAAAGAAGAGGATACATGAGATGACTGGATTATATCGTCAGAACCATAACCCGTTATCTATGAACTCTGAAAAAGGTTCGAAGGTTAAATCCCATGTTTTATTTTTTCATGTATAATAATATCAATGGGAGGTTAAATAAGTTTTCTAAACTTATCTTTGCAACCACAGATTTAGAACCTGTTACGACATTGGATACAGCTGCTGCAGTTGGTAGTTCACAAGGAGTAAAGAGTCCAATTGTTGTCAGAGGGAAAGGGAGACCCCCATCTCTTAGAAGAGCATCAAAGATGGAGACAGATATGCGGAAGGTTAAAGCCAAACAGAAAAAAGCACAAGCAGGAGGAAAGCGCAAACAGGTGGATGTTTTAACCATTTTGTTGTTCATGTGTGTTAGATAAAGTCTCAATTATTTATAGTGAGTATTTAAACCTTACTTTATTGCTAGCGAGATGAGGGAGATATAGCTCCCATGGGCACGTGCAGGAATTTATTTGGAGCATCAGAAGTAGATATCACCAATTCCGGAGAAGGGCAGGTATCAGAAAGAGCACTTTGTATATATCATTTTATTTAATGGTTGGTTTTATTTAAAATTGTAAATAAATTATTGTTTTTCTATTAAAAGGTACTGGACAGCATTAGCGCCACGCAGTATTATCCCATGATTGGTACTCAAGAAAGTGTAAAATTTCTAAACTTTGCACATTTCAATTAGTCAACATCCCTTTCGAAGGCTAATGTGTGGATATCTATCAAAGGTTCAGATATATTTTGATTGGATGTCGCGGAGCGAGAGCACACTGGGTGGAGATGGAGCACAAGCATGGCAATACTAGTGGAAAATGGTTGAGAAATCGAGCGTGTTTTTTATTTACAATGATATAGGAAAAATGTAGGGAGAATTATTTTAGGTCAGATAAACTATTGGTTGCATCTAATATTACTATAAGTGTCAGTTTTTTGGAAAAATGTATATATTGGAAAAGGTTATTTTGGTAGTTGGTGTAATTATACCATGTGGATAGTTCATTTCCGTTTTTGATTTCCTTCGAAAATACTGGGTTGATTATACCATGGAAATTTGATGTAATTATGTATGTGGATAGAAGGAGGAGGCTATTGGGTTTACATAATTTTTGGATAGACGAGTAGTGAGTAATATTAATGGAAATTGTAACAGGTTATGGAATATTGTAATAGTTATTAATGGAAATTAGGCAGGAGGGGTAAGTTCGTATTTGGAGGGGGTATAAGTACCATATGTGTTTTTTATTTATAGAAATTATCATAATATTTATGGCTGTATTTATATTTGGCTAAACAGGTTATTTTTGGAAAAATGTATTATTTGGTCATCTACGTATAGGTTATGAAGAAGCTGGAGAAGGACAAGTTAGAAGCAGTTTGTGTTGGGGGTAAATTGCCTAAGATGGGTTCTCAAAAGTTAGAACAAGTTTGTGTTTCAAAAAATTAGTGGAGTTCATTTAGTCTTGATCGGGTATGGGGTAAATTGCACGTACAAGCCGAATTTCTGGAAAATTTAAGGCATACCTCATGACTGGATACACATTACTCGGGTTCCTGATTTCATATAAGTACCCCTTAACTAACCGCTGCAAAATGAATGGCCAACGTGGATAGGAAAAGTGATATTCATACAAAGCAATTTTGTTGTTTGTAAGAAAGGAAAATTGCAAAAAACAGATGCATTATAATTGTACTTGGGTACCAAATTTTCTACAACATCAAAGTGTCATTTTCTAATCAAAACAGATTTCTAAACAGCAGCAGTTATAATACATTTACTACTATATCGATAAATCGCAAAAAACCTCCAATATTCATAGTCAATACAACATTCAACACATTTACAACATTCAACACATTTACACCATTCAACACATTTACTACATTCAACTGAACCATCGATTTTGCAAAAAAGTACAGCGTCTTACATGAGTTGTAGACATGGCTGAGATACATTATAATTGGTTCCATACATCAAAAGTATACCAGAAACTATTACTAAAAATAACCATGTCAGTTTTAATACTTTGAAGACTCGGTTATACTTCTTCTCCAATGCTTTTACTTTGGATTCTTCGATGAGGAGCCGCTGATGAAGTACCCTCTCGTGCCTCCGTTCAGCTAACTCCAAGGTCAGCTTACAGCAACTGTTTTGCTCACTTTGAAGATCAATCCACTCAAAAAAGCCACATTGTTTATTCATCTTATAGTTTGGACAGTTGAAAAACCTTCGGCCAAAAGTATTTGCTTTTCCAGAAATCTGAAGCTTCGCTTGGGAGCCACAATAGCACAGTGGTCTCTCCAAACTTGACCCGGAATGAGAAGCAGAACCCATTTGCTATCATGATATAATCAGTAAATAGAGCCCCCACATCAGTATATATCAGAGAGTATATATATTATATATGTTTGAATTACAAAATCTTTTGTAAAAAAATACATGTAGAAAAAATACACAAAAAATACTACACTGCTAACAGTAACTCCTAGTGGGAGTTGGGAGTGGTGACCGTAACAGCTTCCATATATATATATATATATATAGAGAGAGAGAGAGAGAGAGAGAGAGAGAGAGAGAGAGAGAGAGAGAGAGAGAGAGAGGACCCTCCTTAGAAAATTAATTAGAGAAAAAAACCCTACATGCATGAGCTATCTTTTAAAATTTAAGCATATATGCCACCACATGATGAATGATGTGTAGGTCCTATTATGTGCCAATTTGATTGAACCGATCATGTGAAGCACATGAGTGTCTATTAATGGCATTTCTGTATTGACTTATTATCATGTGGATTTTGAACTTTTTCTAATTGAATTGCTAATATTATAACCCTTATTGATCATCTATTGATCATCAATATCATATAGTAATGGTCCATCGGCTTTGCTTCATATACAAATCATACTCATGCATACCACAACAAAAATGATTATTGATGATCAGAATAGATTTATTTTAGTAGAAATGATAATTTTCATTTGCAAATAACGTGTCAAATATAAGCATTTTTCTCATAGTAATAGTAAAATTAAACTAAAATTGTTCGAGACTGTATTATGAATCTGCTAGCTAGCTTACACCATGTACACCACACTTGGATGGATGTCTCAAAGATACATATATTGGAACAAATTAACAGATACCTAGCTTTAAGTCAAGCTTGCTATCTAAGAGAAGTCGGGTCCAAGGTTTCATTATTATGTTAATTTTAATAGATCATAAAAATCTTCCTCAAGAGATAGGACACAAGTTTCATATACAAGTCTTATCTAATTATTTTAATAATTATTTATTATTAGCTATAAGTGAGGATCATAACTAGCCATGACCTACTAGTTATATGGAAGGAATTATGGCTATTATACGTACATTCTTCACCTTTACATGGAACTTATAATATTGATGCAAAGTCCAACTTCCAAATATTCATTACAATAACATAATATGAAATGGTAATCTCGCAAATACACAAAATAATGAAATACAAAAAATCGCAACTATACAACAAATACAAAAATTACAAACATGCTAAAATATTAAAATATAACAATACCATAATGTAAAAATGAAATAATAATGTAAATGAAAAACCTGGAGAGGTGCGACTGATTACCAGTTTCGGGGGAGAGGGTTAGGGTTAGGGTTTCGGTGTGGGATGATGGGTACTGGTTAGGGTTCGGGTTAGATCTAGGGGGTTAGGGTTTCGGAAGGGGTTAGGATTTCGGAGGGATTTCGAAGGGAAGAGATTTCGATAGGAAGGGATTTCGAAAGGAAGGGATTTCGAAGGGAAGGGATTTCGATCGAACCAGAGAGAAAGGGGGGAAATTTGGGGGAAATCGCAGCAGAGCAGAGACGGAGGAGGGGGAGAACCAGAGAGAAAGGGGGGAAATTTGGGGGAAATCTGGAGGAAATCGAATTAGAGTAGATACGGAGGAGGGGGAGAAGGGTTTCGGAGGGGGGGAAATGTCGAAATGAGCAAAGAGGGAAGGGAGGGTTTCGAGCTTTCAGATCCACCGAAATGTCACCGTTTACTTTTAAGTGAAACGGTGCGTTTCGCAAAATATTAAAATAATCCACGTCGGCAAGCCGTTTGCAAGCCGTTTACATCACACGACTGCACTTAGACTTTTTCTTAAAGAATTAGCCCAGGCCATTCGATGCCTGTTAATAAATGAGTTCTGCGACTTTGCATATTTTTTATTTAATAAATTATTAATGTGATTAATTAAAATAATTATTTTATATTTAAAAATAATAATATAATCAATTACATTAATTAATAGAATATACTAAAAATAAACATAAAAATTAAGAAATACCATCAAACGACGATCTCATTGCACGGAATTACGTTGATCAATATTTAAAAATAAAAATTATAAATTTTCTTAACTCTGAAATGGCCAACAGCCTGATGGGAGTGATTCTAAATGAAAATTTTAAGTTCGAAATTTCTTATCCTTTCCTTTGTCTATATATATATATATATATATATATAAAACCTCTCAAATCCAAAATAAATTTTAATAAGAATTGTAAAACTGATTTTATATCTATATCCTGTTAATCTGTTATTAATTTTTAAACAATTCTATATACTATATTTATATCCTATTTGTATTTACTATAATTAGATGATATTGTCCGATGATCCAATAATTATAATTGGCTGATACTTACCCCTCTCGCTAAGCATGTAAAAAGAGAAATGATATTCGTAATTGTTGAATTTGTAAGCATCATGTAATTTTTGTAAAAAAAGTGCATAAAAAATAGACTTGATTAGAAAAAAATTAATTTTTTAATAATATATTCTATTTTTTTTAAATAATTATGTGTTTGCATACTTCGCAATTGTAGGTATTATTTCCGTAAAATATAGTTAGGAAAAAAATAGAAGAGGAAAGTAACTTTTACAGAAAGTGGGAAACATTACTTTCATTACAAGGAAGCTCATTGAACAGCTGAATCAGCCAGAATTACACACCACTGCACCAGTGAACCACTCTGACCACCACCCGCAAGTACATGGAGTAAAAGTTAAAACAGCAACAAAAATCACTCGAGAAGACGAAGAAAATATCACCACCAGACTATGAAAACAAATAAAACTACTAACGCCCATGCCCTCTAGTATATATAATATCAGCTTGCATGGTGACAGGATTTTATACAATCTAGGACTAAGCAGACTGCTGTATTTTGTAAAGCGGCCAGCTTTTATTTATTCTCATGTCCGCCACCATAAAGCCAATATGGGCATTCCTAAAGAAATGAAGTACTTGGCATTCTAACACGAGCGAGAATTTCATCTCTAGGTAAAGGATCTTCGATGATTTTCATCTACAGTTCGAGGAAGACGAACTCTTCGATTGCAGGCACCCCTCCTATTTTTTGAAGGGTCTCCTTATTTGGTTCTTCATCCACACCAATAGCCATAATGGCCTGTTTCCTGCGGTGAGTCCTTCCCACGCTCATGAAGCTCACATTCACATTGTGCTCACCTAGTATGTTTCCAACGTGGCCAATCATGCCGGGTTGATCCACCTGCCTGCATAAAATGAGGTTTCCCTCCAGGCTCACATCCACAGCAAAGGATCCCACACATGTCAGGTGGGGTTTTCCATATTTCACTTTTCCCTCAATGCTTATATCTCCACTATCTGAAACAGCACTTGCAAATTTAGAATCCACATTGGATATTTGCACCTGAATCGAGTCGACAGGGAACTCTGGAGATGAGTCAATGCCTATCCTTTCCTCACTTATGCGAAGACCTTTTTGTTTGGCAGTAAAATCTGCATTGACCAGGTTAACAAATGAGGCTGATATTGGCTCGATTATGCCTTTTGTGATCATAGCCCGGAGGAGTCTTGTGTCCAGGTCATCCTGGTCACGGGCAGATCTATAGACCACCCTTATATTTTTTATGCCGCTCCCTCCAGCCACCAACTGTACAGCTAGCCTTCCCAGCTTCTCAGCTAGCACGACATAAGGTGACAACTCTGACAGAACCTGAGAACACAAGCAATGTGTAAGCTACCTTCCCTTACTGAATTACGACACACACACACGCACATATATAGATTATATATATATATAGCATAATAGCAAGAGAGTTGTTCTGGTCCCGAACCCCCAACTGGTACTCAAAAACTATTGATTATCTCGCTTTGTATGGACAATTTTTTACCTCAGCGGGGACCATGGGAGCATTGACAGCAGTTGCAGAAAGCTCCCCTTTCAACGCTCCTACTACAGCCTCTGCTATTTCAATAGCCACACCTTCCTAAATGGATGGGACGGATGGTTTATTGGGTTAGAAAATATTAAGTATCTAAGAAAGCATAAATCAGAGAGAGTATGTGGATCAATAGATCATGAAAGGTGCTCGGAGACAAAAACATGCCTGTGCTTCCTTTGTGCTAGCTCCGAGGTGAGGTGTGACAGTGACATTCTCATGCTGCACTAACTTGCTTTCTTTGGGTGGAGGCTCCTCTGTGAAAACATCAAGTGCAGCCTGTTCCACGCAGTTATAGAACTCATTAAATTAGTAAAGGTAACCATTTTTTGGATATCCATCCGTACAACTATCATCAAGAACAAATACTGAGGCAAGAAAGATCATCCAATCAAATGATCAGCCCCAATCAAGCGTTTGAAATTCATCAGGGAAAATTTAGAAGCAGAGAAAATGTAGCAGTGGATGGATACAAGAAGCACAAGAAACCTTGAGACAAGATGATACTACTTAGATTAAGCTTATGTCACAGTCACTGATCATTATGCTTCTATGAATTTAGCATGACCATTTAGGTGTCTTCCACATGAATTGAAGAAGCATACCTGAGCAACAACGCCACTATCGAGGGCCCTAACTAATGCATCTTCATCAATAACTCCGCCCCTAGCAACATTGATGATTCGCACTCCTTTCTTCACCTTTGCAAATGTTTCATCATTGAATACCTTTGAAGTGGTAGGAGTGAGTGGCATGTGGAGAGAGATGAAATCCGCTGTGGAGACGGCCTGATCAAAAGATACCAACTCCACACCTAAAGCACGGGCTCTATCGGCTGGGGCATATGGATCATGCGCAATAACATGCATTCCCAAGCCTTTGGCACGCCTCGCAACTTCAGAACCAACTTTCCCAAAACCCATAATTGCTAAAGTCTTTCCAACCACAGAGACGCCAACATACTTGCTACGTTGCCATTTTCCTGAAAAATCAACTTGAAGCTTAGCCTTCTCCACCTAATTTATCTTACGGCAATAACAAAGCAACATCCAAGGAAGTTGGCAATGCATCCTAAGATTTTATCTTGAAATTTCATTCAATAACTAAGTTGTTTTCTCAATAATCATTTTCTTCATAATTCCTTCGATTAAGATTACGAAGCACCTTTTCCTATTCTGCTCTTTCTTATTCTTATTGTTTTTTTTACCAGACGATCAAGCAAGACTCACAACTACTAGCAAGTAATAACTGCACGTTAACAGGTAGTTACTCTGATTTTTCAATAAATAATGGACAAGTTTTAGTCTAGACAATGAAAAACGCTTATGGATCAGATCCCCATTAATACTGACAACATCTTTTTTTTTGTTTGGGTCAGCTTTAAAATATTTATATTGTATGCTGTTGCCATGGGTAGGATGTGTTCAGGGGCAGAACCAACAAAAAAATGTAATTTGGGGACGGCAAAACTATAAAAAAAGTTTGATATGGGCATGTACTTGGGTTCACCCCTGCTGCTGAGTGCTGCGACTGAACTTATTAATGTGGCGTACCAAACAAGGTATTCACATTTATACTTGGAAAGCAACACATCACCTAAAATATCTAATACCAGCAACCCAATATTAAATATGGTTGAAAGCTACAAAAGCGGAAATTCGACCCCTCCGCCTGTTCAACTTGAATGTCATGTCCCCCGCACTCTGCAAACACAGACTTGTAACGCATGAAAAATCCAGATCAATCATCTCATATCTAGACACAAACATGAAGGCTTTGGTGAATCCATTTTTCAGGTCAATTATTTCACATATACAACCAAAAAAACCCCGTATCAACTTGAGTATAAACTTAGATTTCATTCTAACGCTAGTTATGAACAGATCTAAGATAATTAATGAAGAAATGAGCAATTAATTGATTTAAGGATCCGTTTCTTACTCGGAAAGTACGAAGAAGAAAGAAATTACCGACAAAGAGTTTGTCCTTCTTGAGGCAGTACATTGTTGAAAATTCTAAACTTTCATTTTCTTCTCTTTTTCCTCGTAACTTCTAGGATTTGAAAAACAGAATAAAAAACACGCGCGCACACACATCACACATGAGGACGTACCAGCCTTGACAGATGCATCGGCCTGCGCGACATTCCTAGCCATAGCAGTGAGCAAAGCAATCCCATGCTCGGCTGCGGCCACCGTATTGGCTGTCGGCGCATTAACGACAAGACAACCGAACTCCGTGGCGGCTTGCAGATCTACATTGTCAATGCCCACCCCAGCACGCCCCACCACCTTCAGCCGCCCTTTCGCTTCCTCGAACACCTGCCTGGTCACCTTGGTACCGCTCCTCACAATCAGCGCGTCGCATGACGAGATCTTGGAGGAAAGATCATCGGGCGAGAGATCGTACAAACATTCTACGTTGCCAAAACTACGTAACACTTCCAGACCCGCTTCTCCGAGTTTCTCGGAGACCAAGATTGTTGGTCTTGGATTTGAGCTTCCAGAGTCGAGATCTTGTGGGTAGTTGAGGACCGAGGTTTCGGTTGATGTTACCGTCTTTAGGACGTTGCTGACAGCAAAGGAAGCACTGCAACGAGAATGAGATGGAGAATGCGACAGTTTTAAGGAGACGGGCGTGGAGGTGGTGTGATGGAGGAACGAGAGAAGAGAGGATGATTTGGGAGAAGATTTCGAGCAAGGAGAGGAGGTGAAGGGAGGAGAGAAGACGAGTTTGGTAGAAGAAGAAGCCATGGGTGATTGGTTGCTTCAGGTTCCTTGTTTTTCTGGTTCTGATGTCCGTATGTCGTGTATGTGGGGGTGCGTCCGGGGGTCTTTATATAGAAGCCACGACCTTTGACCGCCAAATTTGGGAAATTAGCAACACGATGACGCGATGCACGCTCCATTGTTAAATTTTTAATTTTATTTATAATTTAATTACCTATAATTGTTTAGATATTATTTTATTTAATTATTAATTTTAATTAAAAGAAATAAATACAAAATATTATAGATAAAATAAAGTAAAATGAGAGTGTTGAACAAAGCAGTAACTAACAAAAATTACAAAAGAGGAACAATGAAATGGTAATAAAGGATATCAGTAATAAAATAATTTTATTGTCACGTATCATCTATATGTTATAATTTAATTTAGAAAATATATAAATTAAATTATATCACGTAAATAATATGTATATATTTTATAATAATATTTCTCTTAATAATACTTAATTATAATAGATGGTTTAACTAATATATCAATATCACATAGTATTAATAAAAAATTATCTGTATACGTTGTTTTAACTCCATTGGTGTCATTCTTTCATTTATTTAAGAAACAAGTTGAGCTCAAACCTCTGTTAAAAAATTCTTATTAAAAATAATTTAAATTTTAAGCAACAAATCGCAAGGTGACACGTGGATTAAAAAAGGCGCAAAATGGAAGACGGAGAAAATATGGATTATGCATCTTAAAAGTCTTTGTCTTACTCGGGAAGGAGAAAGAAAGTTTGAGTTTCCATGAAATTTCTTATTTTTGAATAAATAACTCATTCAGATGGAGCTTTTGTCAAACTAGATAAAACATTAGGCATTGTTGGATTAGATAGATAAGATCATAAGAGATAGAATAAATAGTAATGAGATAATCTATAAATAATAGTGAAATAATTTGAATTAATATGTTTAATAGAATTTTAAAAAATAAGAGAGGAAAAGTTAAATAAAAATATTATAAAATTAAAATATTGTTAAAATATAATTTTTTAATATAATTTTTGTTTTATGATTTATAAATATTGAATTACTTTTTATGTTTTGTCTGTAAGTTTTAAAAATTTGTAATGATTAGATAAAAAAATTAAAAATTTATAAATTTAAAAATTTAAAAATATTTGTATTTGAACTATATTTAGATATTGAGATCATCTATAAAACCAAACTCGAGTTAAATTTTTCTACATTTTTTAATTATAATTAATTATAGTGGTTGGGCAAAAATGACTTCCACTACTCTTCCCGAAGTGCACGACAGATATAGATTTTTTGGTTTTAATGGATAGATACATTTGAAGATTGTCAAAACTTTATTTTACACCCCGATAAGTCATTGATTTTCAACATTCAAGTTACGAAGAATCTATGAGTTTTTGCAGCCCATGTTTGAACAGTCTTTTTTTAAAAAAATGATTATTAATATATATGATTGTTAAGAATATAATATAAATAATTAAATTCATCAGCTTAATCTTTTTAAAATAAATAGTAATTTCACAAGATAACATAACATGGGTCATGAGTTAAAATCCTGATTCTACTTAATTAATCATTTTGAAAAAAAAAACGAGACCTATCATTAAAAAATAATCTTATCATATGAGTCATATATTTAACTATTTTTTTTTAAATGAGTACATATAATTTGCATATTTTATAACTGTATCTAACATAATTTTAATATAAATAATTAAATATATATATTTTTATCATATAAAATTTTTGAAATAAGTGATGATTTGATCATATTTAAGATGTAGGATAAATGATAGTAATGTAATTATCCAATTTAATTATTTCTCAGCACGATTGTTTCCAAGTAATAATTAAGGAAACGGAGATTTATAGGCTAAGATAAAGTAATAACAAAGCAAAGGAAAATAAAAGACGCCATTGGTATTTGGGGTCCACGGTGGGCCTTTTGATTGCTCTTGTTGATGGTACCATTATTCTCGTTCAAATCATTATTGTTTTTTAAAGTTTCAAAATATGAGTACGTGCAATTTGTAAACTTTAAAATTATATTTAAATATTATTTATTTAATAAAAACATATTATTTTTAAAAAAATCTAATTATAAGTGATTCTATATATTAATACATGTACTCGTATAATATAATTAGTTTAAAATAGAGTTTATTAAAAATAATATCAATTTAAATTTTAAATATAAAAATATATAAATTAATATTCAGATTCGCTTATACGTATTAAATCTCTAAATGGAATATGCAGATTGGAACTTATTATAATGATCAGATCTCAATATTAATGAATTGAAAACGTGTTGACCTTTGGTAGCATAACGATAGATAATTAGAGTTATAGTCGAGTTTTTGTTTTTCTTTCTGTTATATTTTCCGGTGGAACCGGGATATCTGGCCTTGGCCATGTGCACGTACGGAATCGGGATCCAGATCCATGTTGCACCTTTCGCTTTCCTACCACTTGCACCGTCTTTTTGTGGGCCCGTCCTTGAATATTCGACTGCAAAGCTATTATTACATTCAAAGGAAAAGCTATTATTGCTTTTTTCTAAGTAGTATTTATAGTTTTATTTATAAGAAATTATCTTTTAATAATAAATTTTATTTTTTTAAAACGATTAGGTAATATTTATATATTTCATAATTATACATAAAATTACTTTAAATAATGATAGACTCTACAACTCGTATTATCGAAATATGGGGTACATGTACTAGACGATGTAATTGAGATCGAGCGGATCTTAATAGCCAGAACATATAGCATGCGGAGGATCCAACTTTATTGTTGAATGAGAAATAATTGCTGAATAAAGTAGAGAGAGCTCACATCAACTACAACGTATTGGCCACAAAAATAAGCTCTCATTGGTACAATGGGGTCGTGAATGATGAAAAATTAAAATTGGAATCTTTTCGAAATGTGTTTTATATGGAATTGATATACATGTTGATTAGTGAATTTAGACGGAAAGCCGAGCAAGGACAAGAGCTACCTACTTCACAACCCAATATGCCCTCAAAGAGCAAAGAAAGAGAAAAGTCCCGAGACGCTGCGTCAAAGTAACAAACCCGCCTAACACTCCAATAAGTCAAAGAAAAAATATAGTTACAAGTATAATTATGTATTAATCTGTACATTAATATGATATAATTAGTCAAAAAGTAGATTTTATTGAAAACAATATTAATTTAAATTTTAAATATGAATGAATCAGTATTGATACACAAATTAGTACGCGATTGTGCTTGTATATAGCAAAATTCTTAATCAAATAACTGTACATTTGAAATTGGGGTGAAAAGTATTACTTTCAATTTAAGGATTATAGTTTAAAATTTAATACATTAAATTGTATTATTAAAAATTTATTTATTTTTGAGGTCTATATGTTTAAAACACTTTTAAACATATTAGATTTATTTAAAAATAAATTAAAAAATCACTTTTTAAAATAGAAACAACATATCTTGGATAAAAATCAAATATTATATTAAAATAATAACAAAAATAATGTAATAGATTTTTCAGTAATTATAATGAAAAATAAAATCTTTTCAACGATGCATAAGTAATAGGAGAATAATTAAAAATATTGATAAGTAAAATCTTGAATAGATTATACGAGAATAATGAAAAATATAGATGAATAAAGTTATCATTATGTTAAAATGATATGGTCATTTTGTAATATACATAGCACGGTAAAATGTGGATTACTTTTTCAAACACTTTTGACAAAAAGCATCCCTTGATGCTTTTGTTGAGGGATGCTTTTGTTGAAACGTAGTTTTTTTTTTTTTTAGTTTAGAAGTACTTTGATGTAAAACTATTAAATGGATAAATTTTGTTATTTAAGTACTTTAGACCGTTCTATCGTACTTTTTAGATCTCTCATCGTAATCACAAACAGATCCTAAATAAATAAAAATAAAACTAAAAGCAGTAAAGATAGTTGAAGTGCTTTATCTGTTGAAAAGAAAAAATATATTTCTATTTTATAATAAAAATAATTTTATAAAATTAATTATAAAATATATTTTAATAAAAATAAAATCGATAGTATATATCCAAAAACATGCTAGTGCTTTCTATACAAGAAAGAATTTCTTTATTTCCTTCGACTTTGGAGGACATTATATTGAGTGCATATTTCAATTTTTAAATAGATTATATTATTTTATTTCGATTCATGTTTGAAGGAGAATATTCGAGTAATTCCAACTCTTATTATTATATCATTAGTGACCTATATTTTTTAATTAATGTTATTTTTTAATTATTTTTTTGTTATCATGTAATATTAATTGATTAGAGATTATTTATTATATTTTTTTGTGAATTTATTATTTAAAGTTAAATTATAAAATTAAATTATGAAATAATAAGAAAATAGATGAGGAGTTAGTTTTTTTTTTTTGGTATTCGTCCACAATTCATTTCGCATATTAAATAAAGTACTGCCGCAGCTGCGTGCTGATTGTTTACTCAAGTCAACAAAGGCTGATTTTCCGGGCCCATACAGGCGGATTGAATTGATTCTTGTGCAACTCAAGAGTGAACTATGAACAGAAAGGAAAATGAAAATATTTGTCCATGAACATCTTGTTTCAATGGGCATCTCTAACTCTTCCCTGTACTAACATTCTAGCTACATCCATGGATCAATCCCAATTGTGGAATCTCTCATCTAGCAACATGAACTCGACAGCCGAAAGCAATCTGAATTAGCACATACAGTATACATTCTTCTCGCATGCCATGCCACAGAATTCTCTGCGACAGAATTCTCGTTCCATACAGTTTTGTTTGAATGAACAAATGAACAAACCACTACTCCGAATATTTACCCCTCACAAAAGTAAAACCCAACTAATTGTCCTTTCATCCTCTCGTTCGCTCTTCGATCAACTTCAGTCCAACATATCTGCCAAAAGAAACCAACTAATTTTACGTCAACCTTTTCACAAATTAAGCATTTTCCTTGTCAATAACAACCAAGTTTACAACATTTCACTTACCTTCCAAGCATCAGTACAGTGGCCTGAGGATTTGTCCCTGGCGAAACTCCAAACGTCGACCCATCAACAACTCGGAGTGCATCAACGCCAATGACCCGGAAGTCAGCATCAACCACCTTCCCCACGACGCAGCCCCCGTGGTAGTGCCATATGGTACTAACTGTCCGGCGACAGAAATCTTCCATCATACGTCTGTTGGATTGATCAACAGGCAATGCAGGTCCCACGAACCTAAAATCACGACCACCGAACAAGTTCCTAAACTTGAAATTCTCCAAGGACCTGCTCCTGAGCACAGCTCCAATCTTGCGTGTGCCATTCACGCAGCGTTCAAGATCAACTGGGTTGTTCAAGTAATTGAATCGAACAATTGGGTTTAACCTCACATCTATTGAGGCTAGTCTCAATGTTCCACTCGAAAGTGGCCCAACAATCTTTTCCATGAGAGTAGCCACAGTGAGATACAGAGGGGCGGATGGTGTCCGAATGAATATGGAGCGAGCGGGGGATGCAAAAGGGATGACATTGGAAGCTGCTTCGATGTAAGCCCCCGATTCAGTGATGCCGACGACCTGTATCAGTGAGTGCTCCAGTGGAGTTGGGGCCACAATGGAGATACCATTTCTGGGGTTATCGTAAAGGTACTGCCCAACATAGGGAAGATGACGAGCCACAGGGATTCCCCAAGACGATAGATAAGGCCGCGGACCAATGCCACTCAACAGCAGGAGCTGTGGGCTTCCAATGGCACCGCCAGAAAGGATCACCTCGCCATGTCTGCTCAATATCGCATGGTGATACCTCCCGACGTGATCACGATAAACAACTCCGATTGCTGATAGCCTTGAACGCGTGTGCGCTGAAGATGAGGCCAGTAGTATTCTTTCCACAGTTGCGTACACGGCCACCTGAATATTGGATGGTCTTGCGTACCTCAGGAGATCAGCGGCAGTGTGTCTCCTCCCGGTTCTATCAAAAGTTGAACCGCCAATCTTGGTTCCCACCAAGTGATCTAAACTAAACCCGTTATAGGGATCAACACCAGCTTCCAATAACCCGTCTCGAATTGCCGATTGCCAATTCTTGAGCTCTGGCCTAAACACAATTGCCCTCTCAACCCACTCATAGGACTCGTTCACCACTTTAAGATCCCAATGGACACCCGATTTCTGATAAAACTCTTGATCTGCTCTGCTATAGAACCCTGCATTTATCGCACTGCTGCCACCAAGAACGCGTCCTCGGGCATTGAGTACTCCTTCTTCAGATGTGAAGGCTTGGGCAGGAGAGTCGAATGCATTGTCTTCCATGAGTGTGTTAAAGAAACCTTCTTGGTTCATCAAATTGGGCCTTCCATGGGCAACACCGCCTCGCTCGAGCACTAGTACTTTATACGACTGAGATAGTGTTGCAGCCAATGGGCATCCGGCAGTGCCTCCCCCAACGATGATGTAATCATAGTAGTCTTCGGATGGGAGTTCGGTAGCATTGAACACAAACTTGAGGTAACTTGGGTCTGCACGAAAATTGGAGACAGAAATCGTGGTTAGGCCTAGTTCGATTAATATTAACTCCCACCCTTTTCTTGCACTTTCTCAGCCACTAAACGCAAAGAATGAATGATGGAGAAAATATCTGGGTTTTCAAGGATGCGATGTAGAGACATGTGGTTTACGTGTGATAGCATGGAAAGACAAAGTACTATTAGGTTACACTTGCACAGAGAACTTGAATGAGGCAAGAGGAAAATTTCCATGGTTAACCAAATAGTGGCATTAGGTTCAGTTGATTACAGAATTTCAATTTCTTTCCCTTTCATGCACTTTCTCGGCAGCCGACTTAAGAAACAAATAGACTTTCTCAAAGGATGAGATATGAAAACTGAAGAATAAACAGGACAGCCGTCTGTATGGTTGCCGAGAAAACTGAAGAATAAGGTATGAAAACCCAATTTTGGGTCTGTCGCATCACGCATGCATTTTCTCCATCTTTTCCGATATCTCTCAGAATCCAAACGAAAAAAAAAACCAGAAAATTATATTGAGGGAGAACAAGAGTAACCTTGGCCAGGCGGTTGTAGTGGTGGTCTAGCAAAAGCAACAACTGCACCAAAGAACATCAAGAGCGCAAAGTACCGTAGCCCAAAGCAAATGGGTCTCGCCATTGTTGTGTTTTCTTCTTGTTTCTTGAAGGAGAGGGAATTTTCCTTGTGTTTCTTGTGAAGCGCGAGAGAAAGAGAGGAAGGACCTGTAGAAGTGGTATAAAGGATTGGCGAAAAATTTCGGTTTAAAATGCAGTTAGATACCGTTAGACGTCTGACGTCATAGAGTAGGGCAAGAATCCTCTACGTCAAGGCCTGATGGGGGGCTTGCAAATTCATCCACCCCAATTAGAAATTCTGGGCCTACTTGATGGCTCAATAAGAAGTATTTTGGGGCCAGGTTGGACTGGTTTGAAGGAGTGGCCAGCCCACAGTCATAGAACAAAAAGAACATATTCTTTCTCAGATATTGAGTCCAAAACTCTCTTCATTTGACTCTTCATAAGGTTGATAAGAGATCACCTTGATATTGAGACTACGTTTAGATATTAAATTGAGTTGAATTTCTTATTAATAGTACTGAGTTTAGTAAGTGAAGTGAGTTATATTAAGATAAGTTTAATACTATCTATAAAAAATTAAAAAAAAAATTATAAATTTTATGTATAGAGATGTGTTGAATTAAAAAATAAAAAAATATAAATAAAAATGAATTTAATAATTTAAAAATGAGATATTTAAATATTAAATTTAACTTAAAATTAAAATTTAAAATTTAAGTGAAATAGATATTTGAAGGGCAAAAGTTGATGATGGGGAAGGGGCAATAATTGTGCAAAAGAATGTGATGTGGTGTGAAAGGCGGTGAAAGAGATGAATATTTGCAGTTTTATTGAATATATCTAAATTTTGTGTATTTTTTTTATTTTTATTTTTATTTTTGGGTGCTGTTATCTCTATTGATAAAAGTTGTCGAGCTTTTGTCTCGATAATATTAAAGTATTTTGGTTTATATATTTAAAAAAAAGTACAAAAAAATACAATACTAAATAATAAATACAAATGCTAAAAAAAACACATTTTAGTAAGGAAAATCGGTAGGTGAGTATCATTTTCTTTCTCTTTATAAAAGTAGATAAATTTAAAATCTACTTAAGAAGTTATTTCTTTTAAAGAGAATATTCAAAACTTGCATATTCTAAAACTTATCTAGCTTTATTCATAAATAAACTGATATCTTTTAAAGATTTTAATAGAAGAATAATGTTAGGGACAAATCCTAAATATATAAGTCTTGCATCAATTTTTCTATAAAAAAGTGAATTTTTAACTAGAGTCTAATTTTTTTTTTAAAAACCTTCGCGGGTTGTAGATTTAAATACCATTTGGATTGAGAAATACATTCAATTCATCTCATTTCATAATTATAGAAATTTTAAATTTTCATACAAAATATAATAAATAATTCAATTTTCTCAAATCCTAATTCAACTTTTGAAGGTTGTTTAGATAATGATATGAGATAAGATGATTTTATATGAAAGTTGAATAAAATATTATTATTATTTTAAAAATAAAAAAATTGAATTGAGATTTGAAAATAATTAATTAATTATTATATTTTATATAAAAACTTAAAAAATTATAAAGAGAAGAAGATACGAGAATTTCAATCCAAACTGTCATTTAGAATTGAAAAACACTTTAGATAGAAAATGATTCCACAAAGAAATCTCACACATTGAGAGTATGCTGTGTGTTCCCCAATTTGTTTCCTCTTCCTTTCTCTACTCCCCAATTTATTTTTTCTCCCCCTCATCTTGTGCCCTATTTCCTGCACCGACCATGAAGGCCACTGTTGCTCTCCATGCATTGTGCTCTGGGGCATTGTTCAGGAAATAGAAAACACTGGCACCTTTGCTGCGCCTCGGCGCAACTGGGTCGATGAGTAATGGCTACTGCTTGCGCCCGTGCAGTATCCTATGGCCAGGTAGCCAAGCAGTCAAGGACATGATCGTCTTTGCCATGGCCAGACAGTTTTGCTGTCGCATGCTCGTTGTCGCACGCTCCACAGCCTGTTATGCCCTGTTGTTGCCTCTCTCCAATCTCTCTTTCTCTCTCATCACTCTCTCTCACTTCTGTGCCCATTCGCTCAGATTGATGGTAATGTTGTCACACCGCTGCAATTTGCTGTTGCATGCTCACCATCGTCGATCAACAACTCTATCGTGTCCTACTCTGTGGCATGGTCTTTGTTGGTGGTCGGTGGAGAGAATGGGAAGAGGGAAAAACATAAAGAGAAAAAGAAAGAGAGAAAAAAAATATTATATATTGTTAATTTAACACGTCAGTATATAAAATTCCTCTATAGAATCTTCTGTGTCCCTCTAGAATATATATACTTCGTTGACAGAAATACATAAGCGTAGGGGGCAAGGCTTTGGACCCAAGCCCAACCCAACCTAGCATTACTACGTGAAGGATTAGTGCAATTTTGACAATGCCTTGGGAATGATTAGCGAGTTGTTGTCAATCACTGCGTATCTAATAGGCTTAAATTAATATTTTTAAGATATATAAGAAGGGGCCCACTCCAATCTGATTGGCGTATGAGTGATACTCGCTGAAAAAGGCGCGTGAAACTCTGCGCCCCTTTCAAAATCTCGATTCCCTCTTTCGATGGCAACATCTCTCACCTCAATCCTGGCTTTCTTTGATTAGAATATTATTACAAAATAAAAATATATATATATACACTTTTAATCTTTAAAGAAAAGAGAAAAAAAGAATATATATATATTTTTTTTTTTATAAGAGTTGATAATTGGATTTTTCATTCTCATTTTTTACATATCCAAACACACTCGCAACACATATTCTCACTTTCCTTTTTCTGATTCTCTTCTTTTTCTTCTTCCCTCTCTTCCCAGAACCTTCTCTCTCTCTCAAAGTCTCCCTCTCTCTTTTCTTCTCTCCCTCCATGAATTGTTTACAACGAATCAAACAACCCAGCTGGTTGTTCTTGGTCCTCCTGCTCTAGAACGATAAGAAGAAGAAGAAGGACGACAACAAACCCATTAGATTCTGTTCTTTACGAGTAGTTGCTCTTCCTATTTGTATTGAGATTCCGTTCTATTCAATTGAACTAAAAGAAGAAATCGCTGAAAAGGAAATTGACGTGCCAGACGACTACGGCATAACCATGAAACCGGTTCAACCCCCACTGGCAGCGGGCAGCAATAGAGGGCTAGGGGCTCGTAGGCGGCAGGACCTAACCCTACCTCTCCCACAGCGAGACGCATCTCTAGCCGTCCCTCTCCCTCTTCCCCCATCCTCCGCCCCAAACTCTTCCTCATCCTCCGCTTCCTCGTCCAGTAATCCCAACGGCCGCAACGCGATCAACTTCTCCGAGCTCGAGCGAGCCAACCGTATAGGGAGCGGCAGCGGAGGCACCGTATACAAGGTGATCCACCGCCCCACGGGTCGCCTCTATGCCCTCAAGGTCATCTACGGCACCCACGACGACTCAGTGCGCCGCCAGATCTGCCGCGAGATCGAGATCCTCCGTGACGTCGACAACCCCAACGTCGTCAAGTGCCATGACATGTTTGACCACAACGGCGAGATCCAGGTCCTCCTCGAATTCATGGACGGCGGCTCCCTCGAGGGGAAACACATCCCTCACGAACCCGACCTCGCTGATCATGCCCGCCAGATCCTCTCCGGGCTCGCCTACTTACACCGCCGCCACATCGTCCATCGCGACATCAAGCCCTCCAATCTCCTCATCAACTCCCGAAACCAGGTCAAGATCGCTGATTTCGGAGTCGGCAGGATTCTTGAGCAGACCATGGACCCCTGCAACTCCTCTGTGGGCACCATTGCGTACATGAGCCCCGAGAGGATTAACACGGATCTAAACCACGGTAAATACGATGGCTACGCCGGTGATATATGGAGCTTGGGGGTGAGCATCCTGGAATTCTATGTGGGTAGATTCCCCTTCGCGGTGGAGAGGCAGGGCGATTGGGCCAGCTTGATGGTCGCCATTTGTATGTCCCAACCACCAGTGGCCCCGCCCACCGCTTCCGGAGATTTTCGGCACTTCATTGCCTGTTGTTTGCAGAGGGAGCCGAGTCGCCGCTGGAACGCCTTGCAGTTGTTGAAACATCCTTTCATTTTGAGCAATACTCACACCCAGAGCCAGGTTCATGGGAATCTCCATCAACTTTTACCTCCTCCTCCACGCTCGCTTTCTTCCTAGTCTTTTTCTTTCTTCTTTCATATGTTTTTCTTTTCTTTTCTTTTCCCCTTCAAGAATGATGATGATGATTTCGTGTAATTTTGATAAGATGGGTAAGTTTGATTTTTAGGGGCAGAAATTTTGGGGGGAGAACTGGATATGTTTCTAGTTTCAGTCAAGCAATCTCAATCTCGATCGTGATCATTTGTCTTCGATAACGTTTGCTTGAAAAGAAAAATCTTCATCTCTAACGGAGCCCAAGTTTTTATCGCTTTTTTTTAAGCCTTTCTATTATACTCATATTGTTGGTGGTGTAAGAATTGGTTAAAGGGGATGTTGGGTATTTGGAGGGTTGCTGAATTTTTTCCATTTTCGGTTAAGATTATTGTTTGCGTTTTTTTCTTGAGAAGTATCTTTCTTTTCTTTTCTTTTTTAATATTTCTGGGCATGTTTTTGTAAGTATCATGGGTGAAGCTTTTAGCTTTTCTTTCAACTAATATGTAGATTAGATTTTCTTTTGTGATATATTAAAGCATGAATCCCTCTTTTGTTTACCATTATGGTTGAGAAGTGAGAACAGAGAAAAAGGCAAAGGTGTTCTCTCTCTCAGAGTCTCACACACCCCCACATTATTTCAATCGGGCCTGTTCACATTTTCATCTTGCTAGGCGGTTTTCACATTTTCCCCATTGCTTTGCTTTTATGCGTTCTGTTGATTTTTTACTTGACTTTTTTTGTCACACACACACAGATGGGGCTGTTGATACTTAGGAGAAGCAAGAATTTCCTGGCCAATTGGAGTATAAAATGTTAAAACTTATAAATGGGTGTGTCTTATCGCCTGTGTCTGTGGAGCTTCGTTGTCTGCTCCAAAGCTTCTTTTTTTGTTTTGAACAGCATGCTAATTGGATATTTTCCGTCTTTTCAAGATCATAGTGGTCTGACCCTGTTCAAGGTTTGTGCAGCAATATCAGTCCATGTCTGCATTGACTTTTTTTCAAATTAATTTTCCCTAAATTTCTATTAGAACCCTCTGACTATGAATCGTGTTATCAATATGGCAACATGGTTTTGGGTGTGTGTAATCTAAACTCTCAGAAAAATAATGCCTATGCTTGAATTTAGGCATCAAGAAATGTCATGGGTAAACTAGATTCTATTATATTTTCCTCTCTATCGGTGAAGTTCCAGATTTGAGATCCTGCAAATCTGATCACGGTCATTTTAATCCACACTGGAAAATAGTAATTTTTGGCCATTTTTTTTTTTTAATGACGGAGAACCACCTCACGGCAGAGTCCTTAGGACTCACCCATGGAACCTAGACTCCCGGGCAGACTAACTGAACAAGTCATTGCCCTGGCCTCCTACTGAAATCGCAGTTTGATTCCAGGGTGAATCGAACCTGTGACATGGGGCTCATGCACACAAGTTCACCTGTACCACTTGGGCTACCCACGGGTGGGTCAATTTTTGGCCTATTCTTGATAATGCAACAAATGGATTTCACCATTTCCGGGTATCTATGTCATTAGTCATTACCTTTTGCATGAGGTTTCAGATGCTGCAGCATAGATAGCCTTTGATTTTGAAGGATGAAATTGCTTGGATCTCCCTACTGTTTTATCTTGTTGCCTAAGAAGAATCACTTACCTATAATGGCTTGATTTGCACGCATTCATTGACTCTTGTGTAGAAGGAATTATTGCATGAGCAGTCACATATAGCCAGTCTCAGAAGTTCCTGATTGTTGACAGTGATCTCAAGACATGTATATATAAATATTGATATACGGCAACGAATGAGCTTAGAATCTTCTTTCTTTAACACTTTAATGGTCAATTTGGATAGATTTAATGTCCACGATTTTCTTGTATCATTTGTCAATCAAAGCTTAGGTGTCTTTTGTATACATCCGACGAATATGGGCTATGCCTTACTGTTTTCTATCAGTTAAATCATTTGTTACTTGTAAAATAAAATATAGAGAACTGATACCTTCTAAGGTCCCAAGCTCAATTAAAGATGGTAGATAGCTTTAGAGATGGTAAGGTATTTAAGACCATGGTTTTAGGCATGGTTAGTTTACCACTCTTCTGTTTGGTCCAGCTTAAATGTTTAACATTATCAGTATACAAGGTGCTACACTGAGTGGAACTTTAAGATGCTCTAGCAAGTAGCAGCCCAGGCTTCAGGTTGAATGTTGGCTTCTTGCAACACATTTCTGCAACGTTTCGTCTTGGTGCAGCACTAAACATCTGAGAAGATTGGCATCACAGACGCATCAAACATTCAATCAGATAGCATGCAACGCGTTTCATTTTGCTGATCATCCTTCTTTGGAAATTTTCATTTTGGGCTGTGCTCTGGTTATAAGATCATTTTTTTTTTTCACTGCTGAAGCCATCAAACACTGTTGTGTTTGTTTATTTTAGTGCATG
This sequence comes from Carya illinoinensis, assembly GCF_018687715.1. NCBI lineage: Eukaryota > Viridiplantae > Streptophyta > Magnoliopsida > Fagales > Juglandaceae > Carya > Carya illinoinensis. Next base: position 48,283,904 of record NC_056752.1, read on the forward strand.
AATCTCAGTTTATGACGGTGGATATGTTCGAATGAAAGGACAGGTTGCACATATTCTCCACCTTTTTCAGACACATGGGCCAGCTTTTTAACACTATCACCAAAAGTTGCACAAAGTTGCATATCATTAGTCTCTCTCTCTCTGTGTCTCTCTCGTCTATTGATTCTGAAGTTTGAGAGATAAGGGAGAGAGAGAGTGCGTTAGGCATGATGATACAGATCCACATATTTATTTAGGAACCCAACCGCCAACGATGTAAAATGAGGAAATCAGATTTGGTAGGTTTTGTAAGGTGGGTTTGCATCCCATGGTGGAAATGGGTTTGAGGATTCAGTTTCCTTCTCCCTCATTGGTATATACATAAAGCAGATGATAAAGAGTTGCAAATGACGATACCAATGTCATTATCTCCCGAGTGGGGGTGTGCGTGAGGAAGCCGTGTGTACATTCCATGTGTCATTGCTGCTGGTTGTCCTTATCAGTTTCGAATACCAAACAAACACCTTTGTCGATCTCTTTTGCCATATCTTACAAACAAGTCTGGACTTGTGGGTTCCTTCCCTGTGAATTAGGATATGCTACCTTCTTCATTGCCTGTCTCTCTTTGGATATATATATACATACATGTATATATATATATATATATATGAGTAATGATAGATATAAGTTCAAAATATACAAATCACGCTTCTTTTATAAAAAAGTGAACTACATTATGAAAATAATTCATTTTTTAACTATGAGGTTCATTATTTTTTACAAAAGTACTTTTATACTTTGTATACAAAAGTCTTCCTAACTTATCTTATCTAATCATTACAATTTTTTTAAATTCTCACACAAAAGATAATAAACAATTCAAATTTTTTAAAATTTTAAAATAATAATAATATTACAAAATAATATTATAATAATATTTTATTTAATTTTTAATTTTTATATCAATTCATCTTATTTCATCATCCAAACATTTCCTTACAGCTAGTGCCTAACATTACTATATATACATATATATATATATATATATCAAAACACTAATATTTTTTGTTATCATGTTGAGAATGTGAAAAAAAAATAATAATAATAAATAAATCTCTTTAAACGGCTATGACTTGTGAGGACGTGATGTTTTATTTTCCCATTGGTACAATCAAAAGTTTTGGCTTCATATCAGTTTCTTCTTTGCTTGGAATCCTCCCTCATGGTTGTGGTCTTTTAAAATTCTTTGCCCGAATAATTACATGTTGGCATTTACTTTTCTTTCTTTTCACACTTCCCATAGAGACTATTAAATATTATAAGATCAATATGTACATGTAATTAGGAAAAAAATGATTTGATGGATAATTACGTGATTTCATTTCCTTAATTTATAAAATCGTCCAACTTGCAGATGAGTTTGTTCATCTTACTTGATGATGACAATGAACCTTACGACATTAGACTTTTAGTGGCGTGACGAAAGTCCCCCAATTTTCATATTTATGCACAGAAACATCTCATTTTGGTGCAAATATTGTGTGCTATAATACATAGAAAATATTAGATGGTACGTGGAAACTCAAAAGAATAGATGTCAAAGCCACAGATAGAGCTGTTAGTTAGTACGTCTCTTTGTTGGGTCTTTTCGTGTGGAATTCTTGTTTAGTTATGATTTTGCTGCTAAGTTACTCGGTAAAATGAATAATTGCATTATTGTTATTATTATTTTCTATACTATCACAGCCGATTCATCTGTGATTCTCTCTCAGCCTACCGACCCTGGACAAAAGTCAATATTCATAAAAGAGTTTTGTTACATATAAGTACAGTCGCGCACTAATCTGTATATCAATATTGATTTATTCATATTTAAAATTTAAATTAATACTATTTTTAATAAAATCTACTTTTTGACAAATCACATTATATTAATATACAGATTAGTGTATAATTATACTTACAACTATACTTTTCCTAAATACTTCATTTTCATGTAAGAAGCTCGAAGTGGGAGAAGCGACAAAGCAGCAGCAGGAGTTGAAGACCGTGCTTTGGATTTGGAATTCGATGTTTTAACGTTTTGGTTGTTCCCCATCTCATCGCCTGCTCCATTGGTCCGACCACCTTCCGATTCATTCTCCGGTACCTACTATTCCCTCTGTTGTGTTATTCTGCACTACTGTCATATATATATAAACAACAAAACTTTATTTATTCCCTCAAAAAAATAAACTTTGTGTATCTCATTTTCTCGATCTACCCAATAAAAAAAAGTCATTTTCTCGTTTGTAGACTCTGCAAAGTGCAAACTGCTTAGCATGATGCCATGATCCCCGATCCCCAAAGCGAAAAAATGGCAACTAGCTCAGGTTTGGGCGTCTTTTTCTCTGGTGCATATCTGCTCAACACGTTACGCTCCTTTTGTATATACTAATCAACGATGATGATGATGATCATTAGAAAAAGTCTAACCCGCACTTGAGCACCAGCAGCCCCAAAAAGTAAACGCTGAATAAAAAGATAGAGAAATTTTTATGGGGAAAGAGAAAACCCCCCACCCGAGCTGCCTTTTTTTAATTTTATAATTTATCTCCAACCAAGAACCAAAAGAAAAAAAAAAAAACACCAAACTCGTCAACGTCGCTCCCTCATTGCCTCCCTCCCATCAAGGGTCAATGGGTTTTCAGTAGTACTGCTATCCCCCAATGTTGTTCGAGCTTTAGTCCCCAAAAGGTAAACGCTGATATGTCCATTTACATGGTACAGGTACCACCACTCTTGTCCTGTCTTCTTCTTATTCCTCCTATTGTCTTGTCGTCTCGGTGACAAGGGAAGGGAGAGTACAACAGAAGAGATTCCCCTGCTCCTGCTTATCCGCGATGTTTGTCAGACTGTTTACGGTTCTGATTCTTCTGTCTTCCTCTGTTTCTGCTGCCGCAGCTGCCTGCAACCCCCTCGATCGTGACTCTCTCCTCTCCTTCTCCCAAAACGTTTCTTCCGCTTCCTCTCCTCTCAACTGGAGTTATTCCCCCGATTGCTGCGACTGGGAAGGGATATCTTGCAAGGCTACCGACGACAAAGGTGATCTTCGGGTCACCCATCTTTTGTTACCCTCCAGAGCCCTCGCCGGCACCATCTCCCCATCTATCACGAACCTTAGCTGTCTCACCCACCTCAATCTTTCCCGCAATAGCCTCACCGGTTCTGTTCCTTCCGGATTGTTCTCATCCCTGATTCAGCTCCGTATCCTTGATTTGAGCTATAACCGTCTGTCCGGCGAATTCCCATCATCCTCCTCGTCCTTCAGCAGTGGTGCCTTCCAGGTTTTGGATTTATCTAGCAATCGGTTCTATGGGGCAATCCCGTCTGCATTTTTCAACCTGGCGGATACTTTGACAAGTTTCAACGTGAGTAACAACAGCTTCACGGGCTCTATTCCCACCTCTACCTTCAGTGATGGTAACTCTTCAAGCAACTCGATCACGTTCTTGGATTTCTCCTCCAATCAATTCAGTGGTCAAATTGTCCGTGGGCTTGGATTATGTTCCAAGCTGGAGATTTTCCGAGCCGGTTACAACGATCTCTGGGGACCCCTTCCACCTGACATTTACGATGCTGCGGCACTCAAAGAAATCTCGATACCTGCTAATAATCTCTCCGGAACTATTGGCGATGGTATCCTCCGCCTCACTAACCTTACAACCCTCGAACTATACTCTAACCAATTGCAAGGCCCCATACCCAGGGATATTGGCAAGCTCTCCAACATGGAACATCTGCTTCTTCACATCAACAAGCTTACTGGTTCTCTGCCCCCATCTCTTTCGGATTGCATCAATCTCACCACATTGAATTTACGGGTGAACCAATTGGGGGGAGATCTCGCTGCCTTCGACTTCTCCCCACTTGTCCGCCTCAATACCCTTGACCTTGGCGAAAACCAGTTCACCGGTAACCTCCCTCCAAGCCTTTACTCTTGCAGGTCATTAAAAGCTGTTAGAATGGCCACTAATAACCTCACAGGGCAGATACTGCCCGACATAGTTGCGCTGCAATCTCTCGTTTTCCTCTCTGTTTCTAACAACACGCTGACAAACTTCACCGGGGCAATCAGGAATCTGATGGCGTGCAAGAACCTCAGTACTCTTGTAGTCTCCAAAAATTTCTATGGTGAACCAATGCCAGGTGATGACAACACATTGGATCCAGAGGGATTCCAAAATATCCAAATTTTAGCTTTGGGTGGTTGCGGTTTCTCTGGTGAAGTGCCCAACTGGCTTGCTAAGCTTAAGAAACTTCAGGTCTTGGACTTGTCTGTTAATAGGCTCGGAGGTTCAGTTCCTGCTTGGTTGGGTAGTCTGCCTATGCTTTTCTACATAGACTTGTCTGCTAACCTCCTCACTGGAGAATTTCCCGTGGAGCTCTGCCAACTGCCAGCGCTTTTGTCACAACAGGATTATGAAAACGGTCAAATGGGCCAGACTCATCTGGAATTGCCAGTCTTTGTTATGCCCAATAATGCTAGCAAGCAACAGTACAATCAGCTGTCCAGCCTTCCTCCAGCTATATACCTGAATAACAACAGCCTTAGTGGCAATATCCCTTCTCAGATTGGGCAATTGAAGGTTCTTCATTTGTTGAATCTCAATGACAATAACTTCTCTGGCAATATTCCAGATCAAGTTTCTAACCTCAAAAACTTGGAGAAGTTGGATCTCTCCTCAAACCACCTATCTGGCCCAATCCCTGCTTCACTTAAAGGTCTAAATTTCTTATCTTGGTTCAGTGTTGCAAACAATGATCTTCAAGGACCAATACCGGTGGGAAGTCAGTTTGACACTTTTCCCGCTTCCAGTTTTGCCGGGAATCCACGGTTGTGTGGCACAATCCTGCAGCGCTCTTGCCATAGTTCACAAGGAGTTGAAACTCATAAAGGCTCGAACAAAAGGCTTATTATTGGAGTCCTCATGATCTTTTTGGGAACTGGTATTATTGTCACCGTGCTAGCAATGTGGATATTGTCTAAGAGGAGGGTAATTCCAAGAGCGGACACTGACAAGATTGATTCTGAGTCAATTTCTAGCAACTCCAATCCACTGGTTCCTCTTGGGGTTGACAAGGATACCAGCATGGTAGTATTGTTCCCAAACAATGCTAACGGAATCAAGGATCTCACTATATCTGAAATCTTGAAAGCCACAGAAAATTTTAGTCAGGCTAACATCATAGGCTGTGGGGGTTTTGGTTTGGTTTATAAGGCAACATTGACAAATGGCAGCAAGTTGGCTATTAAAAAACTCTCAGGAGATTTGGGACTGATGGAAAGGGAATTCAAAGCAGAGGTAGAGGCTCTGTCCACAGCCCAACACAAGAACCTGGTTGCCTTGCAAGGTTATAGCATGCATGAGGGCTCTCGGCTACTAATGTATTCCTACATGGAGAATGGAAGTCTGGATTACTGGTTGCATGAGAAGGTCGATGGTGCATCTCAACTAGATTGGCCAACTCGACTGAAAATTGCACAGGGAGCGAGCTACGGGGTGGCTTACATGCACCAGATATGCGAGCCACACATTGTGCATCGTGACATCAAGTCCAGCAACATCCTCCTTGATGACAAGTTTGAAGCACATGTTGCAGATTTCGGATTGTCCCGATTGATTAATCCTTATCAGACTCATGTTACAACTGAGCTTGTTGGTACCTTGGGGTACATTCCCCCTGAGTACGGGCAATCATGGGCAGCCACTTTGAGGGGAGACATGTACAGTTTTGGGGTTGTTATGCTTGAGCTACTCACTGGGAAGAGGCCTATGGAGGTATTCAAACCGAAGATGTCCAGGGAGTTGGTTGTCTGGGTGCAGCAACTGAGAAGTGAAGGCAAACAAGACCAAATCTTCGACCCTCTCCTTATAGGGAAGGGCTTTGATGAGGAGATGCTGCAGGTCCTTGATGTGGCCTGCATGTGCATCAGCCAGAATCCTTTCAAGAGACCAACCATCCAGGAAGTTGTCGATTGGCTGAAGAATGTAGGTGCAACACCCCTAGACCAGAATAAGGAGTAGTGTACAATTCCCTTCAACACAACTTTTGAAAAGATATGTATACATGTAACAAAATTGCATCTATTAATGCAGACCTTTCAAACATCTTTTGTCCCATTATGTTGCTTTGAAGATGAGATTAAGTGATTTAGTCCTTAGGAACCTCTAACTAGGGATCAATGACCTATGTTATAAAGGTAATCACTTGCCTCTCTGGTTGTATCTAAATGTAGAGTTCTACTGCTTTGCTCATAGCCTGTCATGTAAATAATTGTTTTAGAACAAATTCTGATACCTCAATTGGACTAAAAATGATAAAAGGTCTCTGAGGTTGCTCATATTTAAACTTCTTAATCTGTTGGGTATAACTCTTTCAATTGGAATCTGTCAATTACTCTGTTTTCTAGTTATCTAGACCATCCAAAGATCTGCGATAGTGTAGATATTTTGTCTTCAATATTCAAGCATGGACAAGATGAGAAGCACCCCTCTTTTTGAATGTTGGGAATTGTCATGTGTTTCTTGAACGTAATCATAGTTTCAATGCAAGTGCAGGTTCTCCAATGAAGTATGTAGTTGGAACCATCCTCTTAAGATCCTACTAGATCTATGCGGACATGAGAAATTTGTGCTTTATTTACCATGCTATTTGAATAAAACAGTCTCGCCTCCTATTAGGACAGTTACCTTGTTTCACTGAATCCTGTAATTTGTATGTGAAACGTTTCTGTCAGATCTCCAGCATTGGGAAGGGTGCATATCACCTGTATTTCTGAGTGCAAAATTGCTTGGTGCACGGGGAAACGGACCATGCACATAGCAGAAGTCTTTCTACTTCCAAAAAAGAAATACATGTTATCCGAAGAGAGTTTTTAGAATAAGTGAAGATTTTACAGAAAAGAATAGTCCAATTGAACCTTTCTAGTTCCATTCCATCTTAATTCATGCTCTCTGTTTCAAATTCCTTTCCTCTATAACCTCCACACAGTGCAATTAAAGAGACTGTGATTCAGTACAAGCTCTAGATTTTGCCGTTACCCGTCAACTAGTGAACGCATTACACATCTCTCACAGAAGCACACACAAAAAATGATAAAAACTAGCTAAATGAAAAGCAACTGAGAATCCAAGAACTCGTCACGAAATGGTAAATATGTTGGTATATAGAATTACCATCGATTACAACTTTGCTATTACAACATGTCAAGTGTTCCCTCCATTTTCATGGATCTAAAACATTTTCTTTAAGCTGCTTCCAAAGAAAGAAAAAGGACAATGGACACTGTGTTACAATCAAACCTTCCAACATCAGATTTAGCCGGACAACGTTATATATAACATAAAAAGACCCTTCATGTCAACTTCATCAAAGTTGAATCTTGATAATCCGATGGTGAAAAGGCAAGAGCGTGGCTACAAATTCATCTCTCCTGTGCCTCAAAACCCAAGGAATTTTCCAATTGGGTCAAAAAGAAGAGCACTGTACTGTGAGAAGAAGCCATAGAAACCACACCATTCCCCATAAAACCAAACCGGACTGGCACAAATGACAAAGTCTAACGAAGGAAGAGATGTAATCTACTTGAGAGAGAGAGAGAGAGAGAGAGAGAGAGAGAGAGGGTGATTTATTTATAGATGAACTGAAGAGAGAGTAGGGGCGCTAGTCATCTCCTTGAATATACCAGCAAAGGAGCATGGTAGCACAGCGGCGCAGGATATATATACGAGCACGTTGCTCCTTCACCAACGAAGCACACTTTCTGCTGAAGCCATTCCCCTTTCTCTTTGCAGAGACCTTGGCTCCACACGTGTTGTTTTGCTGGAGTTCTACCATGGCTGATGCCATCGTTCTCTTTAGTTTATGCAAAGAGAAAGAAAGAAAGAAAGAGCTCACAACAGAGCTTGAGGAGACGTGTGGGGGTAGAGGGGTAAAGTATATATACAACCACAAAGCTTAGCAGGAGATGGTTGACCGGGCTTTGAAAATTGAAGGGAATGAACATGGTCAGGTTCGAAAACTGAGGGATTTGCAGCCTCAGCAGCATAGTTTTCTGTGAAGAAGAGGGGGCGTGAACGTGGGTTTTAAACCAGTAATATAATGGAATTACAATATAGTAATGCTCCTACCGATGTTAATGAGATGGGATGGAGTGCAGAATCGAAGAGGATGAATTAGAAAAGTGGCAAAGGCTAGCATGAAAAAAGGATGCCTGCTTAATCCAGACAAGGCACGAGATTTGGCTCTGGGAACAGTGTCCCGGCAACCTAACCTCAATTCTGAGGTGGGACGTTGGTTTGGTTGGATTCTACCTTGCTTGATTAGCTTGACAGGGAGAAAGAGAAAATACTTATCTTTTTTTTTTAAATTTTTATTCAGTTGTTTAAGGCAAGGTACCCTATGTTGATAAGGTAATTTAAGTATACCAATATGATCTTAGTGTATAATCTTCTCTTCAGTGCTGTCAGTAGCGTATTATGGGTGTCTAACCATGGTCATCTACAGCTCATTGGTCCCCCCCTCCCAAATTTTAAAAAATAATGGATTGTTGATGGATGATCTTGTAAAGTCTGTTCCCCTTTGGGTCAAAAATTGATTTTTAGTGTTTATGAAACCGAAGTCACTAGCTCATCACAAATGATTCTTTCTGGTTCATAATCATATTTTCCACTTTCTAAAAACAAAGAAAAAAAATTGTACAAGAGTTTAAGCAATATATAATATAATTACTTCCACAGGCTTCCTTTGTGTTTTTTCAAATCAACTAATCATACTGACCATATACAGAATTCCCAGCCTTTTGTACCCAAATGAATCACTCCCATAACTACAATTGAAAACTAGTGGGGTAACTAGATCACAGCTTTCCCATCTCATTACTAAAGTCTGAAACTAGCAAAAAAACCAGCAGGGGAATAATCAGCTTGTCTAAATACACATGTCGAGTTCTGGGGCCAGGATGGGAAAAAAAGTTTGGTGGTACCAATACCAGAGCAGCTTATTACACTTATCAGATATTAAGGGTCAGGTTAGGTTAATAAGTCTCTTTAATTTACCAAATGAGTTGCAAAAGAAAATGAATCAAATCATACTTATATTTGGATCATATAACGAGGGCTGGATACTCTTTAAGATTTGTATCCGAATCTATATCCTTTCCGACTATCACGATTGGTCAATGCAGACAACTTCAATCTGTATAGATATGGTTGCTCGAACTCTGTCTAATGCATGAAGCTTGCACCATATTCATGTCGCAGTCAATATGAAGCAATTGACATCTTCAACAGCATGGTTTTTGTCTTTTTTCTCACAAATATATTATACCTTTTTTTGTTTATTACTCGTGTGGAAAGCCAAATGAAGTGCAAAAAGGATCTAAGAAGTTCTTAAAAATCTGCAGATAGCATTTGGAGTATTGCCAGGTAACTGAACCCTGAGTTAGGAAAAATTCTTCAATTTTTTTTTGGGTAATTAATCTGTTGTATGCATGCTCACATGGGGTGCCTAGATACTTCACATCCAATATCTATGTGAGGGACAAGAGCACAAGATCTATATATCTATCCATGCTTATTAGGAAATATTCCAGACTCATTAATGGCCATGCGATTTCAGGTATGACTATGGCCAGCTGCAAGCTGCACATGGGTTTTGATTTCGTCTATCCCTGAGTCATGAAATCAGAGATCTCCCGGAAAGTGGTATCTCATTTTCTTTCATTTTCTTTTTTCCCCTGTTCCTGAGTAGATTCTTGAAGTTCTCACAGAGTCGGAGATAAAATAGTAGAACAGCTTGCAACATTACTTTATAGAAACATGGACTTTGCAGAAGATCCCGGGTCATCGAATGTTCCCTTTATTTAGTCGTGTCTTCCTATTCGTATTTCGACCTCATGCAGTGAATGTCCAAAAGTGTTTCGCAAGCTCCCATAGCCTTCACCTTCACCTCTGAAAATCTCGTACCAAGGACCACGTACATAAACTTCGTCACTTTTGAGGAATTTGGTAAACCTCCTTTTAATTATTCATGGCATGGCTTTTTCAATGTTCTGGTACATACTGGTGTACTTTTGGGTGTTTGTCATTCTAAGCAAAGTTAAGACTTTTAAGTAACTTCAATTCTGAGTTTGTTGAAAACTTGAAAGAAAAATTCACGTAGTGGCGATGGCAGATTCCGGCTTTGCTTGTTTAGTTGCTAAGCCATGTGAATTGGTGGCTCGGGAATGAGTAGATCGTGGATCATGGGTTTATCCAAATCGGGCTGACGTGCTCGTTAGGCTTTGGGGCTCACACCTTTTGGGCCCATAACAATCATGAATGAATGGATATCAACAGCAGATCTCCACTAGGGAACGAGGGACTAGTTTGGAACATAAGTGTTCTGGAGTTCTTCGATATTTTTTCTCGTTTATTTGCGAGACTTAATTGAGATTAATTTGTTTTAATTTAATTATAAATAGAGTTTAATATTTAAATATTTAATTATTAAATTTATCTCAATTTAAAATTTTCTTATACGTGAAATTATAATCTTTTTCAAGTCAACATATTTTTGTACTTAGGATGCACAACTTTTTTTTAATTTTTTTTAAATAGTATTAAACTTATATTAACATTCAAATACATCCAAACTCATTTTAGATGAGCCTCACATAACTCACTTCACCTACTCAACTCACTATTATTTATAAAGAACTTAGCTCAGTTTAATATCCAAACGCAGCCTAAATATCGTTTAATTAAATTTCAAATATTCAACTTTTTAAAATAATTATTATAATTTTTACAAACTCTCAAACAAAACGTAAAAAGAAAAAAAAAATAGTATTAAAAAATTATTTTTAAATCATATTTTAATTTTATAATATATATATATTTTTCTCTCATTTTTCAAAATTTAATAAAACATCTTAATTTAAACTATTTTATTACTATTAATAGATAATATGAGATATTCAAACTACCTTAATACTATTTACAAACTATTCACTACTTTTTATTATTATTTATTATTTATTACTACTATTTATAGATTATCTGAAATTATCTCATATCTAAACGTAACTTATTTTGTGTGTTAGGATTAGAAAATAACATAAGATAAGATGATTTATGAATAGTAATGAAATTGTTAAGTTGAGATGGTTTTAAAAATTGTGTTTGGATTAAAAAATGAGATGGAATGAAATAATTTTAGATTAAAAAGTGATTTTAAAATAAATATTTAGATTTTTTTAAAAAAAAAAAAAAATCTCCGTACAAGTTGAGATGACCATCTCTGATGAAACCAAATGGCTCCTAAACACGTTTTAATTTTTCAATTACATCTTCCCATCTAGAGTCCATGTGTTGATGTATTTATTAATGATCAATGGATCTTGGATCACTTAGACATCATTAAACTGATTTAAAGTCGCTTGTTGTGTTTTGTTTGTTTATGTTTTTTATTTATTTGTGACAAATCGTGACAGTGATTCCTAACATTTTTAAACGTTTACGTATGAATTAATTAGGACTTTGGGGGATGGCTGCCAAAACATGAATAATTTAATTTAATAAAAATCACTTCCCATGAGATGAGATCCAACAACTTTAGCCCATGAAAGTCAACAAATCAATCCCATTGGCATTGGCCCAAAACAACAGACCGGACCGGACTCGATGTGCTTCCGGCTCTTTTGCACTCCATCCTTTAACACGTGTCATCGTCACTATTATTATTATTATTATTATTTTAACAAGAGACACACGTGGGAAAAGATGTTCCAATCTGCGATTATGAAATTTGATTTGTTAATAACTTCATGCTACGCACCGATAAATTAAAAGAGACACGACAGTACAATGCAGGAGGGCCGATGATATAATATATAAAAAGATAAAATACATATTTTATTTATAAGTTTTATAAAAATAAATTCATAAAATGATTCGATTTTTTTAATTTGTTAAATTGTAAAAAAAAAATTACTATGAAATAAAGAAAATTAATCTCTTTATAGAACCTCTTAGGAATATACAAAAAATCAAGCTTCTTTATTTCGCTTTGTCTTTAGGGAATTAAAACACCAAAATTGAAAACAAGCTTTGAATAATGTACTTTCATTCTAATTTCTATTAATTAAAAAAAAGATATTTATAATAATAAATTATGCAATTGTCGCATAATTATTTAAAAAATAAATAAATAAAATATATAATTTATATAAAAAAAATTTATTTTTTAATAATAAATTTTACTATTTTTTAAAATAATTTTAAATTTTTTTGTAGAGATTTTTAATTTTGACGTCCATGAGAGTGAAAGAAACTTAAATAACAATAAATGAGGAGAAAGGAAGAGCACAGCCGGAGAAATATGGGCGCTTGAATTTTTGACACGAAGCACTGAATCAGCCCAACGTGTGTACCTAAGACGACCATAACGAGAAAGGAAGAGCACAGCCGGAGAAATATGGGCGCTTGAATTTTTTACACGAAGCACTCAATTAGCCCAACGTGTGTACCTAAGACAACCATAAACATAATACAATAAAATAAACTAACTTAAAACAGACAGTCAAAGAAGGGTTGGTGCCAAACGAGTATCCGCCAGAGTCATGCTACTACCTATAAAGTTAAAATAGACAAATTTTTTGCAGATTTTTTTATTTATTTTTAAATAAGTTCTATTAATAAAAAAATATATATATTTTATAAATTTTTAAAATAAAATGTATTTTTTTTTTTAAATTTGACACGAAATTTATCTATTTAAAATTTATATAATTTATTTTTCTATCCACACAATTGAGATTCGAGAGTGGATGAGCGAGGGTGGAAAAAAAGAAATACCCGTAAAATAAAAATGAAAATTTATGCAATTTGGATAAAGCTGATCACAACCACATTGGAATCAATCAAAATCTGTTTCATTTTTTTAATGGATTCATTTTTAAGGAGGATAAAGACTTCATTTATTTAGTTATTGATGAATTAGTCACGCGACAGCTACGACCTCATTACATATTAAGAGTAATTCCCAATTTATTGTATATGTTCTTTTCATTTTCCAACATATTCTCATTTTTTAGCACATGTTCTTGTTCTTTCTTGAAGAATACTTGCTAGCCATAATTAAAATTTATTATCTATTGTCTCATCATATTCATTTGCGCAAATATTTTCTTAGGAGTGGTCCAATTTTTTTTTTGAAATAGACTTCAATTCAATTCATGAATGAAGGAAGTTACAGCTGTGACCAATAAGTTCAGGTACAAGCCCTGATTACAAGTCAACTATATAATAGTTATACGCTCCCCCGCACACAACTTTCATTATGCCGGACATTGTCTAAAAACTTCAAAAAAACTCTCTACAGACACAGCCCTTCCTGAGATGCGAGACTCTATAGAAATAGAGATATCCATCTCGACTTGTCTACGAGAAAAACCACATAACACCCCCACCCTCCAAAAGAGGAGGGGGATTTTTCACCATCATCCTCCAAAGAAGGATAGGGACTAAACTACTCTTCTCCTCCACAAGAGGAAAGAGAATTGTCTATTTCAAATTATTCTCTTTAAAACTAACAGACAAAACAAAAAGAAAAAAACAACTAACAGACTTAAGACAGAAATCAAAAACCACTCCGTAAACAACCACTGACTACACCACACTGTCCCCCACTATCCCTGCCACCCGTAACTGCCTCAACCCGCCCTACGTCCTGCCACTTCCTGCAACCAACAAGCAGATAACGGACACCTCCAGACCAGCCATCAAACAGCCACCAAACAGACGAGCCATCAGATAGCAAACGGAGAAGCAAGAAGAAACAGACGCCTTCACCGAAAATCCTTTATTCAAACAGAACACATGCACCTTCACCGACCAAAACAAAACCAACGGAAGGCCTCACCACCTCCATATCCACTAAAAACAGAGTAGCAGAAAAACCAAAGGAACAATCTAAAGCATGAACAAGACAAGAAAACAGAGCATAAAACAGAAAAGAAAATAACAGAAAACCATTGTCGCCCATCCTCTTCTCCGACCACCATACATGAAGAGAGACACCATGAGCTACGTCCGGGCTCCGCCCTAGAAAAAGCACCTTAACCCCCATGCACGTTGACCTTCAAACCGAAAAAACCTCTGTTTTCCATGGATAAAACAGAGTCCATAAACCTTGTCGGGATGCAACCCAAACCTGCATGCAAAACCATCGCCTCCTAGGACAAACCGCCCTGACCCTGCTCACACCGTAAACCTCCAACGTATCCCCTCAGCAGACCATTCTTCCAGGCAACCTCACATACACCTCTCAAGCACGCCTAACTTCATATTATACGTAAGGTACTGGGACTATGATTTTATACAACTCTCAGCCAAAACAGTTAGGAACACCGGACTGGATCTATGATTTTTAGCCACCCACCATGGCCATACGAAACCGATGTCCTCCACCTCCATCGTGTAAAATCTCCCCGCCAGCTGCGTGAAAACTATGGTTGAGAAAATCGGGAACCATGCTTAGTGGTGGCCGTACAACCCCCCAAGATTTGGCCAACAACTTTTATTCTCAAGCTAACAAAAAGATAGGTAAACACAAAAAAAGAAACCTAAAACCAAACAGGAAAAGAAAGAGAGAGAGGGAGAAGGGAGGGAGGAGCCGAGGCTCCCATCTCCCTCCGGTGATTTTTCCGGATTTGTTTCCTAGAGAGAATATGGAGTTTCTCTCACTAGGTGCATGCAGGTTTCCACTGTAGGAGTGGTCCAATTTTGAGAGTTGAATTAGATGATATTATCCTTATTTATGATAGGAATAACACAATTACTCGAATTCAATAAATAAAAAACGTTATAGTAAAAAAAAAATTATTTAAGAATATAATATAAATTGTTCTCATTAGTTTGAATTTTTGAGATAAATGTCGATTTCGCATGATATTAAAGTAGAATCCTAACTTCAAATTCTGATTTTATACTTTATAATATTTAGTTAAATATATATATGTTGGGTCTACTTATTAAAGATGAGTCTTTGCATGTGTTAATAATAAAAAAATTTATGTATAATTATTTTTATGTATTTCTTACACATTCTATTAGTATAATTGACTACTTCATTTTTTTTTAATATAAGATAATTGATTTGAATGATCATATTAATAAAATATATAAAAATAATTATATATAATAAAATTTTTTAATAATATAATATAAATAATTAACTCTTTTCCAAGAGGATGATTTCAAATGGAGCCACGGCCATGCTGTGGGCCGTGTAATTGTTGCTCCAGGAAAACCCAAACATGAACGCATGGTCATGGATTGATAAAATCGAAGGGATGATGGAGAGCATGGAATACATGCTTCGGAGATTGAAACGTGACACAATTATTACCTCGTTATTGTTATACGGGAATAAAAATTATGTGTATAAGATAAGATGAGATGTTTTAAATAATAATAAATAAATAAAATTTTAATATTAATTTTATCTTAAAATTTAAAAATATTAAATTATTTATTATATTTTATATAAAAATTTTAAAAAAATTATAATAACGAATTAAGATAAGATGAAATTTTTAATTTTGTGTTACCAACCTCGAAAGAATTTGCAAATAGGAAGTGTCAAGCATAATAGGGACCCCCAAAATCAGCCGATCGAATTGGCATGGTTTGCTGGATTTGGAGGTGTCCAACTGTCTATTCTTGTCTTTGTCCAGGTGTGATATGCATGTATATACGTTGTTTGCACGACAGTCGTAGTGATGGCGGAAGTAGTGCCATTGACCAAAGAGGACAGAGAGGCATTGTTGGGTCTGAGGAGGGAACGTTAGGTACGGTTTGATGGGTGCGTTCTGAAAGGTCGTTAAGCTAACGGTCTCCTCCCATCTTCTTAACCCCTTTTGTCTATGAATCAGAAAGTAATTAAAGAAAGCGTAATGGCGCGACCCATATTTGGAAATGCAAGAATAGCATCATCCGCTCGTCCTGGACTGCTAACCAACGGTCAGCCACCAAATCATTTAGATTTGGAACTAATGACACTATCCCCTTTTAAATTTCCCACTTCTTCTTGTTCACTCCAGATCTCTGCCTCGGCTTCCCTGTCTCACTTCATCCACTTCTTTCGAAAAGGAAGAGGAGGAGGAGGAGGAGGCTCTTAACCTTCACTCGTGCAGCTTCTCTACTGCTCGGACATTCTCATTTTCTCAACTGTTTTCACCAGCAAGTAATGAAATTTTTCCATCTTTTCTTTCTTTTGTTAAAGTTTTGTTCTTGTTTCGTACGTTGAACTTGATCTGTTCCTGTGAGCTTTGCCGGATGACATTATTTATTAGTTATTGGCGGTGATGCAATTGATAATGACATTAGCTCTTTGGTTTGTTATCCCATTGTAATGCAAGATCATTCTAGTTTGTTCGTTATAAATGCTGTTAAGCTCTTCATCAGTTCGAGTTCAGTTTACTCAGATTGATCTTCATGATCGACTTTGAAAAATGACTGAATTTGCATTTACTTATGTTACCGATGGATCTTATTCTTTCTCTCCTTGGGATTCTGCCATTTAAGAATTACTTATACCGCGTTTATGTTAACTTGGTGTATGAATTTAGAGATAATGATGATAATGTCAGTTGATATCAGAACATTGTGCTGGAGGATTGTCCTAGAATTTCGCAATTTAAGAATAGGAGAATGAACACTCATTGATTCCATCTAGGAAGATGAAAGGTTTTAAAACCCAAGTTTATGGTTAGAATAAGTTTGGATCTGTGACAGAAATCCAAACTGTTGGATTGGATAAGGCTTGATAGGTAGAGTTTATTTGTGCTAGTCGCAGAATTATAGCTCAAATAGAAAATTGTTTTTATCTCAGAACCTAACTAAGTTCTGGAGATGGTTAATTCTCTTGTATTAACCATTTAGTTTCTCATACTCTTCAACTGAACACGATTTCAAAATTTTCATGTTAATTGAATTTATAACCTTTGTTTGACTGTAACTACAGGTTCCGGGCTTGAAACATGGCTGAAGATTTGGATAAACCATTGCTAGATCCCGAGAATTTCAATCGAGATGGGATCGATTTGGTATGTTTTAAGAAATCATTGCAAGTACCACAGTTTGACATTCACCCTCTATATCACTATTAACATCTTCCAAACACTATGATTTTATAGGAGCGCATACCATTGGAAGAGGTTTTTGAACAGCTTAGAACATCACGGGGAGGACTTTCAACTGAAGATGCTGAAGCCCGAGTGAAGATTTTTGGCCTAAACAGGCTCGAAGAGAAGCCAGTAAGTTTAAGAAATCTGTAATTAGTAAAAGATCGCGACTTTTTTTTAAGCAAATAGAAGAGTCAATCCAAGCTGGATTTCAGATCAACAGCGTTAACCAGCTTGGCTCTTGACTACAAGTTATCTTTATATATAGCTGACCAGGAAAAACTAGAAATTTGTGAGATGTACTAAAAATCTAGAATGGGGTTTTCAAGACTAGTTTATCCAAAGTGAGAAAGAGTGAAATAGTTCAGACCCAACAAATGCACTGAAGAAAGTCCAAATGATTGAAGGTTATCACCCTGATGAAGTATGTAAATGTTGAATATTGAAAATGCTTACAGTGAATGAGTAAGAAGGGAATAGGTTTCATTTCAGCCATGCTGGAATGTGGTTAACATTGAATGTTAGAAATTTGTGGGGTCCCCCCTTTTTTGAATAATATCGTCCGATACCATATTGCTTGTGGCTTATTTACAAAATACAGAGTGGCTCTTTCAGAGAGTAATATTCATGGTGTAAAAAATTTCATCATTTTAAGGTGATCTCTAACTTTGGAAACCACCACCTTTTTCCCTTTTGATGCAGGAGAACAAATTTTTGAAATTTCTAAGTTTTATGTGGAATC